>NC_140298.1:63332218-63932218 GCF_964211825.1 Aythya ferina
TTCTAAAATTAGCTTCTTTCTGCAATCTACTGCTGTCTCTCCTTGAATGTTTGATAAATCTGACACATACTGATAGGTCATTTTATCTCTGAACCTTGGTTGCATACTGCTGATCAGACCAACAACAGAACTTATTGGTTGTTAATTGCACAACCATATATTTCACAATTTATAATATTGTTTTACAGATTAGACTCTAAACTAACTGAACAGTATTATCATCTCAGCTGAGACTGATCATTTCTGAAATTAGATGTGAATAGTTTGTCTTTCTATGCACAAATTCTTTTTGCAATTGCTGTTCATTCTCATGTTTACAGTACAATTACAGAATGGCCTCCACAACAATTTTTATTGTATTTAGTAAGGTTTTGCTCAGTTTCCCAAGATAACAATACAAGTAACATAGACACATACAAGTAACTAACCATATTCATTGTAAGTCATCTTTCTGAAGTGAATAGTAGTGAAAGGTATCACCCAAGAGTGGAATCTGTCACTCTCTAGAGGTGCCTAGATCTTTCTAATGGCTACTGAAAAACTAAAGGTTCATTGGTTTTGAAGATGCCTAATCTATGGAAGATGAACCACAGCCTTGTGAGAAAATTAATTATTTAAAAAAACAACCTAGACAGGATAATGGTCTTGCTGAAGGTCAGGAATACGACAGGCAAGAGAAACATGGAATAGAACTTGGAAAAAAAAGAAAAAGAGAAAAGAAAAAAAAAAAAAAAAAAGTAAGACTAAATGAAATATAACTAGAGAGGAAAAAAATTGGCCTGGGTTTATTTTTTGTAGAGTCATTTGAGATTATGAACTGAAAAGACTGAATTTTTAAAAGGAGAAAATATGGGCGATAAATTCAGGAACTGCTAGCTAGTATTCTTTATCATCTGTTCATCCTTCTACTGGGCTAGGCCAAATAACAGACTTCTACTGTTCAAGGACAAGTAAGAACATGAATAAACTTCCTGTTTCATGATAATAAATCCTCAACGTCTGCTGCTAAAAATACTGATAAGCAATTCTACATGAGGAAAAAACCTTCTGTTCTAAAATGTAGTTCCTAGTGAACTTTTACAAGCTAATTATATATTGGTGAAGAATAAGATAACAGAATTGCTGACATAATCTTAAACAAGAGTGCCCTACACTAAAATGCCTAAATTGGATAACTTAGGCTTCTTATGAAACTTTGCTCATCTGCATGTGCAGCATTTGCTTTGAAGTAGACAAGTGTAGCCAAATATAGTACTATATACAATGATAAAACTGTGATTACTATGTCACACTGAGATCAGCACACATTGTACATCCACATAATACAAATAGTCCCCACACCATTTAGATTATGGACTAAGTAACAGAGTAAATGCAAGTGCTATTGTGCACCGATTGTGGATTGATTAGGGGGATTATTGACCCTGCCCAAGAAAGTCTATATGGAAGTTATGAAGTCTACTAAGATCTTCTTGATGTCTACCTAGTGTCTTGAAATTCTATTATCCTACTACACGGTGGTTTTTTTTTGTTTGTTTGTTTGTTTTGTTAGTTTATTTTGTTTGTTTGTAAAAATATGACACTAATGTGTCTTTTTATTGATTTATTTTTGTCTAAATCACTTAAAGTTTTTCAGATTTAGGTAGATCCTGAGTCTTCAAACTCAATTCAAGATTAGCAGTGTTTACTTACATAGACAAAAGAATGGAAACTAAGTTTATGACTAGATAATTTAATATATCTAATTTTGCATACAACACTGGGGATTATGAAATACAAAACAACAAATATTTCCTTACTCATCCATTTTGGTCACTTCTTAATTCATTTGAATATAATACATACACCTTCTAGACCATATTGGTAGAGAAATTAAGTTCTGCCTGTACAGCTAGACACAACTTGAGGTTGTCAAAGACAGAAAACCACAGTTTTTGTAGAGATAGAGGCAGGTAAGTAGTAAAATGTAAATGTACTTCTAAATGTACCAGCTTGGTATAGGATTACTTTCATCACTATCTAATTTGGCTAAGGTATCTATGAACACGGATATTTTTACCCTAATTCTCCGGGTGTATAGCTTTTTTAATAGCTGCTCATTTGGAATAAAGGAACTTGCTAGCATGCTAAATCTGGATGTCCTTGTTTGGAAAATTTCTGTTGCTTGGGAAGAGAGACAGTGATCAGGATGACATGATTATTTTCCACTGCTCTAACACTGTTTCTATGTTTCTCTAGAGGAATGATGAAGACCATCCATAATGTGATATCTTTGCAAAGAGCAGAAAGGTTGTTGCATGCTTTTGTTGCATGTTACAAGCTCTGTGGGGCTTGTTATCAACAAATGCTTCTCTCACTTGTTTGTATAGGTGATAGTTTTTTCATATACTTCAAGAAAAAGAGTTTAGATGAACATGTCAATCACTGCACTAAGGGAGCTGTATCCCTGTAATCTTAGGGGTCATACAGGGAATGTTTCCACTACTGCTTTTAACATGCAAAGATAAAATCTAGAAGAGTTGAAGCCATAAGACCAGCACATGTTGAACTTCCTAGAGTGCATTTTTTTTCTTACCTCTTAGTAAATGTATGTGGTCTTAAGATTAGCAATAATCTATGAAAAGTTAAATATTTATGAAAAAAGTTTCACTTTTAAAATATCATCTGCACTTTTATCATGCATGTTTATGGTGGATAAGAGGAAATGTGTTTTCAGTCAAATGGAAAAGCATCAATGTTCTCTTTCCTGTAAAGGGAGTAAATTCTTTTCCCTAAATACAATATGCAGGAAGTTTCCAAGGGCTCCAAGATCACTTAAACAATCACCTTTCTGACACAGCTGCCAACCCTCTTCTGGCTTTAAAAGAAGCAGCTACACTGTTTTCTGGAGTGTCTAATCTCTGTTAGATAGATTCCATGGAGACACATTCCAATAGTTTATTCTCTGTTTCATTGTGTTTCGTTAACCCAAAGAAAAAGAGAGAGGGGGAGAGAGGGCTGGGGGGGGGGGGGGGGGTAGGACGGGGACAGGCTGGAGAGGGGCACTTCCAGGCCAACACTGCTATTTTCTAAAATACATGCTTTTTATCTCAAAGTAGGAGAAAGAACACTTGCAGTAACATTTATCTTCAGTAAGGGATACCGTAAGTTTTAGGTATTATGACGTTGTTATATGCTGTATTTATCCTTATGTTTCAAAAAATTACAAGCCTAATATTGAGCAATTAATTAATCAAATATTTGTGGCTATTGTTTCAACAAAGACAGATATAAAGTTGTATGTATACATGTTTGTAGGGCCAAAAATATTATTAGAATTCCTTCTTAAAATACCTTTCTCCTTTCAAAATACCTTTCTTTATCCTATATCTAAACAAAAATTGAAAAGGAAGTCAAACCCACTGTAGTTCTCACATTGTGAACTATCAGAGCAGAGGGAACAAAGAAAAGTGTACTCACCTTTTATGAAAAGAAATCATAACTGAAAATCAAGGTGGAATGACAAATGGAGTCTGTTTGCATTATAACAATTTTATATGGGGCCTTAGATTAAGTTCTAATTATAAATAATAGTTGCTTCTAAATAATAGTTATGTCTCCCTTTACATAAACACCTGCTGAAAACACATTTGAAACAGAACTTTGGCATTTGTTCTTTTATACTGTGGTGTTTTTTCATCCATTAAGTTAAATCAAAACAAAAGGATAAAATGGAAATGCTTCCAAAAAGTACATTAAGGAAAAAAAAAAAAAAAAGAAAAAAACACAAAAAAAGAACATACACTGAAAGCACAAAAGCAAAATCATTTTATAGGTTGTCCCAGTAGTCAAGAAAATATGCCTTATGATAAATCATACCGTCAGACACAATATTTATATGACCTAGATACAGCTAATATTTTAACAGAGAAATATTGAAATGTGAAACTTGTACAAGAAATTACTGCTGACTCACTGAGACAAAAATAATAATAATTAGTTCTCAGTAGGATAGACAATCTTGAAATAATAGCCATGTTTAGACTTCTATTAAGTAAAAGTAGGACATCTGTATACAGAAGAGGACCCAGAGGGGAAATGTACAAAAACCTGTTTGATTTATATAGTTCAATTGTTTAGTATTGCCCAGGATTCTCATTGCAATTCCACGGTCAAAATAATAACAAATGTTCTCCTGCATCAACTGATCATTTCTAAGTAATAACCATTCAAGCAATGGTTTATTAGATTTCCAGTGTCAGTTACCGATGCAAATCCAGGAAAATATTATTTTTTTATACATCATCTCTATTGCTGATGAAATATCTGACATAGATTTTTAGTTTCCCATAGGAAGATTTCTAAATGTATTCATATGTATATCTGGATTTTCTGGGTTTGTTTTTGTTTGTCTTTTGTTTTCTTGACAAGGATGGCAGTGATATCTTGTCTTACTAAGATTCTGTGATCATCACCTGCTCACATACAGATGAGGACACTATTGCAGTCCTTGTGGTAACAAAAACTCTTATTTAAAATCCTCTAAAGATCCATTTAGGAAAGGATATGAGTAATATTTGAAATTCAGTGCATATGACCTTGACAGACAGCCAATACAGAGCACTAGAGAGGAACATATAATGAAATCAGAATGCAAAAATACCCATCCTTTTAAACAGATCCTATCAAGAAGGAGTTTATTTCTCTTCATCACTCATTCACAATGGAAATGGGTTTCAGTAAAATGAAAGTTTCCATATCCACACGTATGGACTGGAGCATTCACCAAACTACTATTTTATACAGTACCACATCTGAAAAGGATCAAGTGGATCTACTGGAAAGTCTTCAGCATATATTTGCCCATGAGTATAAGAAGTTAAAGAAATGAACATCTCAAAATGGTACATGCATTTAATTATCTTCTTGAGTGAGGCTCTGATTTTTCCAGCTAAACATCTAATAGGTCACTGGAATGCTTCTGGCACCAGATTATAATGTCCAGAGGTCCCTTCTCTAGCTCATAACAATTTTTTCACATGGGTCCTGAATTACTTAACACTCTCTTGAATGGATTCCTCTGTAACTCAATAAAATGTACTAAGGGGAACCAAGGAGCAATCTGGGTGCAAACTTAATTTTATCTACCACCCACCCTTTAATCGCTTCAGTGACTAAAGTCTCTGACCATTTAATTATTGAGGCACTAGTAACGTGCCCAAATGATCAGTTACAATTTTTTAAAAACTGTCTTGTGTGGTTGCATTAGGAGCTCTTGGTAGACTGCAGTGAGAAGGAGTTGCTATAGAAACACCGCCTTAACACACTCCATTCACTGAAGGCTATAAAGAGATACAATGGTCGCTGAATAACTACTGCTAATCCACATAACATTCAGAAATTACTATTTTTTTGCTCTCAAAATCTCACTTCAGATGCCAGAACAACTCCCCCTACTTCTTCGCACCACAGCCTCCCTACTTTAAAATCCTGATTTCCAATTCAAACCTTTTCAGATGGAACTTTGTTTGAGTATCTACTTGCATATGTTATTTAGTTTTGCTCTGCACAGGCAGCTAAATTCTGCAGTGATTAGCACAGTATGAAAGACTTGACAGAAGTAAGCAAAATAAATTGCTTCATCTGATAAAAATTGTGCCAAAAACTGGAAAAAAAGAAGTTGTGATCATCACTTTGGACTAATGTTTGGGGAAAAAACAAAACAAAACAAAACAAAAAACACTTTTGTTTCCTTTTCCTGTAGATTTTCCCTTGTGATTCAGACTACCTGAAAACTGGAGTCCCAAGCACTGATTAAATTCACCTAGTTTTTAGAATTTTCCTCCTTTCCCCACTGGGTTATGAGATGTGTTTTTTTAGCCACTCCCTATTCAGTTTTAAACTTCTTCAAATCTTTAATCACTTGTAAGTGGATAGAAGCGCATGCATGGTACAATTAATCTCCTTGTTTGGGTACTACTGTGATTTAGTCTGAGATGACAATCACTGAAGAAACGTTGAAAATTAAATCCATAGAGGACTAAAATTAAATCCACACCACCTCATGCCTCAGTCTAACTTTAAACATTTCACTCAGGAGGTAGATCTGCCTCCTAGGCTATCATTAGCATGGGGGGAAGTTTAAACCCAAGAGAACATAATGAACTCTTTTCCTGTTAAGACTTTCTTCTTCTGTTAAAAATAAAAACAAAAGAACACATGAAAAAATACTAATGATTGAAAAAATGCATTTTTGCCCCCATGAAGCTGTGTTAGTATCAGGTAAGTTTTCAATGGGAGAGAAACAGAGAACACATTTTGGTTTCTCATTTTAACTGGTAAAACAGTGAAGTTTCTCTAATTTTATTTGTACTCTATCCCAATTTTTTTCATGCTTACCATTACAGAAAGTTCAACCTTATTTATAAGATTTAACAATTATTGTCCTTCAGTAGTCATTGGGATACCTTATTTTCTAGACATAAAATGTAGAATCATAGAATCATAGAATATCCTGAGTTGGAAGGGACCCTTAAGGATCATCAAGTCCAACTCTTGACACCGCACAGGTCTACCCAAAAGTTCAGACCATGTGCCTAAGTTCACAGTCCAATCTCTTCTTAAATTCAGACAGGCTCGGTGCAGTGACCACTTCCCTGGGGAGCCTGTTCCAGTGTGCAACCACCCTCTCTGTGAAGAACCCCCTCCTGACGTCCAGCCTAAATTTCCCCTGCCTCAGCTTAACCCCGTTCCCGCGGGTCCTGTCACTAGTGTTAATGGAGAAAAGGTCTCCTGCCTCTTGACAACCCCTTACGAGGAAGTTGTAGACTGTGATGAGGTCCCCCCTCAGCCTCCTCTTCTCCAGGCTGAACAGGCCCAGTGACCTCAGCCGTTCCTCGTATGTCTTCCCCTCAAGGCCTTTCACCATCTTCGTAGCCCTCCTCTGGACACTTTCCAACAGTTTCATGTCCTTTTTATACTGTGGTGCCCAGAACTGCACACAGTACTCGAGGGGAGGCCGCACCAGCGCAGAGTAGAGTGGGACAATCACCTCCCTTGACCTACTAGCGATGCCGTGCTTGATGCACCCCAGGATACGATTGGCCCTCCTGGCTGCCAGGGCACACTGCTGGCTCATATTCAACTTGCTGTCTACCACGACCCCCAGATCCCTCTCTTCTAGGCTGCTCTCCAGCGTCTCATCGCCCAGTCTGTACATGCAGCCAGGGTTTCCCCGTCCCAGGTGCAGGACCCGGCACTTGCTCTTATTGAACTTCATGCGGTTGGTGATCGCCCAGCTCTCCAACCTGTCCAGATCCCTCTGCAAGGCCTTTACGCCCTCATTTGAGTCCACAACTCCTCCAAGTTTGGTGTCATCAGCAAACTTGCTCAAAATACCCTCTATTCCTACATCCAGATCGTTTATAAAAATATTGAAAAGTACCGGCCCTAAAATGGAGCCTTGAGGGACCCCACTGGTGACCGCCCGCCAGCCTGACGCAGCTCCATTTACCATAACCCTTTGGGCCCTGCCCGTTAGCCAATTGCTCACCCATCGTATGATGTTTTTATTTAGCTGTATGGTGGACATTTTGTCCAGTAGGATCCTATGGGAAACCGTGTCAAAAGCCTTGCTGAAGTCCAAAAAAATCACATCAGCTGGTTTCCCTTGGTCCACCATACGGGTGATCTTATCATAAAAGGAAATCAGGTTAGTTAGGCAGGACCTACCCTTCACAAACCCATGCTGGCTGGGACCAATGACTGCTTTGTCCCCCAGGTGCGCCTCAATAAGTCCGAGAATCAACTTCTCCATGATTTTACCAGGCACTGACGTGAGACTGACAGGCCTGTAAATTTTGGGATACCTTATTTTCTAGACATAAAATGTATTTATATCGAAATTGATTAACTTATATGTTATAGTAGCATAACATAATGTGCATGTTTATCACAAAATAAATAAATAAATAAATAAATAAGGATATGAAAACAGAGGGGAAAAATACAACTCCTGGTTTAGGGAGCTATTTTCCTTAAATACACCTGTTTTTCTACTCTTTATGAGCAATGAAAATGATTTGCAAGAAATCAAAGCATTCCATGAATATTGCTGCATTTATTTATGAATAAGGTTCAACTCACTTGGTACGGTAAGCCCAAAAGTCACAGACAAGTTGAATGTCAAGTTCTTTATTGTTATGTAATCTCAGCATGTTCATATGAAACACAGTCAAGTGAGGTGCTAAAAAATGCCCATAGATATTTTATGAACTTTGTATAGGTGATATATAGAGTATTATTAGCTGTTTGGGGAATTCTTTTTCTCCAACACCTATACTAAGATATACGATAAGAGCTATCTCACTAACCTATACTATACTCAGGATTATACCAGTCTGTGATCTGATGTAATGAAAATAATCTCCTAATGTATTATGCCTTCTCTGCTTTTGTGCTGTGTTTTCCATTTCAAAGATACTTTGATGATACAAAAACTCACCCTATAGTGTAAGTACACAGTCCCTACTTCTCTCTGCTGTTAAGCAATTAAATTATTATTCATTCTGAGAAGTAGTTGGAATTTCTTTTCTGAAATTCCATTTCTGAAAGTAATCACTCCTGTAAAAGTTCCCCCAATAAAGTTGTTGGATTTCTTATGTCCTATATCTGCTTGAAGAGAACTTGTGTTTTATTAGCAGATTAGCCATTCCCATGGCAAATATTAATTTCCATCCTTTCTCTTTTCTTTTAAAGCTTCTTACAATGTAAAGACAGGCTGTGAAAACATGTCACTCCAGACAACAAAGTTAAAAAGAAAGAAGGAAAGAAGGAAAAAAAAAAAAAAAGAGAGAGAGAGAGAGAGAGAGAGAGAGAGAAAGTAAGATAAAGACTGAGAGAACAAGAGAGAGAGAATGAAAGGAAAAAAAGAATTTGAAAAAAAATCAGAATTTGCCTTTAACACTGCTTAGACGTGAGCACATGTACAAATTCATTGTTTAGTGGTAAATCATATCACAAGATGAGTATCCTGAATTTTAAGCAAGTTATTTTTTCACCTCTAACCCATTCACCATGGGCACAGTGATTTGAAGTAACTCTGAAGTTAAGTGACTATGCAATGGTAGCTCACTGTATAAAATAACAAAATTAATAAATAACCCTGATAGGTTTTGGGCTTAATTAGATATTAGAACTATATTGTTTAATTTTAGACCACTACCTATTCTGAGTTATATACTAAATTAAAGGAAAAAAAAAAAAAAGTTATTATTTCTGTAATCATTACATGATTTTGAAGGTTAATTGGTAATAAAATCTGAAATGTCCAAGCTGTTTCAATCACACATTTTTAGAATAAAGATCACATAACTATTGAACTATAACAGACCTCCTAGTTTTTATGAAATATGTCTCAGGAGGTCTGTTAATCTCTTCTGGGCCATCTGTCCCATTTGAATCAGAGAAGATAAAGACTTTCAGGATCAGGTGAAAGTAGGGCGATGCATTCTGGGACATATCTAACTTAGGTAGACACATCCAGGAGGGGCTGTTAAATTAGAACCATTGAACAGGGAACATGAATAGCTAGAAATCTGGCTAGAAGACTTCTAAAACTGCAGTTCTTCACATGGAATTTTACCAAAGCTTGCTTAAGTTAGTAAGAGAAAAAAGAGTGGTTGAACTTGGATTCTCCAGACTTTATCAGAAATTACATCCCTTGTCTTTTTGCTTTATGTCTCCTGTTTGCTGTTGTTCATAGCCTAATAAATAAATAAATAAATCCCTTTACCAATTATTCTTTTCATGTAAGCACATACTGAAAAATAGCAAAATAATTTAATGTGACTGTTGATCTCAATTGTTGAGCTTCTGCCAGAGGAAGAACTGGGGCAGACTGATGCACTAATGTTTTTTACTACAGGATGTACTCATGATATAAAACATTTAAACAACCACTAAAGAAAGCAGCAATATACTTAACAGACCACAGAATGATGACAATGAAATTTACTAAATCCTGGTAATTGTCTCAGTGTCATGGGCAGATCTGTTTGGCTGGGTAGAATGAGCTGTTGAAACAGAAGCTGTTTCCAGGAGCTGGTGCCAGCAAGGGCCCAGTAAGCTCAGTAACCAGTGTTACTCCTTGGTGCTCTGCTATGTTTATATGGGAAATCTTCACAGTGCTTGTATATATCTTCACTTCCAGAGTAGTTTGCTGTTGGTTTATCAGCTCAACCCTTGAAAAGGAGAATGTGGAGACTTCTTTTTAATTGAAGCCATAGATTTTGGAGCAGCTTGAGAAATTTTAATGGCCTCCTAGTTGTCGATGGGGAGCTGGAGTTTTTTTCGGGTTCAGCAATTCAACAAAGAGCAACCTTTTCAAAGCACATTAGTGACAGTGAGTTTAAAATGCTGTATGTGCATTTGCCTCTCTTTGAATGCTCCATCTCTCTGCAAGCAATATTGTCCAACAAAGGAAAAGTACTTTTTATTATTTTAACTGTAAACATCAAAAGCTGGCTCTCATCTTTTGCCTCTTCAATTTAGTATAAATAACGAACTAGTCAAATAGCAAGAACTGCCTTAAGCCCAATACAAAAGAATCTGAATAGCCAGAATGAAAAATCTGAGTTTCAAGTGTTATTGCTTTCTGATAATATGGTTATGTTAAGCCACTTAAGTGGTTATGTTAAGCCACTGGGTTGACTAGACTGAAACCTCATGATGCACCTTGCTTTCAAGCACATAATTTTAGAACCTCAATTTCAGACCAGCTTTCCTAATCTCTGAAACCAACATGTACAATGAAATTAAAATATCATCTTTTTACATTCCATTTTTTAAAAGCCATACTGGTCTTAGTGTTTTTCTTTCTTGTTTTGTTTTGTGTGTTTTTTTCTTTTTTCTTTTTTTTTTCTTCTTTTTCCCAATCCATGTTGAAATACTGTGCAAAACCATAAACAAAATTCAAAATTTAAAAGCATATTTGGAACAAAATTGTTCATATTGGCATCCACCTTCAATATTTCATAAAAATCTCTACTGTACCAGATATATTGATTACAGAGTTCTCAATACCATTTTCTCAAGACAGTGTGCTTCACATCATCTAATAGCACACATATGTAAGCAGACATAAAGGACTTTTTAATTGTGATAAGACCCGGTGGGTTTTGCAAACATAGGTGTATTTTTGTTTTGTTTTGTTTGTTTGTTTTTCCTCTTGGAACTGAACAGTTGTCTAACTAGTAAGTAAAGACAGTGGGAGGATTCCCACTGATGAGAAGACACTTAGAAGAAAATAATTCCAAACATTGAAAAGCCCCTGATATTTCATTAAATTACTGTGGCTCACTGAGGTACCACATATGAGCTAAGCCAGTGTAACAGACCCGTTGCTTACTCTCATCTCATAATGAATACAAAGTAAAACTTACCAAAATAAACCACTTTCATTACATGTTTTACTTATCATTTGCAAGGGGTTAAGTATCCATATGAAGTCAATTATAACAGCTGTCTGACATGTGTTAAGTCAATTACATGGCTGAGTCTGTATATCCTGACCACGGACCTATACTGATACGAAAGAATTATTCACATTCTCCAATTTAAAGTGGCTTTACAGAGGAATGCTTGCCATTGTTTAATTTGTTCCTATAACATTTATTCCTGTTTTTTTTTTTTTTTTTGTTTGTTTGTTTTTGTTTGTTTGTTTGTTTGTTTTTTAAATCATGGCCATGACCTTGCTTTTCGTATGACCTCGCCATCTGGAAAGCTGGTATGATTACAACCAGATCACAGACCAGCCATGCCTCTGGCCCTAAGAATGCCATTAAACGGAGAAGGGAAAATACAAGGGAGGTACGTTATTCAATTTAATAATTCAGTGTCAGCTAGGAGATGAGACCCCCTCTGGCATTCAGCCAATGGGAGAGTTCCTTCTATTATACCAGGGTGCTCCACCTATATTCTTTCCCTACCTGGTGATACTACCTGTAATCTACAGGTCACTAGGGTCCAAGATAATCTCCTGAGATATCAAACAAGGAGCTGGTGCCAATGCCTGGTGATTTCATTTTATGTGTTTCCTTGTCCTAAGGGATTTATTATACAGTTTAGAGATGAAGGGAGGTTATAGTATATTCTAAGTTTAAAAGAGATGGGCTGACAGTATTGAGGGCTAAGCTCTCAGATGAAAGCACTTGAAAACAGTCAGTGTACCTTACTTCACCTAAGGTTTATTTAAAGACAATCTGGCAGAAATTGAGATCTAAAACTAATTTTTCTGTGGGTGTCAGGCTGCTTTGGATGCATATCCATTCCTCAGGGTAGCAGTGGCACTGTTACCAACAGTTGTTTGTTCCCACACTACTGGACCTCGTATTATCAGACAGGAAAGAAAATGTCAACTTTATTTAAGATGACCGGGTTCCTAACATGAGTGTCATGGGATAACATTTTTTGTACATTAAAATTTCATGATCCTGGCATATTCTTGGCATCTTCTGTAGTGACTGGATTTTATTTGTATGTGTGTGTCTCAGACCATTGCACAGGATGGTATTTTGACTTAAGTCTCTAATGACTTCTAGAACACTGCAGATAATAGTCAAAGCAGTAGGCATGCTGTGGGTAGGTGACCTCAAACACATCTGATAACTACAATGAACATGCCCACACTGATAGACAGAGTGATAGATTTTTTAATATAGCCAGCTTCTGGATGATGGCAATTCACACTGGGATTAGGTCTCCTGAAGAAGATGTGCTCCCACATGCTGCCTTGGTCAGCTTGTTATGGAGAGCATGAACGTAGCCTTGCCCAAAGGCAAGCCCACTAACCTCTGCTGTTTATGCCTTATCTGAAGGTCTCCATTGTCTCCCACTATATGCAGACTGCACCATTAAAGGGACATAACAGACTCAGGTCTGAGTGCCAGCCTTTCAGGGTGTCCCCAGGCAAGACAGAGAACATATACTGGGTTTGACAAGGTTCTTGACTTTTTATAAGCTTCCTGCGGATGTCTGTAGTCATGAGGTCATTGTGAAGCCAGCAGGTCTAGTACAGCGGGTGTGTTGAGAGCAGCTGACCATACTGGCCAGCAAGGGGCAGTAAAAATATGACTACTGGTGTGTGAGAAACCTCAGCTGTAAATACCTATTGTATATCCAGTCTAAATGTCTAAAAAGAACACTCTTATAAAAGCTTTTAGATATTAGTGTAGTTGTAACTATAAAGACAGGCTTTTAAAGGCACTTTGGTGCATATTGTTCCCATAAAACTGAAAATTAGGCACCCAGATACTTTTGAAAATATTCACTTCAATGACTTTATGGACTCTGGTTAAACTATAGCTATTTAAGATTTTGCAGCTAATGATTATATTAAATCTTATTTCATGGATGGTATTTCATAATTATATTAAATCACATTTAAAGTCTGTCCTAGACTGGAAAAGTGTTTTGTTGTTTGCTTTTTTTTTGTTGTTGTTTTGTTTTTGTTTTTAAATTACTATTCCTATGGAAAACAATCCACAATCCTTGTTTAAGAGAATAAAGTAATGGAACTGAAAAAATGTCCTAATTTCCCTAGGCTGTGAGGAAAAAAATGATACATAGAACAAAAAATCCTTGCACTTGTGTGATATATAACAACGCGGTAGCAAAGGAAGTGAGATACCGCTCCTTTCTATTGCACAAAGAGGTATGGAGAGCATCATAAAGCTCCAAGCTTCCACAGAACTTTTACTTGGCTATTTTCCTACCCTTCCTATAACCCTGACAATTAGAAAATTATTTCAGTGGATCTCTGGATGTCACTAGCCCATGTGATACTTCCTCAGTGCTATTAACTTCCTGAATGATTGAAAGCACCCAGGGGAGTTAAAACTGCAGTGAAAGAACTGATTATGGTGTAGTTCAAAGTATTTTAAAATGGATGCATAATAGAAAAAATAACTAGCCCATAGGTGCATCAAAATTGTCCTAACTTGGAAGAATGCAAATTTCAGTTGTGCTCCAAAAGGGAATCTAACCTGTGTACTGCACTAATTCTTATGAAGTCTTTTTTGAAAATCAGCCAAGGATTTTTATTCTCCCCCCTGCTCCCAGTCTCACCGTTCCCCTTCACCTTTGTCTTGCTCCCTTAACACAGTTCCTGGATGCCCTGTCTTAGGTAACAAAAATAATAAGATGTCTGTGTTTCCCTTGTACTTTCTTGTTAAACAATGAAAGATCTAATTTCACTATTTCTGCTGTCTACGGTGAATTTTTTTCACACAGCTCTAGATGGCAGTGCTGATAAATAGCTAGTACATTCAACCGGGACAGTTTTTGCTTGGTGAACTGCTACAATTGATTTGGAGTCCTAACCTTTCCTCCATTTACTCCATTTCCCACTCTACCACCTGCAGCCCTATAAACAGAAAAGACTTGCATGATGGAAGCCATCTGTACAGTAACTCATCTCATCAGAGTGCTGAAGAGCTGTTCTGCTCAAGTGTTATCAATGTCTTCCAACTTACTGTGTATTTTTCTTATTGCTAAAAACAATCCCAAGCATTCCTTTTGGCAGATTAGTATGGAATTCAAGTAGCAGATGTTCAAATCACTTTTTTTTTTTTTTTTTATATTGAGTCTCCATAAGGATACTAAGATGCGGATCTGTTTCTAGGTTTTTGTGCTAAGTGCACCAGTTCAACAATCTCTGATCTATAGGCAGTAACTATGACGTTATGAAACAATTGTGAAATTGTGATTATATTATCTGAAAATCTATGTTCAGTATTTTTATTATGTTTAGCCTTCCTGGGAAATGCCAGGAAAAAAAAAAAAAAAAGCTGATTTTTTTCCTCTGTTTTCCCAACAAATAATGAATGAATGTTGTAAGAAATACCTGAACAGTTTACAGTTTACAGTTTGCTGCTGAACAAACTTCCTTCAATCAAAAATCTACCTAATGTACTACAAGTAGAAGCTTCCACATGGCATTCCTCAGCATAAATTCAGCATAGAAAAGTGTCCCTAGAAGATACGACTGAAGTTGTCTGCTGGAATAAAATCTACTGGATTAGTAGAGCTGCTAATCTTTTTGCTATTAAACGTGTCCCCTTCCTTGAACATATTGAGGCATACATACAGACATCTCATTATAGTCTTTTCCAGAGTAAATAATTTTAAACACATTTATACTAGTGTGGTAATAGTGACAGGGAAGATTCTCAGGCATTTGAATATGTTCATCTACACTGATAATTCTTAGGACCTACTTAAGCACAATTTTAGCACGTGTTGACTGGGATGTCATGATTTAGGAGCTGGAACCTTCCAGGAATCATTATCAATGGACAATTTGCATTTAGATAACATGTTTTAGAGACAATGAACTTTACAAGCATACAAGTTTTTCTATCCCAGCTAGCTTCAGTGCTCCAATATATTCTTGAGCAGCTTTAATTTGCTGGTACAGAAATAGCCTAAATGTTCAACATCTTCTTTCTGCAGAGAAGTATATTGGTGCTTTCATACTAGAATTTACTAGAATTTTCTGAGCAGGCATGGATACTGTAGAATCCAGAAGAAAAAAAAAAAAATGAAGGAGGGCAATGGAACATATCTATTTAGACCATCTCATTCTAAGGAAGTCTTACTGAGCCATGAGGAGTATTTTGGATTTTGCAATGAAAGTTTCACATTTAAGAACACCAATATTAATATTGGTTGAGTTTGACACTTCACAGAAAAACTTTTATACTTGGTCAGAGAAAGTTTATAAGTTGGTCATTCTGGGTATTTACCAGATGGGAGGTGAAATACATAATCTTTGTGAATCTAAATTTATCAACAATAAAATGGCCGTAAAATTAATGTTTCACATTAATCTATATAAATCATCTTTATTCCTTCTTTTTTTTTTTTTTTTTTTTTTTTTTTTTTTTTTTTTAAATCCTTAAGATTCCTTTAAATTAAAGGAATTTTCTAGCATTAACTGCTATACTTTTTTTCAACCTTGTATTTGTTTTCAGTTACCCTGTACAGTTTACCCTATAGCCCTGATAATGTATCAAGGCATACACAAACACAATTTGGTGAACACACTTCCATATCGATATGCTTCGAAGCACCTCAGTTGAACATTATTTAGACCAGTTGCTGATCAGGTTTCTGAACTTTTTTGTTCTATGATGCCAGTAGTCAAATAGAAACTTGTCTGATAACCATGTGTAGTGATGGTTATAAATGACAGAAGTGCAGGTACTATTTTAACTTAATCTAGTCAAGCAAAAAGCACAGATGTCCACCTCAAAAACAGAAGAATACACCGTATTACAACATGAAATCTGCATACAGAACTCATAAATAGAGAAATTAAACTACTATATAATACAAATTGGACCACTGAAAATGTAGATAAATTAGATAAAAGTAATATATAAAAGTCACTTCTGTCATGTATTTAGCTCATAGGAGAGGTCTGACACCCTTTTATCATTATTGCCTAGAAAGCTAATACACAGAAACTATTCAAGGCTACTCCTAATTACAGAATCAACATTTCCTATCTGGGAAAAAAAAAAAAAAAAAAGGAATATTGCTTTTTTTTTTTTTTTCTAGGAAGTTCCTGCAGTCATTTCCTGCAGCTATTAAACTTGTGATGTTTTGTTAGACCTGAAATATTGTAACACTTTTGATAATGATTCTGATAGGGAGTCTTCTGAGAGGCAACGGGGATTCCATAATGAGAAAGCAGAAACTAAAAGGAAGATATTTTAGTTTTAGAAATACGATGACTAAAATGCTGTTTTATAATAAAGGATGTATTATATATATTGTGCACCTTCTGTAAGTTTGTATGCTTGTACTGTAAGATTATTCATCAGGTTTTCATTCAATAATAGTCTAACAAACTGAGTAAAAAAAAAAAAATTTGAAAGGAAATTGTGTAAGAGCAGTCTGGAAAAGCACTGACCTCTTCCCTGATTATTTTGACTGTTAGTATAGAAGAAAAAAAAAATTAAAAAAAAATACCAGAGCACTGAAAATGGAAGCCTTGACAAGATTTTTAAGTTTTGTTTCAATCCGTACTTACATTATTTTTCTTGTTTAGTGTCTAGTCATCGGAAATTACAACAAGTAATTGTTTAGCTTCACCAAAGTAAGATCAGTATCAAACTAGCTTTCATTAATAAGGCACACAGCTCCTCCAGGAAATATAATACTAGATGAAAAAGTAGGTGATTTGTCCTATATTGTGTGTTTGCTTGTCTGAGATAGGCACACCAGGAGGCCACATTAAATATCTTAAATGATGAAATTTTTTTAATTCCTGTGGCAGTTTTTATAATTTCTTAATCTTGTTTTATCAGCTCAAGATTTTCTTAAATCAAGCTAAAATTTTCTGGTTAAAGATAATGCTCATTCCTTCATATGCTCATTCATATGCTCATTCCTTCATACCAGCCCTTGCTGGCTAATGAGAATAATTGGTCTCTGTCCTCTTACAATGTTTCTTTATGTATTGTAGACAGTTATTATAATTCCCCAGTGATCATTGTTTAGGTATTGAGCATCTGCTCAAGAGTTCATTGATGCAGCAGATAGTACCAATATCTACTGGGAGTAAGAGCACTTTGCAATGTGTGGGAAATTCTGGGAATCCTACTTGCAGGAAAGTCACTGTAGTAGATCCGAGACACCTACAAAATGCAAAGTTCTCATCATGAATCCTAAGAAGGTATTTCTTAATGTGTGAATTAAGTCTTTGCAAAGCAAGAGGAATGACTTATTAAAAGAATATAAAACTGTGATATATGTATATATATATATATATATAATCTGTATCTATATTTAATCATTATGTTTTCATGGTGTCTTAAAGCATCACATAAAGTGTTGTTTATTCCCAGAAATTTTGTGCTGAATTCCCATGAGTTTTTGACATTTCTATGATACCTTCCATGCTTGAGAAGAAAATATTACAAGCCTGACAGGTATTTACAAGCAAATCACTCATTACTGAAGTATGTTATTAATTATAAAGTTTGTCTTTTTTTTTTTTTGATCCCTACCTTATCTCAGAGTAATTTTCAGGTAAGAATCACTTCCTTTTAAAGTCTACAGGAAAAAAAAAGAGAAAGTTTTCAGCAAGATTATAAATAAATAAATAAAAACAAAACAAAACAAAAAAAACACTGAAGATTACTTCAGGCTAAAATAAAATCCAGATCTAAAGATCATTTCTCTTTTATTAAATAATTAATGCCAGCTACACCAGCATGCTTATATCCTCCACAGATAAAAAATAATTGTTAACGCCAGTAAAAATGATATGTCTCAATCAGTGAGAATTTTTAAGTGGGAACAGGGGGAATGAAACCAAATGAAAATAGGCTTTGGGCTTCCTGAAGTTTAAGCGAAAGGCACATTCACATAGATGCAAATTCTATTTCACTTTAAGAGCTTTGTATCATGTTATAACAATCACTGTATCTGCCAGCAAAGTGATGATGTTTCAATGTATATATACTCTATGTATGTATGTATTTCAATGTATGTACACTCTACACTTACGTTTTTCCCTCCTTTTTCTCAGTTCCCAACAATGTTTTGTGAGCACAACTAGACAATTTTGTTGAGGCCTACAATAATAGTAAAAAATAAATAAAATAAAATAAAATAAAATAAAATAAAATTTTAAAAAAAGGTATCTGCTATTGTCAGTCATCATGATATATGTAAGCGGAAGTTATTATCTCTTTTACTTTCTCATGCAGCCCTCAAAATCCATTGCCATGTACTGTGATAAAGATGTGACTGAATGCTAATATTGCTGTAGTATGTTTATATACTGATGGAGCAGTGTGGTGGCATCTTATTCTTTGTAAAAGCTACTGGCAGATTAGCAGCCAGAATACTGAAAGCCTTCCAATTTGAAAGCATGGGATGGGCCAACTGGCGCATACTTATGAAAGGGGTATTCATACTATGCATATTGCTAAGCTGCCCACTGTGAATGAGAGAGAGACCAGCAAAGTGTTATTGAAGCAAAGCCTAGAAAAAGAGCATCGAAGAGATGAGAACAATGAAAGGCAAAAACGAAATGTCAGAATAGGATCACAAACGCCTGAAGCCCTGTAGCAAGCTTGGCAGGTGGACACATGCTGCTGCAGATTGCAGCAGCAGGACAAACCATGAGGATACTATACAGAGTTGGCAAGGTTGTTAGAATCCAGTTGGGGTAGATTAGGAGCCCTGTAGAGAAAGGATTAGCAGTTATGAGCATAGTTTAAATAGCAGGAAGTTGGACTGAAAATCTACAGTCCACTAACATCTATAGTTTGTCTTTCTTCCCTGTTGTCTGTGAAAGACCCTTATAAAATTAAATGTTTTAAAGTTTTGTTTGGATATGCCTGTCCAAAAATAAATTTATTTTCTCAACTCTGGAAACTGATAATTGCTTCTGTAGAGGAAAAGGATAGAAAGGTCAAGGTGTTTTCACTTTCACTAATGTATCTCTGCTACATTCAAGAAACATCATGGAATCATCAAGTCCATTCAAATTTCTGTGGAAATACTATAACCAGGAAACACTCTGTTGCTTTTCATGAGTGCTCTGTCTTCTGATTTTGCCCACTTTCTTGTAGATGTTCTAGAAATCCAGCATGTAAGCCTAGAGATACCCTGAGATATGATGAGGATCCATATTCACAATGGATCTCATTGAAGTCTCATGCCCATTTTTTTAGCATGGACTCTGTGTGTTCAGATGTACCAACTTTACCACCTGCTTTACCATTTACTCTGAATTATGATTGAAAAATAAATATATAAACTTTGCTTGTACGGACTTTTAGCTTGGATCTTTTCATTACAATTGAGCTTGCTATAAATGAAGTCTCAACTCAATCTGAATTTAGTAATATTTATAAAAGAAATATTTATAAAAGGTATAAAAGGTAAGTAAACAGCGCTGGGTGTGCGGGGAGTCTACGCTCCACCAACACGCACACACGAACATCAAACATTCTAAATATACAGAACATTGCTTTTACATACTAAACCCGAGGATGCGTATACAATCAGAAAAGGTAACAAACAATCCTTTAAGTTCCATGACTTAACAGTCTCCATTTCCCATTCCTTTTCTTGACTACAAACAAGTCTCCATTTTCCATTCCTTTTGAGCAATATGTTTTGCTTTAAGTTGTCAAGCAACTCGGCTCCCGTTCTTCCCAGACCGTAGAAAAAAATATCCATCTCGTTTTCAAGGCCAATAGGGGGCCTGGGTCAAAAGGCACGTCCACGTCACCAGGGGGCGAAAGAGCAAAAGCCTCCGATGGCTATTGCGGCAGAGGGGCCGCTGGCATAGCAGTCAGATCAGTAAAGGAGCCCGCAGCTCCCTCTCTGTCTGGCAAACCACACGTGTCTGACTGTGGTCCCACAAGGCTCTTTAAGGCCTCAGAGATTGCTCGCCAGGTGCCGAGCAATCCCACTGCAACCTTGTCGTTTTTAGTTGCAGAGTCCCACACCTTGACCTCAGTTTGGTCCCATATTTCAGGATCATAAACGGTCCGATTGTTAATAAGGAGGATAAGCTGTAAGGTTACTAGGACAGTCTCTGTTCCTAAGGACGTATGATTCCCCATAATGCGCAACTGCTTACCAGCGAGGGGCAGTTGTGTGCGTGGGTCCGCTTCTCTCAGCTTAAGCTTCTTCGAAGCTCCGGTGTGACTATTTCCAGCGACTTTCTGTACGAGCTTCTTTGAGCGGTTTGCTGAGTTTGGCCGAACCTATCTTCATGAGGCGATCAATGTGCCTGTTCCCGTCCTGGTCTCCATTCTACCAGCTTGTTCCTCTTCACTCCTTTTTCCTGCTTCTTTATTGATGACGTAACTTCATCGTGTTGCCTTTTTTTTTTTTTTTCTTTATCTTGAGAGCAGGCTCCCCTCTTATACCCTTCTCCCCACAGCAGTCCTTTTCAAAAACAACTTTTAATTGGTCAGGCAACTTTGCAAATAACAGGAACACCAAACACCCAGAAACTTCCATGTCTTAACGGCTGGGGAACAAGCAACCCGAGGCTACATGGAGTCTCCTGAATCACCCTTCTTTGTTTCCTCTAAACGCTTTTACATTCCTGATGGCCTCATCGTTAAGAGTCTAATGTTATCATCAACACGGGGCTTTCCAACCCCCATGGCCACACTCCCAAATCTCCCCCTTCTTTATTAATATCAACCATTTTCTCGACACGAATTACCACTCCATATATAACAAGCTATACTGGTTAACTCTTATATCTTACAAACCTATGATTACCTAGGTATATTTTTTCCACATTTTACTACTTGAAAATAAGTTTTAATTTATCCTAAAGAATAATTTCCACAAATACCACTGTCTATGTACTGTGATTTTTATTTTTTTTTTTTTTAACTCTTTCTGTGGCTGAATCTTACCTTTCCAGAAAATTATTGAATACATAGATGTTAGTGGGGATGGTGTTGAAATAACAGGGAAAATGGCAAAATGTTTTGCAACATCTATTTTTTCCCTCCACTGTCTGACACCCTGAGACACTATTCTTTCCTCATCCTCCTGTACATGGCTGTACTTTTTTTTTTTTTTTCCTCCAGTTTATAGTTATTTCTTCTTGGTCGCATTGTTCTGTCAATGACATAGTTCAGTCTCATCAAAACAGAACTTGTTTCTGTATGTGAAAGTATGTGAAAGGGCATGCAGGTTTGTTTGTTTGTTTGTTTTTGTTTTGTTTTGTTTTGTTTTCCAGGTAACTAATATTGCTTAAGCTCGCTGGTTTCAGTTTGGATAATTATTGCCTTTTTTTTTTTTTTTTTTTTTTTCTAGCAATTCATTTTCCTTATTCACATATAATCAGAGTGATGCTGCAAGAAGCATTTTAGATACTGCATTTTCTTCCTTCCTTCCTTCCTTCCTTCCTTCCTTCCTTCCTTCCTTCCTTCCTTCCTTCCTTCCTTCCTTCCTTCCTTCCTTCCTTCCTTCCTTCCTTCCTTCCTTCCTTCCTTCCTTCCTTCCTTCCTTCCCTCCCTCCTTCCTTCCTTCCTTCCTTCCTTCCTCCCTCTCTTCCTCCCTCTCTTCCTCCCTCTCTTCTCCCTCTCTTCCTTCCATCCTCCCTCCCTTCCTTCCTCTCTTCCTCTCTTTCTTCTCTTTCTCTCTCTCTCTTTCTTTTCCTCTCCTATTTGGGAAGAGATGATCAGGAAACGTCTGCTATATTACATCATTACCATTTATTTTTTTACCTTTCAAATAATTTTTGTTTGATCTGATACTAACAAGAGATTTAACAGAGGTAATCCTCCAGTGAGAGTAGCATTGGTCAGAGCAGAGTTTCCCATTGTTTTGTTTTAACCCCCCTTTCCCCCTCCCCCCCCCCAATTTGAAACTATTCACTTTTGTTCTGTGCTTAAATAATAAACTGTAAGCTATTTGGGGTCTTGTTTTTTGTTATATGAGTGCACAGCACCTGACACCAGAAGGCCTGAGAAATGATTAAGATTCCTAAGTGTTAATTGTAATCATTATAATCAATAATCATTTGCATGATTGTGATGCCATCTTCTTTCTTTTTTCAAGCTGGAATGACATTTGATGTGGTTATGCACAAGTTTAGCAGCTTTATCATATTTCACTTTCTTACACCAAAGAAAAACCGAGCTAAAAATGGGGAGCTGTATGATGAACTCAGTTTAGATTTAATTAGATATGGAAGTTAATAATAAAAGCCAGGCAGGAGCAAGCTGCTAGTAAAGGTTGAGGCTGTTACAAACCTGATAAGGAAGAAAGTGTGGGGTTTTAAGCTGAGCTGCTGGTAGGGTAGCTTCTGTAGTGACAAACTACACTTACAGATCCAAGGAGCCCCTGATGAAAAGCTGTTCTCATTCCCTAATACTTTATGGGAAAACTGCAGCCACTTGGAATATTTTTCAAGCAGAAAGCCATCATCATGACAACACTGTAGAAAGAAGGGGAAAAAAATCTTTCTGGTAGGGAAATAAAGACATCTTAAGCTTGACTTCAAAAGCTCTCTACAACAAACGGTAGCTGCGGAGATACTGTTTCATCTTTGCCTCTGGGATATTATTAAGCCTTTTTAGTAGCTCTAACTGCAAGAGAAGGGATTACAGAAGTTGCTGCTGTGTAGCTGCCTGACATACAAATATCTGGAAAAGCACAGATCATGTTTTGGTACAAGGGCCACTTATTAGACAGTACCATAAGCTTAACCTAGAATGAATAGCATGGCACACAGTGCTTGCTACGAACAAACAAAAACTTCGAAAGACCCTCACAATTCACGCTGGCCTTTTAAATGCTTTAGGAGAATATTCATGCTCTTGGCTCCCCTTTTGTCACGGCAGTGTATACAGAGATTGGTACCAATTGAGGCTGGCTTCTTTGGTACAGAGAACCATGCCATGCCATTCACCCTGCTTCGGTTAAGGCTATGTCAGCATTTCCATGACAAATCCTCACTTTCAAGGGGCTACAGCTTAATCAAAACAAAATCCGCAATTGGCTGAAATGACACACACTGTTCCAGTGTTGAAAAGCTTTGTGTGTGAGCACCAGAAACATAGAGAAATAAACAGTTTCAGGTGCTTCTACTTACTTCAAGCTACCACTTTGGCCTTGTAATGGCTTTGTATTTTAAAATGGGTAATGCAGAGTCACTGTTCTTATTATGATTTAATTGTTATATTTGAAAGGGAAAAATAAAGACCAAAAAAAAAAAAAAAAGCACATTTTTTTTTCAGAGCTTTTCAACAGGTCCACTAAGATACTTATAAATCCACTAACAAATTTGAAGTGATAGAAATTGGTTTAGAAGCAGTTGCTCATGGAACAAGTCCACAGTTTCACTTTTTTAATCCCACACAACTGTATTAGACTGTATTAAACTGAACACATGCTTTCTAGTCCTCCACAGAAGTAAATCTCAGGCAGTGGATAGTACATAAAGTCCTTAGCTACATCCTGTCAAGTCTCCACCACTTGCACTGAAAGGCAGATTAAGTTTTTAAAATATTAGCATGAAAAAAAATGAAAGTCACCTCTTGTAAGTACTGATAAGACACTATGTGAAGTTATAGAACTGGAGAGCTGTCATGATCCGAGGACGGTCACTGCAATAAATAGTCTTTAGGGCAGCAGTTGCAACCTGTTCCTGGTTAAAGGTGAAGAAGAGTTAGGTGCTTCAGTGTGACAGCATGTCTGTGTAAAATCAGGCACATGAGTAAGTGTTTGTAGGTTTGGATATAAGCTCGGTATTTTTCCACATCTTTAAATCAAGGGCTTTTGCTGTCATTTCCATTCTCAGGGAGCTGCTGTCTGCTACTTACAACGCTCAAAACCTCAAAACCAAAACAATTACTATGAATTTGAGTGGAATCCACCAAATCTTCTTTCATCACAGATGCAGTTTTATGTAGAGGGCTTATTTGGCCATCTATGCTCAGCTATTTAATACTATGATTAAAGTAAGGACATTATTCTGCCTGAATTTAAATCTTCTGTTAAAGTTAATCTTGCTTGATTCACACAATACCTTTCTCACTTTTAAGTTGCAAAAATAGTGTGAGGCCAGACAGCATCTGTGTGTATACTTTACACAAAAAACTTTAATACATTAAAATATATACTTTCAGAGAAAGCATTTAAATTATAATTAATGTTATTTTTCTTATTTTAAATAATTATATATAATAATGAATACTGGAATCCATCTCTTCTATGTAACTATGAAAATCTACTTAATACTTGGATTTTTTGGTTCATATGTGAATAATACTTAATTATTAATTTTAGGAAAGATAATAGATGAAAATATCATTAATATGTAGGGTATTGAAAACAAATCAGATTCAAATCAGATTAAGTGGGGAATATTGTCACCTATTTAATGGAACAAAGAATAAGTAACCTGGAAATTTGAACTCTGAATGACCTAGTGACTAGAAATGGGAAAGCTTCTTTAAAGAACTATTTGCAAAACATGTCCAAAGTTCCACTTTGAAGAATTTATTATCAGCTTCACTATGCTCTCTTAAATAGAATATTACATATCAGAGCATTTTGATGAATAATGCGTATAAAACATAAATGAATAAACAACCTTACATAAAGTGATGAAACAGAAAAAATAACCTGGGCATTACACTGGGCATTACATTTCTTTCATGAAATAAATGTGAAGTCACAGAAAACAATGTATGAAGAAGAGAGCATTGCTTCTGTGAAGGAATTAAAAAAAAAAAAAAAAAAAAAAGAGTGGTTCATGTGTCATGCTTCAGTTTGCCATAAATTAATTGTGCTGTATAAAAATGACATGATGTCATCAGACCCAGTGGAGTCTGAGCCAAGGACGTCTCTTATGAATGCAGTTTTAAAGGAAGGGAGCTCAGGAGATCACTGAGTTCAACCTCCTCTTTCACTTGGAGTTTTCTGTTTCTTTGGGTGAGATCCTACTTGACAAGTCTACATGACTTGTTTTAACTTTTACATTACTAAATTTAGGGTAATGAACCCTGCCATCTGTTGCAGTTTTAGCTCACTCTAGTTCTAGTGCAAGAGGCTGTATGTAATGATATTACAATTATTACAACTACTAAGCCATTAAAAAATAAAAGTAGTGAAGCAAAATTATTTAAGCTGTTAAGACTGGTTGAAATGCAGACATCTGGTAATAATCACATAGAGCTAGATTCATTAGAAAGAAAAATATAGATGTTGCCATGCAAAAGTGAGAAAATTGCCAACAATATTTGCTTATTATTTTAAACTATTTCAAATCAAACTACAGCATTTCTGAGAAGTACAAGTGGTAGCACAGCTCTGTGGCACAACACCTCTTCTCCATCAGCTCTTGACAGGCAATACAATGTCCATGTAAGTACATTGTTCTTAGGCAAAACTGCACTTGCATCTGCCAGTTTCAGGAATCTAATATAAAGGTTCTTTCTGAGGCCTACACCTGATTGTTCCACATTTTTGAGAACCAACAAGGGTCATATCTATGGTCTAAAGGTGAGGCAAAATGAAATCTGGAATTTATCTTGTGTAACTTTGTTTTCAAAATCTAGATTTTTTCCTTTCTCTTCCATTCTCCCTCCTTCTCTATATTAATCCATACACTGCATACTGTAAGTGTGAAATAAAATATACATATAACGTTATTTTACATGTTATTTTCCACATAGGAATGGCTTCAATGTTTTGAAGTATTTTAGGTATTGGCTTCATATCAGAGCTAACTGACTAGCCTAATCATTCCCTCTGAATTTATAGTCCTTGAATCTGTATATAACTGTAGCAGTAACTTGAAGATCTCATAACACTTTTAATATAAATTGGGTGCTCTAAATACAAAATATATGTGAAGACAAGGAAAAGTCTTTTTGGCATATTGCCAAACTAACACATTGTAGAAAATTAATTTTCATGCTTGTGCTTTCAACAAGAAATATATCACTATGTAGAAACTGTATGAAAAGGATAAACGTGTGTTATAACAACATGTGCTGAAAAAGAAAACTTGTATAAACAGTTTAGGTACAAATATATTCTTTATTTCTCCTCTTTGAAAAAGCAAAATACATTTTAAATTACCTAGTGTAAATGATGTATCATGATATGATTGAAAAGCTTGTATTTTTAAACCAATGTGGTATCAAATCATGCAATGAGGTCAAAATACTGATTAAATGAGTTTAAGTTGCTGAATTGCATTTAATAAATTTCAGAGAAAATTTAGAATTCTATCAAATCCATTTTGTAAGTTAAGTATAAAAAAAAACAAACACTCCTATTTGAAAAGAACAGTTTTAATTTTTATTTTTCAAGCTGGGTAAGTAAATGGAAAATACAATACAATAAAATAATAACCTTAAATGTTTGAAATCATGCGTTTTTGCTTTACGAAACACATACTGCTTTACAAAATCCTAATTTATTTAGATTTAATTTTATTTACATTTAATGAAATTGCATAATTTTAAAAAAATCTGTAACTAAATTGACAGTGGTATATTTCAAGAATTATTAAAACAGATAATATTATTAAATATTCTAAGTAAGTAAATATTCTGATGATTTGTGATACCATGTTTATGAATCATATTGATAATGTTTTTTCAATAACTTTAAATATAAAACGTTTGCTTTGATAGTACAGACTAATTATTTTATGTAATTGGTCTTATACCATGGAAATGGTAATGGTATTTGTAATTCCTGACTTTTTTTTTTTTTTTTTTTTTAATTCATGGCTGTTTGAAAACAAATTTGGGGGTTTTATTTTTCAGTTAAGATGTCTAATTTCTGTAAGTTTTATTGCAAAATATATTGTAAAACTATCTAATTAATTAATTTAAACTTTTAATTTGTGCATATCAACTATGTTAATTATCTTTGATGAGAAATCATATATATGAGTTAAATGTTCTCTTTTAAATTTATGCAAATAAATAAAGATCATTAAACAATAAAACAATGTTTATATTGATTTGTTCAGTGTAAAATATATTTTGTTTTCATAAGTTTTAACAGAATTAAAGCCTGACATACTCTTTATATTTGATACATAACTGATACACATGTAGACATTACCTCTTCAGTATTTTCCACTTCAGTCTTACAGAAATGCCTTGCCTATACACTTTAAAGAATAATTAAAACTTAATATCCTAAGAGAAAAAATCAGAAAAACTAAATCTTTCTGAAAAGATCTACAAAAAACTATTTATCTGTAGAACAGAAAAAAAAAAAAAAAAAAAAAAAAAAAAGAATAATGTCAGAAAAACTCTCAATGTACAGATGAATTGCTCAAAATCAATTTTAGGAACAAATACTGTGGAAAAAAAGAAAAAGAAAGCATAAATTATTCAGTGGAATAACCTATGCAGCTAAGAGAGTAAGAGGAAACATTTTATGAAAGTCACTCTCATAAATTGTAATATACAGCTTTCAGTTTGCTTATGCTCTGTAATAAAAAGGTTTTTTTATACTGTATATTTAAAATTATGGCTCTCTATGTCAGTGATGTACTGGAATGATAGCAGGTGATGTGCCAACAGTGCTGGAAATATTATGTCAGGGCAGAGGAGCAGATCTTTGTGGCACTGGTGGAAGCATGACTGTAAGAAACATTTTCTATATATCTTTTAAAAAAGTGCAGCATGCATTCTTCCATCACAACTCTGCAACAATGGCCTTTTGAGAAAAGCAAGTGATACCATGTTATGATAATCAGAGCCTTTGAATAGGAGGTAAGAGCAGTGGAAAGGAAAGCAAAGCTTTCATCTTCCCACAGTGTACCCTCAGGTATCTTTTGCAACTTCTATCAGAAGTTAAGAATTCTATAAATGTTGTCAACCTTGATGAATGTATAAGTGGTGGGCAGGAAATACTTTAAACATTTAAGTTGGTTGGAAAATTAAAACGTAGTAGAAATATAAAATGTTAGAGTACATAAATTAAAGGTAGATGTAAAATCACCATTTCCAGAAGACAAGAGGAATCTTGTCCACAATCTACGCATATTTTGAGAAAGTAGCTAATAGGGGATAAAATGAAACAAAGAGAGAGACAGACAGGGGATGGGTGGCAGTGAGAGGAAGTTACTGCCTAGAACTGAGCAACTGCCTCTGGCACAACTGCTCTGAGAAAAAGAAAAGTCTCACATCTCCAGGCTGGTGTGCACAACTCAAAGATCATACAAAGGATGAAACCAGATGCAGAATTGGCGCAGACCAGGATAGCCCCATGTGCATTATTTGATCATCAGCTCTGCTGGAAGTTTCCTCCTGTACTGAGGAAGTTAGCTGGCAGGCATGGTGCTTGTAAATGTTGTTTTCCAACAGGGACATTGAAACTTCTGTGAAAGAACATGTTGCTGTATATAATCTAGAATTATGAATTATATATATATATATATATTTCATAATTCTTTCCATATTTCTATACAGCCTGCTACTCAAAATGGTTCTATTAACCTAACTACCTATCTCAGAAGGTAGAAAAAAGACAACATACACTTTCCCAGAGGGTTATGTCTTTCATTGTAGAGCACAACTGAGTATGATTCTATGTTTGCAGGCTGAAATAGTGACTATTGGGTATCTTAGTTATTTGGCTCTGTATTATTGTTACATGAGAGTAATTTTTGTGCCCCAGAAAACCCATGGGGAATTCCCTGCACTGGCGTTTCCCCAGCCTTGTGTAGGAGTATCAAATAGGGGAAATCTGAGAGTTCAGACACTGAGTGATTTATCATATGACTATATATATATCTATTTAAAGCCCGATAAAGCAGTAATTTATTTAGAAAAATGGGTAGTGAGAAGGATTCTGACAAGGTTCCTGTGAAGGAAGATTTTGAGATTATAAACTCATCTTGGCCCAACATACAATATTGGAAGTATCAAAATCCGAAAATGTTCCCTAAAATCTGCCAGATAAGAAGTAATGCAAAAATTATATATATATATATATAAGTATAAATAAATATATATATTATATATATATAAAATCTGAGGTAAAAGAGTTTTCCTTTATATAAGTATTTTGGGGAGGTTTTGTTATAATAAATTGACTGCCAAACTTTTCTAACAATTGATATTTCTGAATTACTTTTTTATGAGAAAATTTCATTAAATTTTCTTAGCAGTCCCCACAGACTGCTAAGAAAAGTGCTAGAATTCAGTTAAAATCATTATTTTTTTATCTCATTAAAACTGTCAGTAACATTTCCCTATCATCATTAAATAAAAAATACATTAACCTGAAAAAAGAGATATAATTTTAAACAAAGAGATTTCCAAAGATGTTTTTGTATGTGCTATAGTTACATTTCAAATGGTTTTTATCTGCACCTTCAAAATAAGCAGTGTTTATATATTTTCCATTTGTCTATTTTTCTTTGTAAATTTATTTCCCTCTAAGATTTGATATTATTAATTTCTTCTCCTCTTTCCTCCTCTTTTTCCTCCTTGCTTAAGTGCATACAGCTTTTCAGTCCCTTTAGAGTCATTTTGAAACCTGTGAGAGATGGCTGTATGCGATATCTTCTCTGATCATAACAATTCAATCTCGACTCATTCCCTGTGTAGAAAAAGTATTTGACCAGAGAGAGAGAGGTAGAAGACATCAAGTGGCTTAACTGAGAGATGAGGGTAACAGTCTTCAAATATACTGAGTGAAACAGCAGTAAAGGAGTACACTGCTCACCATGTCCAGTATGACTAAGATGAGGAAAATTTTTCAATTAGAACATGGAAAATACCAGTTCATTATTAAGGTAAAACTACAAATGTCTAAACATTCAAGTAGATTGGCAAAGGAGCGTATGAGCTCCATCAATGGAAGTTATTAAGAAGAAGTTTAGGCAAACAGTTTTCAGGAATGTCATTGGAATTAACTGATTTGGATACTCTCAGATGACATCTTGGTGTTGTTGTCAGCTTTAATTTGTATAATTCTATGCAGGCTGGCCAGGGAGGTTGCGAAGAGCACCTAAAACTTCCATGAGATGTTAGAAGCTTGTCCAGCTAAAAAAAAATATGGAGTTTGCCTACAGATTTACCCCCAAATCATTTCTTATCTGCTTTTCTTCAATGAAAATGAAAAGTTACGTTTGAAAAATCCAACCTATGTTATGAGCTATTACGTTCAGAAATTATTTTTTCTTCATATATTCATACCATGTATCATTTACACTAAAGAAGTGCGCTCCTAAATTTTATTCTGATGTATTTTAAATAGTACTTATCATTATTAATTTCATTTCAAGATCCATAATTACTTTGTTTTTACTTCTTGTGTCTGGAACATTTTTTAATTTCAGTTTCTTTAATTTTTCTTGAAAAGTAATGTTTTCTCAGTACTAAGGCATATGAAAGCTGATATCCAACTATAACTTGTTTGATAACTGGATATATGCAACAGGCAGCAGATAACTTCTGATTATCTGTAAACTCTTAAAAAACCTGAGTGCTGTTATTTGCTGCCTACACATCTGTAAAGTACTACAGTATTGGAAAACTATAACATGAGGTGTGCTCTGTTTCCTGATGTGATTTTTGCTCATTTCTTTTAGAATTAGATTTAAATAATGTTTTTATGCATTGTACTAAGAGACATAAAGTTAATCTCCAAAATGATTTACTGTTCTGTATACCTGAAAAATATATCTATGACAATAAATCAAATATTAGCCACTTTCCCTGTGAATAAACTTCCTTCATAGAAAGACTAATAAATGTTATTCCACATGCATAGCATCATTACAAATACAGCTTGTTCATTTCCTTCTGTTGTGCCTTTTATTTCTTCAGATTTCAGGCACCAAATGGATGACTATGACTTATGGATTTTTAACCGCACTCAGATACAAAAAAAAAAAATTACATTAAGATTTTTCAATATAATAAATGTCAAAGAATTTGGAATAATGTGAAGCTCCATTACTGAAATATTTTCACTTATTCCGTTGCTTGTGAATCATATGTGCACATGCAAACAAATTGCTGTTTTCACAAATTTGTTCCTTCTTTGAAGTCATCGAACAATTTCAGTATACTCATATATTCAAGCAAAAAAAAAAAAAAGTCACGAGCTGCTATGGATACTGTTTCAAATACTCAATCTGTGCAATTTTGAATAGCAGCTATGTGATAGGCTACGAAAGCACATGACATTTGTCTATCTCCTCTCTGGATCAATCTCTCTTTCACTTTACAGTTCCCAGTTTTCACAATTATCAGCTTCAATATGCTGCAAAGACTGCAAAATCTGCTGCTTTGGCAGCCATTCCAGTTGGAAAGCCTATTCACTACAGTGCTCTTAGAAAACAAATAGAAAGGTTCATGAGCACAGATCAAATGAATATATGTGAAATATATATGTGAAATGGGGAATAAATGAGAGTATATGTCTGGGATAACACTGAGGTGCCATAGTAAATCTAGGAGTGTTGGCTGAATTTAAACACAGGTGTGGAGTTCCTGATTCCCTTCTCCACTCATGACATTGATGAATCATTGGATCATAGAATGGCTCGGGTTGCAAGGGATTTTAAATATCAACTAGTTCCATGCCCTTCCCCCCCCCCCCCCCCCCCCCCATTGGCAGGGATGCCACTCACTAGATCAAGTTGGCTAAGACCCTTTCTAGCCTGGGCTTGAACACCTCCAGGGATGGGGCATCAAAAACTTCACATGGCAACCTGTCCCAGTGCCTCACTACCCTTACAGTGAAGAATTTCCTCCTAATGTCTAGGCTAAATCTATCCTCTTTTAATGTAAGATCTTTTCCCCCTTGTCCTATCATTATCTACCTGAGTAAAGAGTCCTCCTCCATCTTTTTTATAAGACCCTTTAAGTATTGAAAGGCCGCAATGAGATCTCTCTGGGGCCTGCTCTTCTCCGGGCTGAACATCCCCAGTTCTCTCTGCCTTTCTTCATAAGGGAGGTGCTCCAGCCCTCTGATCATCTTTGTGGCCCTCCTCTGGACCCACTTTTACAGGTCCACATCTTCCTTGTGTTGGAAGCCCCAGACCTGGCTGCAGTATTCCAGATGGGGCCAGTGTGAATGTCCTCAGTCTTTCAGTGATCCTGACCTCCTCTGTAAAGTGCTTTTTAAATCTATATTAAATCAAGACTGGGTGCTATTATAAGTATAATGGCTATGTAAGCAAAAGTGACTGACTTTGTCACTCATCTGTTAACATAGAGTTGGAGCCACCAGAATCTGTTTTACTAATAGAAGACATACAGACACCATTGTCCCATATTTAATACAGACATCTTAAGTCCAAAATATCCTAAGTCATTTGGATTCTTAATATCTGCCACAATAAAAGCAAACAAACAAACAAAACCCACTAAAACAAAACAAAACAAAACAAACAAACAAACAAACAAACAAAAAACACCACTAAACTCAGGCTACAGACTTCACAAGAGATAACACAATAAAATCATAGATTTTTCTAATACAGGACCATATATTTCAATGAGAAAAAGTAAATAAGAAAAGAATATTCCCGCAAGACTTGGAGAAGCAGTTCTTTCTTATAAATTCTTGCAATTAACTCAGGGATAAAGACAAAAGATTTTGAGTTGGCAGCAATCAAACATTAAAGAAGTCAATATTAAACATATCAGGTTTTCATTGCTTCTTTAAAGTGAAACCATATCTTTAAACCAGCATTCAGTTGATCTTCTCCTTACAGACAACACAGATGTAGAAATCAAGTTGAAAACATTTACAGACATTTGTACTATTCTATTATTATATCTTATGCCTTTTAAGATTAAAAATAAACATTTAAACGCAGAAAATAAAAACATAATGATGCTATTAACATACATTCAAAGAAAGCACAAGAGATTGTGTGTATTAAAGCAAAGCTGATGGATACACATTATAGAACTTGTGACATCAAGTTATATGAGGATTTCCATTTTTTCTAATTACTTTCAAATACTTATATATAACTACTGAAGTGTCCAAGAAGCATTCTTGGTATTTCCAACTATTTGTATTAATCACAGATGTTGCAGGCCAGGCTGATCAGACTTGAGTAGTTGCTGGTGCTGTAAAATAAATTGTTTACTGAAGTGGCTTCTTTGTAATGAATACTGACAATCTGTAAAAAGAAAAAAAAAAAAAAAAAAAAGATTTTAAAGATTAGTAGAAAAGAAAAAAAAAAAAAACACACAAACACCTCAATTACTAAAATACACTTTGCATTTTCCTTAGTGAGCGTAGTATGAAGTAATACAGAACAGAGATATTCCAAGTTCAGAAGTGCTTAGGACTCATGCTAATAAAGCACATACATTAGTTTTTACAGATTCAGCCTTAACACAGAGTGACAACACAAAGTACTCTCTGTTGTGCACTCTCTGTTGCGTTGGGCTTATGATCTGGAATAATTTTAAAAGATTTTTCATGTGACCTTTCTCAATATAACAGATTTACATCCAGAAATATATAAAGTAAAATAAGGTATGAATAATGAACCATTCTCTGCTTAGCTGCAACTTGTTCATTCATACTTGGTAATTGGACTTGAAGATATTAAAACATTAACAGAATGGAAACCTAGAGCACAATTCAAATATTAAAATCTGCACATTTTAGTAGTTTCTCCCTTCCCCCCTGCCTTTTTTTTTTTTTTTTCTTTCATCTTGTCTCTTTAGAACTTTTGGAAACACCTGTGCGCAGGAGGAGCATGAATGAAATGTCTGCTGTAGCACCTTGCTGAGGCCTATCTGCCTCTTGAGAAATGTATTAACTCACTCCAAAACATTAAGCCAGAAAGAATCATTTAAATTCTGTGCTTCAGCTCTATAAGCAGAACGTAGAAGACAAATGCTTTCAGCTTCATTAAAACTAAAAAAATCTATTGGAAAAATATGTCTTTTCTGAAAATAATTATAAATTTTAAGGAATAGAAATAGTAGCAGTAAATGTATTTATTTAGAGATATCAAAATTTTCAGCAGCATACTAAACATTGATGGCTGATCATTTAAAGCACAAAAATCCACTCAGATAACAATTCTTAGTGCCTTTCCCCATACTGCCCTCATGAAGGTTGTGATTTTTTGACAGATTTAATGCATTTTATTTGTAGGTGTCAGTAGTTAGTCTATAATGAGAGCAATATGCTGATTCATGAGATAACTTTTCAGTCGCAGATATTCTGTGGCAAGAGGAGCAGGACAGGAAAGAGTAAAAGAGTGTGCATTCATTTCATTGTATGTCTTTTGCCATTTAAATAATTGAAAACAAATAAATGGTTCTTGAGAAAGGGATGCAGAAGAATGGGATCAGGAACATGGTTGAGGCATAATTAGGTTGAATGCTTAATGTAAAAGAAAAAAAAAAAAAACAACAAAAACAAACAAACAAACAAACAAAACCACCACCAACAACAACAAAAAAAAAAACAACAATAAAGGTAAAAGACCAGTGCTGATTCACTCTCAACAATAGAAAGAGAGGTCTTTATTTCAATAATGTCCTTTCAAATTTTATCCACACCAATGTGTATCAAGGACCAAGAATTAAGTGCCTGAAAATGCTATGAGGTCAAGCCACTGACAAATTTTGCCCTAACTGTTGCTAACAACTTCTAACTAGCTCACAAATTTGTGCAGACTGAACGAAACATTTAAAATTCTGCTAATGTTTGTATATATCCACAGGTATTTTACACCAAATTGCATCCTTGTGAGAAGATAGCCAAGAATGGAATATTTGTTATTTTTATAAGTAATTGTTTCCAGTAGAGTCTGTGGTGTATGGTTCCTGTTAATGTTAACTCTTTGTTTGTTTGTTTGTTTGTTTTTTCTTTTTTGTTTGTTTGTTTTGTTTTGCTCCTCATTTCTACTTTCCTCCAACTCAGTCTGCAGCCTGTTTTTGTCTCTGTTGCCCAGAAAGAGGTTATTCTGTCTTTTTATCCCTCCTCTCCACTCCTCACTCCTCCATTGACCCACCTGCTTTGCTCCACCTGCTATTTCTTCTTTCCTTTACCAAACTTCCCATTGACCTCTTACTTTCCTCTGACGTTTTCTTCTTCAAACTATAGGTATGCTTTAAATCTCTATCTTAGTAAAGCCAAAACAAACCCACCAAACAACAGATCTGTCTTGATTCTGTCTGATTCTCTGATTATTACACAATCCAAAACTCATGTTCTTTTATCCCACTTCAGCTTGTTTAAAGAATAGGCTATATTTTTTCACCAAAAAAAGCAACTTTAGGGCACAATGAAAAAATGATTAAACATTTGAATACAGGTCAACTCACAGTTTTCCCAGGGAGAGAAAAAAAAAAAAAGTTTTAAAAAGCACTCTGATATTTAGTGAAAATCCCTTTTTAAAATATACAATTTAAACTACTCAGTTTATTTACCTGAAAAATCTTGCATTGATGGTTATAATATAAATTAGAGAACTTCTAGGCTTTAAAGTTCATTATAAATGTTTCATAATTTTGTTAGAATCATTCTGATTGACAGTGAGCTACGAACTGACTTAAATGAGCAAATACGCAAATACTACTTTACATCTAGGAGATGATATGCAAAAAAATACACAAAACGAAACTAAAACTCAGTTAAATAAAAACTTCTGTATATCATAAGGATATCCAGGATAATCTTTTCAATTTAGTTAACTTCAGGAAAAATGATATTTTGTAGGGTGAATATTCTCTTCGCTTTAGTCTTCTGTCAGCTATTCACTTGATTGTAACAACCAGCAGAAAGTGTAGTTGGGAGTGGCAGTGGTCTCATTTTAGAGAAATATGAAACAGGTTGGAAAAACATTAATAAAACTGGGGAGGAAAACAGCCTATGATGTCAACACAACTTTCATGTCTGTGGTCTGCATTTATTAAAAAAAAATAAATATACACTTATGTCACACTCTTGTCATTAACATTTAATGTGCAAAGAGTGGGCACATTCTACATTTAATTAAAACACAAAATTATGACTTCCATCTGCACATGCAGACCTGGAAAGGGGCTTAAGGTGCACGCAAATTTACATCTGGTATTCAAATACTTGTATGTGTGTGTGTATGTATTTTGACCATATCAGATATCACATCATTCCTCTAGAGTAGAATAAATATGATACTTTATTTATTGTTTGAAGACATTTTCAATATTTGAGATTTCTCAGGCATTTTTACAGGATTTAAATTATTCCAAAGAGCTCAGTTTCTTAGGTTAAAGAGTTCTCTTCAGTCATGTACTTTCCTTATTTTTATTTTTTTGGTTCCTTTGGAAACATATAGAAAATACGTTTCTATACACATTGTTTTTTCTCTAATACTTGTGTTCTAAATTTGGTACCAAGAAGTATAGACCACGTTAAATCCATACAACAGTCTGCAAGCTCCTTAACCATATGCTATCTTTAAAACAGGTTGCCTGTACAAACGCTTTTTATCAACCATATCCTCCTCCTCTTGGCTTGTCATTCTGCTTGTTCACACTGGGTCTAATCCTGGTGCAGTCACTCTGCAGCCACCAAAGACATCATCTGCTCTTTGCCCTACTCAGGTTTTGATCAAGCAGTAAGTAAATCCTTCAGGATAGGAAAGGATTTCCTGGACACTAGCCAAATGGCAACTTACTTGGTCATTGCATGGAGCTCTATGTAACACTGGGAAATAATGTGCCTAATTATTTCTCAATGAAAAAAATCAGTCATTGCCCACCACAGAAGTGGTAAAGAAATCTGCACAAAGTTTTGAAAAAAGGTAACATCAAGTTGGTATCAGAGTGGTAAGATTAACCCCATCCATGAAAACAGAAAGAATGGTTTTATATTATGCTGACCACCCTGCAGTCCCACCTGAAATATATCTGCTGATGAGGGAAACCCAGAAAGACATCAAATTGTAATTGTTTTCTTGACTACATGTGAACAGTCCTGAAAGACTGAATGGTTACAAGAAGAATTCCAAAATGCCAAAGGGATCCAGATTTTGTGATAGATGAAGGGAGCCATAGCCACTAAACTAATACAGTCTAGTAAGCCTTCACAGAGCTTGCTTCTGCTGGGAAGGAGATTGCTGAATAGTGATGGCCCCCAGTATATCACCCATCACTCTAATGGGGGTGTGGTAGGTGCACTTTATGGTATATTTTGTGCTAAACCCTGCAAAACTGCATCTGATGTTGCTTGGTGTAAGACAGAATCTAACACAGTCGCTGAGTAAGCATAACTGCTGGGCCTTAAAATATGTGTTTACCATAACAGAATTGCTGAACTAACAAACTGCTGAGCCAGCATAATGAGTAGAACATAGCAAAAATAATGCAATAACTGTGTGGTTAAGACAGCTGTAAATGAAAGAAAGGGGAAAGGATGTCTCAGCCAAAGAGCTGGCTCCGTGATCTCTAGTCTTTGTGCTGAAACAGATTCAGCAGCGGAGCAGAAGGACGGTCTGGACAGTTGAGAAAGGAAGTGCCCTGTGGGTCACAAGGATCACAAGGGGGTAAAAGACAACTCAAAAATCATTGAGTGGGATCAGCAGAAGAGAATCAGCATTGCACATGCCAGGGGCTGAGAACCATCTGTTGTAAAGGTCAGCATTTTCTCCATATCACCTTGACACACTGGGCAGAATGTGGCTGGATCCCCTGCGATGTGCATGTGACGTCTAAGTGACAATAGAGGAATCTTGCAGAGTTTATTATGTTGGGAGAACTTAGGGATTTGAGCAGAAGAGGGCTTGTCATAACCAGAATGATATATTGCTAATGAATGTATGCTATTGAATTTACCATAAATATCCACTGTCATTTATATCACAGAATCACAGAATTTCTAGGTTGGAAGAGACCTCAAGATCATCGAGTCCAACCTCTGACCTAACGCTAACAGTCCCCACTAAACCATATCCATCTCATTGATTATCCTATAGGTTTGCTGCCTAAGTTAGATAGGCAGAAATATAGGTAGATAGAGATATATGTGTATACATATAATCTCTTTCATGTTTAGATTATCATTATCTCATTCTGTTGCTATAATTGCCTGTAGTAGTTAGCTGATTTTGGTTGTTCCACAGTTAAATACTGCTATCTCTAGTTATATTTGCTGTTGCTGTACTTGCACTTAGGGGAATTTCTATAAGCTATCAGTCAACATAATCTATAAAATCATCATATATGCCTCCTGAGTAGCTAGTCCTCTTCCTCGTTGGAAAACACACATTCCTGTGGTTGTACTCATCTTCAGGAAATTACAAGGAGGTAATGTACTGATATTACTAAACTATTAGCCTGGATTCTTATACATCTGCTCCAGGACAACTAGCAAAACTACTAAACCACCAAGCCAACTATCAGAAATGCTTGATTATGTTTCAGTGTATGGCATAGGTTGGAAACCATTCCCAATCGGCAGTTTGGAAGTCATCACCATGCTTTGGCTTGAAGGGAGTTTAATTATATGGTCACAGACTTCACTATGTCTGTTGGCTTCAGAAACAAAGGAAAAAGTCTAGCTCACTTTATATAACACGCCCAGCCTTATTAATCTTTATTACTCATGTCCATTAAACTTTTGAACACAGTTCTACGTGTTGTAGCAGGAATACTTTTCCATTAAAACAGCAGCTGCTTTTGAAATGGAACTTGGAGAAAAAAATCCTTTCATCAAAATAGGGCTGAAATCAATTGAATTTTCTGTAAATATATGTTCAGATGCTACAGAACTTAACAGAGAATGATAGCTTCTCATAAGGCTATGAAACATCTTATAGAGTAATTTAATTCTGTATCATATTCAGCATATTCTAAGAGTCATAAACAGAATATATATATTTGACTTTATTATTAAATTGTTACATTTTCATCTATGAGACTTAATATTGTCCATAACAGAGAACACGTTTTTTTCAAAGTTTTTCCTTGAGATTTTTTAATTTCTTTCTTATTCAGCTTTTTAATAAAAAGCAGAAAAAGTATGCAAAACAGAGCATAGTGAGCCATCTTTTCAAGTGTAAGCAGAATATTTACTCTTGAATTAAAAAACAAACAAACAAACAACAACAAAAAAAAAACACAGAACGTCAGCATCTCTAATTTTGAGTTTATAAGAATTTGAGTCATTAAGCTTAAGTCTAGACTCTGAATGACTTTTTTTCCTTGTCATCTGGTTTTAATTGGATCATATTTTTATGTCCTTACAAAATGACTCTCACAGGTTACTAGCTATTTTAACAAATATATATATATGAGACATGATTTTTTGCTATCACTTCTTACTTCCTTTTCTCAAAGACTTAAAGAACTATTTAGCACTTTAAGGACTATTCCTCTCCTCTTCTGTGTCACAGACAAATTTCAAAAAGGGGGGAGGAAGTCCCCCTTACATCTATTACAAAGTTAATTGTTCCCTTGTGGGATAAGTCACCGAAATGGGAAATGTGAAAAGAGACTCTGACATGCGAGCTCCAAGGGCTCACATGGATGCTCATTTCAATCAGCAAAAGTTTAAAAATGCAATGAGGTTTAGATATGTTAATTGTGGAAAAATGTTGCCTAAATCAAAATATGCTACGGTGAAAGTACAGAAAGGTCTCCCTTCCAGGAAGAGGCATTTCAATTAGCAGCCATGTTGACACCAGCTGTTCCTGCTGTGTCTGAGTCGTCCTCAAGCCCCTTAAGGAGTGCAATATTAATGTCTGTATTAATGCCAGTGCTCAGATATCTGTATTTGCATAAGCATCTATTTCTCATTTCTTCATTTCCAACACAACAACAGTCAATACATAACCATGGCACTCTGATTTTATGGTGCCTGTTATAAAGCAATATGCTAAATAGGGAAAAGTGCAGTACTGTCACCAAAAGCATTAATAATTCCTGTCAGGCAAATAGACGTGCATAGTGATAACCTAAAGAACAGACAAAAATATATTATAGATATAAATAAATTATAATAATAATAATTAATGAATAAACAAGAGTTTAAGAGCTAGTTTTCCTTGTATTTTTTTTTTATTATTATTTTTATTTTTATTTTTTCAAAAATCAAGAGGTAAATTCAGGCACATTTTCAACAAAAACTCTTCAAGTATAAGAAGTTTGTACTTCATTACTATTTAATAAAAACCACGATTCCAAGTTAAAAATAAAATGTACCTCCTAGAGCTGGAGTTTCAAGTAAAAAAAAAAAAAAATATATATATATATATAATATATTATATAATATATATAATATATAATATAATATATATATATTATATAATATGTAATATAATATATATAAATATATATATTGCATGATTCACGACAAAATCATAAAAATAAGAATACTGCAGGGATGTTGGTTCTTGTTTAGCCAAAATTAAGATAAATATTTCACCTTGCTCTCACAAAAATAAAAGCAGGCTTTGTTCTGAGAGTCAGTTTTGTAATCCTTATTTTTTCTTCAACAGTAATTTGCCTAACTATATAGGAAAATAATTGCTCTTAAAATGTGACTGCAGAATTTACTCTTCATCTCTCCTTTAATTTCTTTCCATTTAGTTAGCAATTTCTTCTGAAACTACCTCTGCTTTCCATCTTCTTTCCAAAGGCTCAGGGAAAACCTGTGGCTTTGCCATTTTCTACCACATCTGATATTTTATTTTCTCAGCTCTATCCAAATTTATGCATTGACCTTAAAACACGAGTTTGTTCATGAGTCAACTCTTTGCTTACAAATTCACACAAAATGGCCAGTGGTGACACAGGATTTATTCTTCAACCACTGCATATGGTTAAATTTACAATTATGTTAACTGAAGTTCTGTGTATAAATTAAAGGGAGGCTGGAGGCCTAACTGGATTCCTTTCTGGTATATTCAAAGTCGCCATAGGTTTTATTTATGACACTTCTGTGCTTAGTATCTTTGCCAAAAAATAAAAATCAGTCCAACACAGTTGTCATCTAAAAATAAACACCAATGAAATCTTCTTCCTGCAGGCTTTAAGGTCATTCTGTTACTCTATATGGTTCATTGATCTCTTCTACCCCCTGTGCCTTTCCAGATTTATTGGAAATCTGTTCAAAGTAGAATATATCTTACTGCCCACTATTGTAGAAACTGCTGCTAAATGCTGAGTAAAAGATTCTCTTCTTCTCTCTTTATTCCTTGTCAGCCAGAATCAAAGAAAATCTTCCAAAGTCTCTCAGCCATCAGCTTAAAACAGATGAGCTGGGAATACAGGTTGAATACTTTCTGCTGCTCTTCCTTTGGACAAGTTCAGTAGTTCAGAAAACACCTCGGGACCAATTCATGTCAGTGTGTGTCTGTGTTGCTTCTTTCATTAGCTTGAAGAGCCTCAAAGTAATTTAAGTCAATGATCGGATTATTAATAAAGAACAGCACTAGACACAGGTCAGACATGCCTGCTTTGTATTTTTCTTCCTTTTAATATATCACGGTATTAAACAGTAATGTGAAGAGAGAAACCACATTGCAACCGGCAAGAGAGATATCCATCTACCCATTTACTTCCTGATGACCTAATCATACCATGGTATAGGACAGTTTAAGCACTCGTGTACACATATGTAACTTATTAGAAAAAATGGAGTTTCATTCACATTCACACAGGTTATGTCCCCTTTTCACACTAAATTCAGATATGCACACAAAAACACAAACATGTGCTGGGAATTTTACTGGAAGCTCAGTAGCTGGAATTTTATCACTGAAGTATTTTTTCCTCCTTTCCTTTTTTGTTTATTTAAACTCGAGGTTTCTTGCAAGACTAACGTATGTGCACTGAAGCCAGCAGTGTGTGTTGGATTAATACAGTGGCTCACACACAGTAGGATCCTGAGGTCTGCAGAGCTCCACTGAAACAAAGGGTATGCCTTCAGGCTGTCACTGGAAAGCAGTGTGTGAAAAGGGACAGGGGCTCAGTACTTTGAAAAAAAAAAAAAAAATGAAACACTTGAATTCCTTTGATTTCTACTGCAGAGACACATCTGACAAAACAAATTTGTGTCAGTTTTTTTATAAAGTGTTATCCTCTTCTTTCCCCTGCTGCTGAGCAAGTCAGCTGAGTGCCCTTTCCCCATCTGTACCTCATTCCTCTTTTCCCTCCCTTCTCCATTCATTTTCAATGTGAACATTCACCTGCTTTTGTCCTTATGTTTTCACTGTCAAATGTATAACTGGTATAGAAGGCAACGAGCATGAGCCCTAATAATGGAAGACTCTTCCTCACCCAGTAAATCTGATAGGATATTCTCATTATCTGATGAATAATAGATAACATTACCAGTATGTGTATATGTATATATATATATATATATATATATATATATATATTTGAAGATACACTGAAGAGGCATCAGGTTTCAGAAAGGGAGTATTTCTCACTGACTAGACATTTAAACACTTCTGTGTCAAGCAGCCCCTCTCACATTCTCCAAAGACATTCATGATCTCTCTAGTCTTCATGATCTCTCTAGCCTTGACCCAATCAATTCCTTTGCTCTCTCCACAAAATCTACCATGCTGTCCATATTGTGAAGCTTAATAAAATAAATACAATGGTTTTTGTAAACAGCTAAGTGTATGTATGAAAGGTATTTTTGCCCAACAGAATGGTGTGCAATAATCTTTGCTAACATGCTCATGCTCTGAGAGTAGGTTCATTATGAATTTCTCTAATAAGAAAGTCTTAAGACCTTTTTCCTGCTATCACTACTCTGTACTTAATATTTCAGTTAGGGTGAATTTTATCTAACAGTAATTAGTGAATTAGGTGGATAGAAGAATTGCTCAAGTAACAACTTTATTCCACCATGTGTAAACTGGTGTAAACGTGTAAACAAAGCCATTTCAAATGAGGAATGATCTAAACTTTGATAGATACATACAAGCAGCTGTCCTATTCCTGCATACATCCTACAAGCAGAGTGGCAGCCTGGTTTGCCTGGTGGGTTACACTTGCATCAGAAGCACATAAAAGTGCTCTGTGTGATTTATTTTCTTAAACTAAGTAAACATCATCATAAACCCAGGCCAAAATATTCTGAGTTCCTACATACAGCTGGGTTTTCTTCTCAGCATGCAGTAATTCTAGCTCAGATTTGTAACCCAGTCCATCAAATAAACAGAGATATGCCCATCAAATTCAGTTAAAATCATAACTAATGTCCTACCATTTAAATAAGCTCTATTAACATTTGTCTTCCATTAGTGCAGCTTCCACTTTGTGATGCTGGCCAGAAGATGTCCATTGGTTTTGTAAAATGGATGGTACTTTTTGGTTTAGTAGCTTTCCTAGGAAATCTAAGATATCTACACACATTTTACAGGTAAGTGTTTATCATTACAGAGTCAATTCAGATTAGATGTTAGGAAAAGATTCTTCACCAGGAAGTTGCAATGGACCAGATTCCCCAGAGTAGTGGTTACAGCACCAATCCAGCTGGAACTCAAGAAGCATTTCAGCAATGCTCTCAGACCTATGGCTTGATTTTGGGGTGGCCCTGTGTGGAGCCAGGAGTTGGACTCAATGATCTTTGTAGGTCCCTTCCAACTCAAGATATTCTGTGATTCTGTGATTACCTGGAAGGGTTTTTTTCCATCTCTTCAGTCCAGAGTGATAAAATCTTTTATTGAAAGAGCACTGATAATCTGTAGCCTCCCATACCAGATGCATTTAAATCTCATGCCATTCTTAGATTTTCCTGATAGTTCCATAAAAGGATTTTGAATTACTTCTTTTGGAGAAGCTATTACAGGATCTTCTACCTTAACTTTACAGTTAAACCCAAGTGAACTAGTGCTTTCATAAGTATTGAAAAGAAATAAAAGAGAACTTCTTCCTTTCCCATTATTTATCGTGGTGAATGTTATGTATATACACACACAGGATGTTAGGGACTGGAATGGGCCTTGAAAAATCATCCAGTTCAATCCCCCTGCCAGAGCAGGAACACCTAGATCAAGTCACATGCATCCAAGAGGATTTTGAATGTTTCCAGAGAAGGAGACCACAACCTTCCTGGGGAGACTGTTCCAGTGAATATCTAGACAATGAAGATCTAGCCAGACATCTTGTAAGTCATAATTACTGTCACAGCACCACAATCCTAAAAATAGACTAAAAAGTGCTCTAAAATTTGTCTGATCAGATCAAAGATTAATACAAGCAAAACTCCATCTAGACACAGCTTTCATATACAAATGTTAAATGAGACAAAGAGTAAAGAATATGGCCAGCTCCTCCACCCACTCTGGTCCAACTCTTGCCCAACCTTTTTCCTGGGACCTGGGGTCTCTGCCCAGGCTGGGAGTCATGGCTGCAGCTTTCCCTTTTGAAGGTTCAACTGGTAGCAAAGCTGAGCACACATCCCAAAGACACAGACAAACACACAGAGACAGAACACTGACTTGGCCAGTCACACAGCCTTTTTTTTTTTTTAAATGGTGGCACTCTTGGACAGCCACAGAATGAGATTATTTTTATTTTTATTTTTTTATTTTTATTTTGATTTTTTGAGGAACTCATCTGCTGAAAACTGAGTCATTTTCAGAGTTCAAGTGCTAGCAGAATAAAAATAAAAATTAATAAACAAACAAACAAAACCAACCAATCAAACAAACAAAACCAACCAACCAAACAAACAAAAAATCCAAGCTGAAGTTCTAAGGATGACAAGGAGGATTTACAGTGCACAAATTCCGCCTGACTTCTACTTGAGGAACTACAACCTTTTCTGGAATTTCACATCAATTCACAACCGCAGGAAAAAAAAAAAAAAAAAAAAAAAAGAAAATTGTACCCCCACAATATTGTTTTTCCCACAGGTATAACTCCCCTTACATATGTAAATAAAATATAGACCCAGATTTCTAATTCCTTACATTTCAAAATCAAATGTGAAAGAAAAAGACCACCTACAAAACATTCTGAGGATCTGTAACAGTTTTGCAGCTAATGCTTTTATCCAGACATGACTGAACTTCATGCCCTCCCCAAGCTCTTCCCATCTGCTCAGCGAAGCACAGGGTAAGAAAACATGTCACTGCTGTAAATTGATCTTGAACTTGCCTGTCTCATATCCAGCCCTTGCAAAAAATACTTAAAGCCTTAACTACAGCTGTATTGTACTCAGGTAAGAAAGGATATTGATTGAGACAGCCAAAAAATCTGGTCATTCCTAGTGTGAATCTGGAATAATTTCACTCAAGTTAAAGGTGTAAGTCCTGATTTACATTAGTGGAAATAAAAGCAAAATTTGGCCAAGATAATTTTTAACTTTATGACCATAGTAGACTGGCTCAGGCTGTCTTTGGGCCTTAGTCATAAAATAACATTCAATGTCATTCAAACCAATGCAATTGGGGCAGCTTTAAGCACTGCAATTCACTTCTGAGTACAGAAAATGCAAATTATTGTGCATGGGGGATCTTTTATTTCATCAAGATTGCTAAAAATATAAAGGGAACTAAATATACTCACACTAAAATTACCTCCAAAAGCACATCTAAACAAGACTTACACAATATAGTTAGAGGGAAACAGCAAGTTCAGAAAATGTCTACTCTGATTTACTGTAAATCTCTCCCTGGGTGATTTTGACGACTCAAGACTTGAAAAGCTTAGAAAAATATACATGACAGAGTCAGCTGTTGTTAACTCTATAAATACAAACAATAAATACTGTATCCCCCCACTAGAAAGAAAATTATACTGCCCTGAGCACTAAAAGAGGAATACTACCGCCAAAAGAATATTACATCATAAGAACTCATTATTAACTATCAAAATAAGAAAAAAAAAAAAAAACAAACCAAACCAAAACAAACAAACAAAAAACACTCAAGTGTTTTTTCATAATAAGTTTTATATTTGTGAATAATAAGTTAGTAGGCATATCTCAGTTCAAATACTTCTGTAAATATTTTTTACTTATCTGGATAGTGACTGAAACATTTTAACATAGCAAAAGTTTCAACAGTGCAGTTTGAATATTAGAGGTAGGAAGGGACATCTTGATGTCATCTGGTCCAACAACCTGCTCTAACAGAGCCTGCTAAAGCAGGCTGCCCAGGATCACATCCAGACAGCTTTTGAAGATCTCCAAGGAGGGAGACTCCACAAACTCTCTGGGAAACTTGTGCCAGTGCTTCGTCGCCTGCACATCAAAGTGCTTTCTGATGTGCAGATGGAACTTTTTGTATTCCAGTTTGTGCCCATTGCCTCTTGTCCTGCCACTGGGCACCAGTGAAAAGAGCCTGACTCCATTTTTGCACTTTTCCTCCAGGTATTTATAGGTATTGATAAGATCCTCCCTTCTTTAAGGGAGCCTTCTCTTCTCCAGGATGAACAGTCCCAGTTCTCTCAGCATTGTCTCACAGAAGAGATATTCCAGTCCTTTCACCATCTTGGTGTTAGAAATGGCTCAATCTTCAAAATAGGATTAAATTTAAAAATAGGATTTATTAAAAGAATAGAGGTAAGCAAACAGCACTGGGTGCACTGGGAGTCTCCACTCCACCAGGACGCACACCAGTTACATCAAGTAGCTGATTTTTATGCTCCTAGACTAATACATATTCATTACTACTTCTGAAAAAAAGTAGGTTATTATAATTATCTTCCGGGGTCTAGTCCCTCCTACTGGAGCATGCGCTTCAGTCTCCGGTGGTCCCTCTGGGGGTCTCTAGGGGTCTTTCATGCTGAAGGCTCGTAGTCTTCCTCTCCAAGTTTTTTTCTTGTCCTTCCCCTTTGTACTTCCTTGGCACCTTGTCAAGTTTACACAGCATCCCCTGCAGGTCTTGTCTCCTAGCCGTCTTTCAGCTTCTTTTTTTTCTTCTTCTTAATCTCTTGGCCACCTGGCCAGATATCAGAGACTTGCATAGTATCCCATAACAGTCAGTAGTTGTTATCAGTTGTTCTGAAACCCCCAGACGTCAAAGACTTAACACAAACACAAATAGCTTTCTTATTGACACTTCACAAGTAATTAAAACATTCCTCACCAGCCATTCACAGGGACAGTCACACCTATAGCAGTGTTAAATTAATCTCGAAGAAGACAAAAAAAAAGGCTGTAACTGTTAGAAATAGAAGTTCGGAATAACAAAAGCAAACAGGTTCATAAATTTGAGGAGTATTTTCTGAAGACTTGATAAATTGACTAGAATGAGGGGGAGACTGGGACACGCTGCATCTGTGGTTCAAGAATTAAATTGCCAGTGCAGGACCCAGAGGCAGACAGGACTGTTCTTTATTGACACAAATTGTTAAAACATTCCTAACATTGGTGACCTTCTGTAGGACTTTTTCCAGTATGACCATGTGTCTCTTGTACGGGGGAGCCCAGAACTGGATGCAGTAGTCCAGGTATGGCCACACTAGTACTGAGCAGAGGGGAAGCTATTACTCTTTGAACCTGCTGGCAATACTTTGCCTAGCAAAGCTAAGGATGCCATTAGCCTTCTTTGCAGTAATAACATAGATTGCTTATATTCAAAATCTGCTCAGTGTAATTAAATAGATCTACACACATATAAAAAATAAAAGCAAAACCAAGAAAAACATTAAACAGCAACAATAACCAATCCAACCCAAATAAGAAAAAGACAAGGAATTAATCTTATTTCTGTATTCTGTTCACACTTCATAATTTAAACCAGTCCACATCTAGATCCAGATTTTAGAGCTTATTTATGTGATAAACATAAATATTGAACAAAATAACTCTACCAGAATTTATCAGTGATTGAATGAACCAGATCCAAATTCTACTGATACATTTCTTCACTCCATCAATACATCTCAAATCTCTCTAATAAACTTCTATTCTACTTTTAATCTATTTTTGGTCTTTATTTTCTTTTGGGCTGATTTTACTTGGTACATTTATGCCTTAGCTTTCAAGAGTACCAAACAGTCCTTTTCTACAGATAAAGAGAACATTTTTTAAATACCACAAAAGCACAATTTAATTATACAAGAATGTAGTTTAAAATGTGTTGCATAACATTAGTGTTCCTTATGTAACATATGAAATTGAATACTTAAAGCTTTTAGGAAAAAGATAGTCATGTTCACATGGAAAGTGCATTAGGCTAGGATTCAGAAAATCTGTTTATCTGTATAGGCGTAGCTTTTATTTTTCTCTTCTGTGAGTAGGGCAACTTGATACTTACTTTCCCTACACTATGCTTTGTAATCAATAAAGGAAAACATTAGCTATTAGCTAATAAAAATAAAAATAAAAATAAAAAAAAAAAAGAAAACAAACTGCTAGAAGATACAACATATACCTTCTTCCCTTATAATCACTGTAACTCTTCCAGCCTGACATCCACAGCAACGCCTGTGTGTCATTACCTCACCTATAATGAAAATATCCTTTTGGAAAGGTAACATAAAATTTTAAAAATGTCTACTAAATATGTAGTAAAGATTATGTTAGGGATATAATCTCAAGAAATATAAAAGCAGAGTGCTATAATTTTCTCATAATGCTGATGAAATAGATTTTATTATTATAATTCAAATTGGAATTACTACATATTTAATGCTACCTAATATAGTAATTATTGAAGATGGGATATATATATATATAATGGGATATTTTTCACTAATTTTAGGAGTCAAAATTGAGAACAAATGAGTGGCTTGAGTCAAGTGTGGGCGGAGGGAATAATAAAAAATTTGAAAGCTGAGAACATTTTAGTTCTCTATTTAATTTCTTGATGCTTCAAGCGATTTCATTTGATGTTATATCGTATGTATATCTGGTATTTTTTTCCCACCTAAAACCTTTGGTTTGTATCTATTTATTTATTTTAAATAAACAGCATCTGTTCATGTTCTGTGAGTGTTTATATTGAGTGTTTATATTGTAAGGTCCTTATCCTACAAGTTCTTACATGTGTGAATAATTTCAGGTGGATGAGTAGAATTAAAATGTTTGCCGAAATATTTATACGAATAAGGCTTAAATCCAACTGGTAGTAACTGCCTGTGGAAAAGGAACTCTGTCCTGACAAAGCACTTGTTTGTGATGCTACAGCTTTGCTAGTTCCCTCCCAAGAAACATTTCTTATGTCTGTTCATGGTTTCAGTTTTGGTTATAAAATTCCTTAGAAAAGACAAGAGCCATGATGTGTACTATCAAGGGCATTTTCTTCCTTTATTAGTAGAAAAGATAGAAAATATTAAGCAAAACAGAATTAAACAAAATTCTTTCCATACCTACACAGACAGACTGAAGAAGAGGAGTTAATAATTGGATACCAAAGAACAAACTCTGTTGTTGTGATGGAAAAAAAAAAAAAGTATTTAAAGTATTGCTTTTGGTCTCGTAATCACTTAGAGGTACTCTAAAAACAGGTATCTTACAGGTAACCTTGACCTTGTAAATGCTAAAAAAAGACAGGCATGGTCAAGGGGATCCTCAACCACTACTCTGGATTTGCATTTGAAACATAATTTTCCTGCTTATGTGTCAGCCTGGACATGGCAGCCCACACTGCAGGAAACAGGAGCAGTAGGAGGGCCCAGAGACAGGGCAGACTGGAAATGTTCCTAAGAGTGGGCATCCCTAACAGTCCTTAACATCTGTGAGATCTCTTTTCTACCTCGTTAAGAAGGGTGGAAGAGTGGAGGGAAGAGGTTGGAGAACAGTGTGGGAATAGGGAGAGAGTGAGAACAAATTGGCTGCTTGCAAAGTTGATAGACAGCCATGTGGCCTCGTGTTTGTCTTTTAATTCCCTAGGCACCGGATGCGTGTGGTCATACGCTAATCTTGAGCATCTCTGGGCCTTTCTTGCCACGCAAGCAGCTGGGAGGCAGACATCTGCACTGTGAACTCACGGTGTGAGATGATTCTCTCACCTCCCTTCCCCCCACTCCTGATCAGCTCTGTCTCTGATGAAGCTGTGTGTGTATTTTCAGGGATGCCTGCAGAGGTTCCTCTTCCACAAGAAAGTCAGAACTAATCTGAGGAGTCTGGTTCATAGACAGTTTTGCAGATATTCCCACAGAGGGAAGTGAACATAAGACTAAGAATGAATGGCCTGGTTAATAACATTGTTTTGGCAGGATTGTCTGTGAGAAAATTGGTGGCAATAGTTGTTACTCTGACTTTCACCAGGAAACAACAATTAAGGGCAAAACATGATACACTTAAGGCATTGACAGGTTATTTTCCAAACTACTGTCTTCATTCAGCTTCTTCAAATGCATCCAAAAGTCACATGTGGTTCCCAAAGAGACTGTCTCAAAAGTAAAAAAAAAAAAAAAAAAAAAAAAAAAAGACAAGTTCATAGACAAGTTCATCTGTCTTTCTGTCTTACTGGGATTTGAATTGATATTTTGCCTGAGTTGGAAACATGCAAACATACCTGAATACCTAGTCATCTGTGATCAAAGCTAACTAGGATGTTAGGAGCAGCATTCTGGGGAAAAAAATGGACCATCTGAAAAGTCTGCACTGAATCTGGCAAGGATGGAGATAACTTCCTTCATAACAGCCTGTATTGTGGAGTGCTTTTGATTGGTGACTAAGATGGTGTTGATGTTTTGGCTTTTGCTGAACAATGTCTGCACAACATCAAAGTTTTCTCTTATACTCCCTCTGCCCCACATTGAGTTGGCTGGGGCAGTTGACCTGAATTAGCTAAAGGGATATTTCTTACTATATAGTGACAAGCTTCACAATAAAATATTGTGATATTTTTTTCTTTCAAGGTGGTTGTTACAGACTAGTAAAGCATTAGCCTTCTTGCAGGACCTGGTGAGTGCCTTTTCACCTTTGCATCTCTCTCTCTCTTTTTTTTTTTTTTTTTCTCCTTCATTTTTCATTAATTCGTTAAACTTTACTTCTAATTCATTAAGTCATTAATCTTTATTTCTACCAATGAGTTTTCTTGCTTTTTCTCTTCTTATTCTCTCCCTATCTTACTGGGAGAGGAGGAAAAGTGAGCAAATGGTTGTGTGGATGCTTTGCTTCTGGCCAAGGTCAACCTGTCATAGCTTGTATGACACTTGCTCACAGTTGTGGTGCTTCTTGCCCAACAAGTATTTGGTCTGTTTGCATAGTACTACTCTTACAGCCTTGTATGGCATATCAAAACTGTGACTCAGAAGCAGGGAAAGAGGGAAAAATGATTCCTTCAAGATGACTGTGGCTAGGCACAGCCTCAAGAATGTTTTGTTAGTTCATGCAGAAAAACACCTATTTGGCTTTTCTCTATCTGTGTGCTTGCATGGCCCTACACACTGACTGTGAGTACCACTTCTGGGCTCTTCAGGTCAGTGACGGATCTGTAGTTTTATATTATATCTCCTTGTAAGGCAAAGGAGGGCTGCTTTGTATTACTGCTGCATTTGACTTCCATTTCACTGAAATAATTTGGATCAGTGGCCTTTCTCAGACCCCAGTCTACATGCAATTTTTACTCTCTGGTTCATTCCACTTGTCTGTACTGTTCTACTGTCAATGCATGCTGCTCAGCCTAGCACTTCCTAGGCTGCTAAAAGCCTGGAGTCAGCAGCCATCACTTTACACTGTTAATTCTTCCTTTTACTCCTTCTGACTGGTGCTGTGAAAGCAAACACTGCAGCTTCCTACCCCTTGCATCACAGGCAGCTGTAGTTCTTAGATCTGAGAGGACGAATCTGCCAATAATTTTTGTTGGTCCACAGTTATCTGATCTTCTTATTACACATACTCTCATGAGTCACTGAGAGACAGTATTCCTTACAGCACTATCACAATGTTGAGCTAGTGTCAAGGGAACATGAGTGTGTATCACAATAACACATTTGAGTACTGCTTAAGCCCTGCAACACTCACCTAAGAAAGCAGGGTTGTGCTTTTGTGGATTTTTTTTTGTGTGTGTGTGTTAATCTCCAATAAACTGTTGCCCTATTGCCTTTTCACTATCTGGAAAATAATATAATCATTTCTTTTAAAAACAAACATACAAACAAAAACACAGTCTACTTCACATAACTATCACAGCATTTGATACCTCACATTTTACTGTATGTCACTGCAGCTGCTAATTTACAGCAGTGGAGTGGCACGGAAGAGAATCAAAAAGCAAATAGCTTATAATGAGGTTTTGCAACTCATCACGAGGTGTAGCACTGCCAGTGCATGGTAGGGCTGGGTCCAAAGAGGTGTATGTGAGATAACAACTTCAATTGCAAGCCAGTGGATTTCTTAGATAGATGCAACTATGCCTCTTTGTTTTTAAAATGCTACCTAAAGTCAGAAACACTTCTGATTCAGAGGGTAAGAACATAGTAAAATGTACCTTGAAATGTGGTGAAGAACCATTATTTAAAAGATAGTAATTATCGTTGTAATTTCATTGCAGTTAATTGCATTACAAATGAAAAGTGGAAAGAGTGTTTTTATTTGTTCTTATTCTCGATTAAACCTTAAGACTTTATTTTCTCCTCTTAAAGAAATTCTTTGTCACTCTAAGTGCTAAATCAATGTTACAACTGCATTGTTATTTGTTTTCCCTTCAAGAGTGTATATAGCACTACAAACAGATGCTATATTTTAATAATAGCTATTTTGCACTGAACTTCAGAGTAATGGAAATGGACATTCTGCAGCACACATTCAACTATAATAAAATAGATTCATTATAGTACAAAAAGGATTGTGAGTCTGAAAATATGTTTTCTTCAGAATATTTAATAGAAAATAACATAAAATTCCTGTACATAAATTGATAGAAACAGGATTCAATCACGGTAAGTATGTGTGCCCATTAATAGGAACAGGAAAAAAAAAAAAAAAAAAAAAAAAAAAAAAAAAAGAGGACGTGATCAATATGCTTGCAATTTTCATGTCTCATAGATAAATTCTATCATTCAGAAATGAAAGTTATTTTTCCCCCTAAAAAAAAAAAAAAAAAAAAAAAAAAGTTTTATGTGAACTGTATGGTAAGTCCTTGATATAGGATACCTGGATACCTCATAAAGTAATTGGAGTAGTAAATACTCTACTTGCTTATAACTAAATCTGATACAAATGACAGTAAGATGTGACTAAATTAAGTAAACTAGGACAGACACTGAAGAAAGGGATTGTTGTCTCATAGCAAAAACATAGTCTGAGCTTTTGTAAGGCTGAGGTCTATTTTGTAAGGCTGAGGTCTGTGATTTTTCTCCAGAGAGTCTGTGCACTCTTAGATAAAACATATGGAGTCATTTTTAAGCAAAAGATGTGAACTTGTTTATCTGGCTCTGTTGTTCTTATCTGAAAACTGTTGTGGCCTCATATATTTCAAGTCAATGAAACTGAGGCAACCATATGCTTTCAAAGGCAGTCTGAAATGTGATTACAGAGAGGTGCAAAGCCCATGATTACCAAATCATTTGTAAACCACTTTATTGACTGCTTCCACTTAGTTTTTAAGTTATTTTCATTTTGCACAATTTTCCACACTTTACAACAAGGTTTAAAAGAGACAGAACAGGGTATATATTGTCCAGTTATGATATAAAACTGAAACCATGGAATTCATTGACAATAGATTTTGTGGATGTCAAACATTTGCATAGATTCAGAAAGCAACTGAATACATTCATAGAAGAAAAATCCATTGGGAACTATCAAAAAGAAAGACTATACAATCAGGTGACAATTTCTGCTAAAAACTGGGTTTACATAAAGAATTATTATCCGTATTTATCCTTCCTCTGCAAGGCAATGTTATGGAAAAAATAGACGGACTCTGGATTTCTGGATTCACCTTGATATGCCTGTTTTAATGTTTTTCATTACTGAATGACTAATTCATGCATTCAAAACATTCTCATTACAACAAAATAATGAACTACATGTATTTTTGAATAGAGATAAAAATAATTCAGGTTAAGTATAGTGTAACCAAGTCAATGAAGTTCATAGACTTTTTTCTGTTTTCACTCAAAAGAGGTTAAGAAAAGACTGTTACTTCAAATTGCTGTAGCTTCCAGAGAAACTATAATCCAGTAGCCATATGAGTCTCATCATATAGTATACAATGCAAGAAATGAACAAAATCTCTCATAAAAATATAGCTATTGCAGATGCTGATTCCCTTTTTATTCTGAAAGAAGATATAAAAATGTTTTTTTTTTTTTTTATTACTTACTATTTTCTAGAAAGAACTGCAGTAGCATATTGCTCCAAATCCTAATTATAGTGGGTGTGATATATAAAAAATAATAATAATAAAAAATAATAAACCTAAGATGTATACACAGAGAAATAAAGAATTTCTATTTAAGAAAGTCCTGGGGATACAGCTTGCTGTAATTTCAAATGGTAAATAGATTTTTTATTTTTTTTTAGCTTTATAGTAAAAATCCTCTCTGCAAAATTTTCCTTTCCATGCGGTAGTTTTCCCCCTTCCATTTAAAACCTCAAATTTCCATGACTCAATGACTCACTTAGTGCTTACACAAATATTTCACACTTACGATCAGCATTGCAAAGATTGAAGAAGTGTCTGTCCACAGCTTTATCCAATACTAAAAGTTATTTCAATGAAAATGGAATACAAAATTCATTCCCACACTTCTCAGCTAGGTCTTGCAGAGATTGCAGCTTTTGAACAAAAGTATTATAAAACACAGAAGGAACCCTTTGAATTTTGCTATTTAAGGAAATTGTCTATAGTATAAGAGAAATTCTCATCTGAACCAAAAGATTGAAATTGCCCCTTACCTTTCTCTGTAAGTTTGTAACTGTTTATAACATTCAGTTTAATAATACATAGATACCAAATACATAGAAAATTCTCTTCAATATGTTTCAAGTTGCCAAACACAGTAGTCTGACAGAGGTGAGGCTGCCATAGTGCCGTGTTCCTAAGTCCATCCAGCAAGGAGGCTGAGGATATATCCTTGGTAAGCACACCACACTTCCACAATATGCATATACATACTCACATATCTGTCCACACAAATTAACAGAGGCTGACACATACGAAACATATGGACATAGACAACAAAAACAGCCTAATCCTGTCCCCATCTCTGACAGCTCAGAATGGAGGTCTTTTAGTGGACAATTTATACATACATACAGTATGGATGCATCCAGTGTTAGGCATTAGACACTCAAGTCTGTCCAGTAGCTAGACCTGAAGCCCCTTGTCTGCCAGTTACCTCACACAACTATGTGTACATCAGCTCCACACATATGCAGTATAGGTCACTTCAGTAGCTAGCCTTAGTACTTGGCCCCTGGATCCCCAGGTTTCCCAGTTGCCTCATGCACAAAGACACACACACACAGATGGGCCTCTCACCTGATCCCCAAGCCCTCACAATCTCCCCAGTTGCTGGCTTGGGCCTCCGGGTCTTTCCATTAGCCAACTTTTCTCTCCACAGCTGCTCCAATACTTGGCTTGGAAGACTCTGTCATACCCACCAGCTAGTCCAGCTTGATGTTTGCTAGGGATCACATGCTGACATGTGCAACAACACATTATGCATGTCCTCCAGTCTCTCAAATTTCTGGCACCTGAAGCATATGGCTCCCATGACCTGCAGTCCCTCCTTCAGGCTGATGGCACACAGGCCTCCATGTAGACACATACAGACTAAAAAAAGGCTCTCACCCAGGAAAATAGTCACAAATTAAGTTTAATGAGAAAACAAGACAAAAATTAGGTTTATCAGGCACAGGACAGAAAAGTGTATTGATCAGCAGCCTGAAAATGGCATCTGGTCCCTCCTATCTTTTTATCCCTTTATTTCTAAATTCCTATTCCTCCTAAGACCACCTAAATCTCTCCTGTTGCCTGCCTTTTATTCCTCTTCTAAACCTTCAACAATAAGCCTTGTGCAATCCAAAAGTACTCCTCCCTACATCCCACAGTGAGTTCCATATGACTGCAGTATCCACCCTCAAACTCCAAGATGTTTCAGAAAGCTACCTGTTCACTGATTATGATGGGTCTCACTCCTGTTCCATGGGGCAGATGCCCTCCTGGGATGTCCTGGGATGGACAAAGTCAGGGGGCTTATTCCTCTGACTGGGTTAATGGGGATTCCCTATCTACTCTTGTGCCTCTGGGCTTCTTCATGTGTGAGGAGATGAACCTTTAATCACAAAACCTGACACTGTAAATCTGTCTGAAGTTGGTTTAGCCTGTTTTGCAGTCAGATCAGGACAATGCTATGCATATTGCAAGTCTGGCTGAGCAGGGTCAAAGGCACATTTTTAAGCTCTGTGTGCTCATATTTCAATCATCTGCAGCTTTGGGGCAATCTCCATTTAAATAGAACTAGAATAAAATTGTTCAGTTTACTTAACTGAAACACATCCCTTGCACCTCAACTTTGTAATTTATGTTCCTGAAGTAAGTGGTGATCTTCACCAGGTGGAAGGAATTGCTTTTTTTCTGCAAGCCTAACCTTTAGATGAAAATTGAAAGAAAGATGGAGGATACAGTCACCTATGGCACTTCAGCACTGACACTCTGCTTCTTCTCACCTACAAGCACATATATAAAAAAAAAAAAAAAAGCACCTTAAATCAGATATCTAAACAAAGCCAGAGTTATTACAGACAGAAACAGCTAACGTCTCTCCACTGATAGATGCAATCCAGGGTGATAAATTCAGATGTAAATACTGTAGAGATCAACATATAGTCTGATGAATCTCACCTTAAACTTATTAGTTAGATGAGTTATAAGTGTTAGATGTGATATAAGGGAACTGGATGTTGCTGTAAAAACCTTCAAAGTCACCTGCCTCTGAGTACATTTAATATATATTACTTGCCATAAGAACTGATGCACTAGTAACTTAAATTCAAGTGTTGGTCAAGTACCTAAGTAAGGTATAATGCATCTATTTTGATAGATATGTTATGAAATTCAGAATCCTGTAAGCTCAGCAGCTGTTGAATATTTTTGACTTAGTTTCAGAACAGGATAAATCTAAGTCAGAAAACTCCAATCTAGAATATTCAAGGGGAATTTTTTTTGTGTGCGTAATTTTTTAAAATGTTTTCTTTGTCATTTTTAGATAATTTATTAATTAAAACATATTGAGACATTGAGACATGATCAAAACAAAACAACATAAGAAATCATCACATTACATGGAAAAAATGTTTGTTTGTTTGTTTGTTTGTTTTTCCAGAGATATTTTTTATAAGCACTTGTCTACCAAGTCATGTGCTATTTTTTTCATTTGATGAGCCAGGCCTGACCTAAAAGTAATGTAGGACAAGGATAACATAAATTAGGATTTGTGCGCATACGTTCCTGTTCACCACTACTCAAATGTCTTCTTTATTTGATATGGTCTGCAGCTTACTTTATGACCCATTTTTCAAGTAGTGTTAGCAGCCCATCTTACTGTTTATTCCTTTTTATCCTTCTCCATCCCCTCCCCCCCAAAACAAAACAAAACAAAACACAACAACAACAACAACAACAAAAACAAACAAAAATATTTTTGGTGGGTTTGATTTGGTTTGGTTTCCATCCTTGGTGTGCTGTATACATTTTGCTAAATGCTACAGTTCTTGTTGCAGTTTCTGTAAGAATGATTTGACAGCTGTCAAGATGCAGTCAGAGGTGCATGCCATGATAGGAACATACTTAAGCACAGATGATAGGCTGCATGGCTGCATGGCAGCATCATGACATCTTATCTGGGCGTTGTATTTGATACACACAGAGGACATCTGTGGTAAGTGTGACAATGCAGAAATAAGTGCTTTAAAAGAGAATGGCAGGCAAAATCTGATTTCTATTAACAAATAGAGGGAAAAAAATGTAATGGAAACCAAAATAATAGATTCTCTACTTTGAGATCAATCTCATCCTACATTAAATAAGCTGTATGTATACTATGCGCACAACATTTAAAAATACTTAAAAATATAGATTATACCTGTCAGCTGCAAGGTTTAATTCCAGGGAGTCCCAGCCTTTGAAAAAGCTTGAGTCTACCTGTCTGATATACTTTCAATATAAACTTGTTCTATAAGCAGTTCTACTGACATAAGTAAAAGTGGCAGTGTCTAGGTTGCTAGCTGACAGAAGCAAAATCAGGTATCAATCATTTATTTTGGTCTTGGTTTCCCTTTTCTCAGCAGGAAAAAAAAAAAAAAAAAAAAAAAAAAAAAAAAGGAATACTGATCTACCCCAAGATTCTTCTAACTTTAGTTAGAAGTCATGTATTCAAAATAAAGCATTAGTATCTCTCATTCTTACAGTGCATGGAATTTTGCTTTAAAAGACTCCAGAAGGAGGAGAAGGAAGGATAGAACAGCTCATTGAGACCCACCATTGGCTAACTATCTGTACTGACGTTGATCTTTTTACAGATCAATCCTGATGTTGTCACTGAGCTGTTAAAACCATGAAAGTTCCAGCAGTTGAGGTGTGTAGACTTTCTGAAACACCATTATCCCCACAACTGGTAGGATTTTAGACAAAAATATTCCTGGCATTCTGGAATGCACGTAGAGAGAAAGTGAAGAAATACATTTGCTGTCTTGCAGGGAAAACTTGCTTGTTGTTTATTCCCTCAAGTTGTTTGAAGTTGTATTGCCTCAAGAAAATGTTTGCTTGCAGGTACAGTGGGAAAAGGAGAGTACCAGTCAAAATGGAGGGTAAGAAAGTGAGAAAGACAGAATTTAATACTATAGTAGGAAGACCAAACCAAACCTGAAACCAGCACATCTAAAGTAGTGAAATCAGATAAAAACAAAAAATAATAACAACAACAACAACAACAACAAATCAGGAATGTTCTAATTAAGAAACAAAAAGGAATGTTCTAATTAAGAACAAAGGAGAAAAAAAAAAAAAAAGCCATAAGTAATGTGACACCTAAAACTTGTAGAACACTGTTAAAAGACAAAAAAAGAAAAAAAAAAAAAAAAGACAGAACCCAAGATACTCTGAATTATAAAAAATCTGGGTATACGTATAGCAGGGAAAAGCTGAATACTACAATATTTCATCTGAAGTGGAAATGTCAGAATTTGTCAGCAATAATGTGAAAAGAACTGTTTAATAAATATTTCTTTTCACTAGTTATTATAGTAAAAATATAGTAATATAGAAATAATTTTAATTCCAACAATAACATTAAAAACAGCTGCTGACCTCAGATATTTTAAAGAAACACATTTAATAATTTAAACATTTTTAGCAATGATTAATACTCAATAGATATTTGGAGAAAGTAAAAGAAGAAAAAAAAAAAAGAATTATAAGACATCAAAAACAAGTAGAAGTAATTGAGCTATTTCTGAGTATGAATTATCATCAGATAATATATATGCAAGTCACATTTCTCTGTCTTGACTTGAGTTTCCTGAAAATGAAACAAATTAATAAACTTTTGATCTCAGTGGTATGATGAATCCCAAAATCTAAAATACACTGTTTCAAGGTAATTCTTATCATGAAAATTTACAAACTAGGATTAAGCCAATCTATCTGCCTGTTGAAACAAATCTAATCAGCCTGGGTCTTCTTTTTGTAAAGATAGGAACGATTTCATACCCAGATAATATGCTTAAATTTTACTGCAGTCATACCATTTAGTAAAATGTATACACTGGAATAAGAATGACCTAAAGCAATTTTCCTAACATTGAAATAATTTCATAGCTAGTTTGAATGAAGTTGAAAGGACTATTATTACCATATCCTAAGAAACAAAATTTCTGAGTGAAGATCCCATTACTGGAATATGGGGGAAAATTTTATTTATTTTGGAGAGGCCATCTTTTCACCCATACCTCTATCTGGCTTACTGCTCAGATCTAGCTATACCTAGTTATATCTAAAGATGTATTAAATACTAAAAGTCAGTATTTGAAGAAGACAGGTGCTTATGACTGGAAGTAAAGAGTAATAAAAAGAAATAACATATGCACCTGTTCTAGAGAGGACTCATTCAGAGAGGTACATAATGTAGCTCAAGCGCACAGTGCAGCTGGGTGCTCTATAGCAAGAACTATGTTTATACCACCTAGTAGATTACAACTCTTAATAATGAACTGATATATATGCAAATATCAACTTAATCTGGCAATTAGGAAAAAAGCCTTTTCAGATTTATATCTGAATCTGGCAAAGTAAGGAGGGACATATAAAGGAATAAAATTTTTATCCTTGACTACTGGCTAATAATTTGCCATTAGTAACGTCAAATTATGAAAAATTTAAATTGCAATAAATACTACTGTGATAATATGTGAAGGAACAAGTGAAAGGCTAAGTATTTCATGACTATTTCGTGGCTGTTTACTATCTTTCATTTTTGTGGTTTTGTTTTGTTTTGTTTCCTATAGTTGTTGTTTGTTATTATTTATGTCACTATCAGATGGTTAAGCACATCTTTCTGAGATAAATTAGATGGTTTAGGATTTAGAGATTGATTGCCTAATCAGCTAGTGTCTGTTAAAGGTACGTGTGAGTAGAGAGCAGACACCCCATAAAAGTAAGGTAGCCTAACACAGACCAAAAGAATATGACTGACTGAGAAGCTTCGTAATTTTTTATATGCTGTGGGAAAGATGATAGCCTGATCACATCAGTAAGGTGCAGAGTACAGCTTCACCCTTGCCATTTTTGTTGTGCTGTTTGCTACTCTCAACCCTCAGGATACCAGTAATTTCTCCACATTCTGAGCATTACTTAAAGTAAAAGGTAGGTCCTACACTGGATACTATGAATATCACAGTGAATACCATATCTTGTTAAACAAAACTGTAGTGATTCTTAAGACATGAGTTCACAATCTCATTTTTGTACTGAATTTGAGATCACAAGAAAGAAGATGACACTGCTGACAATTTATTTATTTATTTACCATTTGTAGTGTAGCATTCCATTAAACAACAACCCTGTGGTGAAAAGGACAATATAAATGCAAAATAAAAATCGTCATTGCTCAGCACTGCAGCTGTTCAGGGTTTGTATATTGAATAAAATTGATTGCCTTCCAAAACTACTCCTTCACTAATAATGAAATTGTGTGCAAACACATCCCTTTTATAGTCCCGTTAAAAGCACTTGCTCTACCCTATCAACTGTTTTAAAGACTGAAATTTATTTAGACCATTTTGGTCTAAAACTTTTGACATATTGGAAAAAAAATTTTTTCTTTTTCTTTTCTTTTTTTTTTTTTTTTTTTTTTTTGTGGGTAAAGACAGCTGGCTTATGAATGGTTTCTTAGCTCAGATTTTTTTAGTCTAAATGAAGTATGGCAAAATAGACAGGCTCCAAAATAGCTATCACCTAAAATATTGGACACATACAATCACAACATAGGCAGACATTGGACTTGAATTTAAGGCCTAGACTTGCAAGCCAATTACTTGACCATGAAAGTAATGTTTTTGTAATGTTTTTCACCATTTCTCAGACAATCAGTTACATTTTATTTAAATAATTTTTCTCATTGTGCTTGAGGGTAAGATATTTTTATTCTGTATTTTGGTGGTTAAGGTGCTCAAATGGGTAGCAGCAAATTGATACAAAAGGAAGGTCCGGTTAAACTAAGAGTTCAGAAATGGAACCACTTTTTTTTTTTTTTTTTAATAATTGCATCACACAGATTAAATCTGCATTTTACTTGTCAAAAAATATTTATTGTAAATGATATCATCTAGTTACCTACAATTTACCTTTGGTACTGTCATGTGATATAGCATCACATTTTCCATTTACCTCCATATTCCTACATTTTGTTTCAAATTTTGTTCCGTTTTGCATGCTATTAAAAGACTGATGTCAACATGCAAAAATATCCCTATTAAGTTACAATGCAAATATACTGTACCATTACAAACTTAATAGACCAACTTAAATCACTAAAAGGCTTATGTTAGATTTTCAGTTTTGGTGATCAGATTTCTTTTTATTCATTTGTTTTGAAATTTTTGAAATTAAAATTGAAATTGTGGGTGTGTGAGGTAGTTCTTTTTTTGATTTTACCATTGTGACCAAGTTGTTTTCCTTACACCTGTCCTTGGCATTTTTCCTTTCTATTTTTTTTCAATATGTTTTAATCTCATTGAAAAAATATGTAGCTATATATAAACCTTTCTGATATTTTCTTTTTTTGTTTAATCTGACTGTCTCACCACTGCAGAGTGGCCTCTTTTCTATTTTCTTATCCATCCACTCCCATCCAAATGCCCTTGCAATTATTTTTTTTTTTGAATTGCAAAACTTTCTTTCAGTGGACAGAGTAGAAATATTTTAAAGTCTGTTATAATAGGCTAAGTTACTTAGAAAATCAAGATCTGTTTCCCTCAATATAAAAGGGAAACATAATAAAGGGCCTTTTTTCTCCTTCCCCATAATTTGCATCTTTAGACTGCAAGCATTACATAGAATGTTTTCTAAATTCTTTTAAAGGGTCTAGCTAACTGTAGTTTCTGTACTTAATAGAAGTAAGTAATCATTAGTATATGATGTGAAAAAGTTGTTTATAGTAGAGTGGGGATGCAATGTGTTCTCTGTATAAAAAACATAATCTGCAACATTTTTTTATTATTATTTATTTTTAGTGGAAATCCACTGACTAGGGAGTTTGTATGCAAAGAAGACCTTCCCTATTAGTCTCAATCAGTACATAAGTTATTTGTTCACCTAACCATAAAGAATTAGCATCCATGTTAAAACCCTATTAAAAGGTAGGTACTAAATAAATGACAGAAACAGATTTCTGTCATTTAGCACTGACTCTGTCTTCTCTGAGGCAGCGGAGTCATTCAGAAGTCATAGACAGGGAAAGAATGTTACAAAGAGATAACCATGGGTCAACATTTTCAAATGAATTGTATAACTTGAGTAACTTGATTTATTAGTTTTAAAATGATTTATGATTTATTAGTTTTAAAAAATACAGTATTTAAGTTGTGAGACTTCCTCAGCGCTTACTCACTCTTTTCTAGATAGATCCTTTGGCATTCAAAGAGTCCGCTGTCTTTACTAAGCTTCTGCTGCTTATGTATTTCTTGTATTTCTTAGTTACAGGCCAGTCCTCATCTGATATGGGTATATGTGGTAACACTGAAGTCACTGAGTCAGTTTAAGGAGCTGTTTCTAATGCTCCTTATATGATCAACTTACTATGTTTTTGAGATTTCTGCTGACTTCTGATTTCTGTTCGGTTGTGCTATATGTACATATGACAGCTACATAGATAATGAATGTCAAAATATACATAAAATCTTGAAAATGTCCATTTCTGCGGTATTGCTACTCTGCATATGAACAATCTGAGGTTCAGCTTACACCTGGAGAAGCTATGAATCCCACTAAATTTTGTTTAATCATCAAACGATCTCTGACATATTGTCATACATGTCATCAAAGATGACATGCGTAACAAAATGGGACTGAACACACCTGACCTCAACCTTTAGGCAAAACCTTATGTTTAATTATATATTAGATGTAAATAACATTCCAGTGCCTAGATTGTGTAGTGCAAAGATACAGGCTTGCAGTTGTGCAGTCAGGTCTGGGAGTAGGAGAACTCATTGACTGGTGCTATGAATAAAGAAGAAAAATGTCTTCTAGTATGTGGCACTTCTGAGTTCAGAAAGAATGGCTAAATTCAGCTATGAGAAGGCACACAAAGCTGCAAGTTGACTGCAATAAACCATTTGTGAGAGATGGCAGAAGTGACTTTTTTATCACTTGGCAGTGCCAGTAATGTCATAGTCTATTATATACTCAGTAATTTATGTTATTTAATATCTGTATAACTGGCTCTCTCTTTTTTTTTTTTTTTTTTTTTTTTTTTTTTTTTTTTTTGTAGCAATAGGGTGAAAACCAAAATACATTTAGTGTTTTGTTAGATAACAGTAGAATTTACCTACTGGCAATCCTGAGCCTTTTATTTCTAAAAATGGAAAAGCAAGAACTGAGAGTAGTCAAACCTAAAACAATATGAGGGGGACCTATCTTGGACAACTATGGACAACATCTACTATGTATTTTTAAAATAACATAACACATGTTTCCGAACCTGATTGTTTCTTCTGCAACTTTCAGTGAACAGTGTTCTTGATGGTGAGAATCATGTAAATAAGATATGCTGAGTTAAAAAAAAATAAAAAAATATGCTCCTGTTACATGGGGTGAGACAAGGATCTGATTAAAAAGATAGAATTAACTAAAGCAGTTACAGGAGTCTTTTTGTTTTCTAAAAACGCCTCCTTACTGTCTAGTTTAAAAATAGCAGCTAACTGTTCAGCCAAGTACCTTGAGTTTTCCCTTGATATATTAAAAGCTAACAATAGAGCAAAGGGTCACAAATCATTGTTCTCACTCAGCTGGCTGTGTGCAGGTAAAGGACTAAGTACTAGAGGAAATAGTTTTTGGGAGCAGGTATGGAAAACTTGGATAAGATTTGTTATGTTGTCTAGAGCCTTGCTTCAGGAACATTCACAGAGGGCAGGTTTTTGTAATCACTTCTTCTAGATGTCATAGACAGGATTCAACAAAAAATGTGACCGCATTGCATGTACACTGTCATTCAAGTGAAAAGTGCTATATATGAAAATGCCTTGAAATGAAAACTGCAGCTTTCATAAATAGTTTGAATCAGTGAAAGTAACTATAAAAGAAGAAAGTAATTCAGCTTAAAGGCTGGTCTGTTTCTTTTCTTTTCTTTTCTTTTCTTTTCTTTTCTTTTCTTTTCTTTTCTTTTCTTTTCTTTTCTTTTCTTTTCTTTTCTTTTCTTTTCTTTTCTTTTCTTTTCTTTTCTTCCCTTCCCTTCCCTTCCCTTCCCTTCCCTTCCCTTCCCTTCCCTTCCCTTCCCTTCCCTTCCCTTCCCTTCCCTTCCCTTCCCTTCCCTTCCCTTCCCTTCCCTTCCCTTCCCTTCCCTTCCCTTCCCTTCCCTTCCCTTCCCTTCCCTTCCCTTCCCTTCCCTTCCCTTCCCTTCCCTTCCCTTCCCTTCCCTTCCCTTCCCTTCCCTTCCCTTCCCTTCCCTTCCCTTCCCTTCCCTTCCCTTCCCTTCCCTTCCCTTCCCTTCCCTTCCCTTCCCTTCCCTTCCCTTCCCTTCCCTTCCCTTCCCTTCCCTTCCCTTTCATAGCATTATGTTTAGTATGCATTACATTCTGTTTTCTTTCATGTTCACTGGCAATTACACTTTACAATCTGTTTACTTTATACAAAAAGTTTGATTAATCTTTTCATAGTTCTTTGTATGTTTCTGTTCCACTGATGGAATGAATCTCTTCTTTGGTTCATTTATGATCAGTAAGTTCTCCTGGATATTAATCATTGACAGCATAAGCTAATGGGGAAAGTTCCTTGCCACTGTGTCTTGAAAACATCAGTACAATAAAATCCTATATCCATTACATTTCATAAACCTACTATGATATATATATATAGCTATATTTTGCCAGTACTCAAAAGTAGTAAGGCAAACATAAAAATGAATAATTGTAGCCTTCCTAATATAGATTTCTCTTAAACCTACCCATAAAAAATATATTACATTTTGTATGTATACAGAAAAAAAAAGCAAACAAACAACAACAAAACACATTAATAAATCAAAGTAGTCCATTTGGAACATCTCCTGTTTGCCCACCTTTTTACACATTATATATATATATATATATATATTTTTTTTTTCCAGGATACATATTTACTCAATACATCAAAGAGACTGATATTTAGGTAAACAATGTGAGGTTCAAAATAGGTTTTGAAAACTAAGTTATCTATGACAGTGGAATAATTTTCCAAGGTTTTGTAGCTCTAACTTGGAGGACACTCATTATCAAATCACACAAAAATGAATTTAAACTAACCATGTATATTATGTGCATATATATTTATAAACGTTGTTGAATGAATGGTTAAATATCAGAAAACTTGTTTACTTGTAATTAAAATTTGCAATAAAAGTTACAAAAAGTTAAGCGTACCTAAATACAGTAAGAAGCAGGCTTGGAAATCTGAAATCAAGACTTTCTATTTTGATATCATTAAGTCATTTTGGGACTAACATTTGGGACTAATCAGCAATGAGTTACTTTTCAGTAACACTGATATCAGTAAGCTCACTCTCATGCCATTTGTCTTTAGCTTCTGACTGTGTTCCCTTCTGAAGTAGTAATGGAAGGGATAAACAGCTTCAGAGCCAGGTTTGCATAGACATGTTTTGTCTTTGAAATCCTCATTTAATTTAATGTATTAAATTAGTGTACACATGCACACATATATGTATAATCTCTTTCAGAATACATAAATATTTAATATAACTTATTTTGTACTTTCACATTTGAATTGAGCAATGGAAATTCTCTTTTGAATTGAAATTTTATTGATAACAGCATGTACTTATCAGTTCAGGAGAGAAAAGTTGTCTCTGCTACCATGCTCTTACAACTTGCAAAGAGGTTGTTGTTTCAAATGTTATTTTTTCTAGTAGACAGCTCATTAGATCTCATTACTAGTCAGCAGCTGTCACAGAGAATGGATTTCAAACTTATGGCAATGCATCTCCTCACAAAAGCTTTCTCCAAAAATGGGGAAACAATTTATTTTGTCATTAACCTTGAATGACATTATACATGGCTTCATTTACACCTTTTGGTCTGCTGAAGAGCATTTCAGAATTCAGTAGTTTAAACGTGTTTTATGGCATTTGTTCCTTTTAAAGTGCTGATTTCTGCTGTCAGAAAACTGTAAACCAATAAATGAAGTAAAAAAAAAAAAAAAAAAACAACAAGATATTTCATCTCCAAATTCTGTTATAAAAACAGGAGGGAAATATTTTACTTGATTCACCTCACAGGCTGTTTGCAAGGAAGGAGGGATGTCAGGGATTCATTGCTCCAATCAAAACAAGAAATGAACCTGAACTTAAAAAAACATCTTCTTAATAATGGTGACCTTATTAAAATTTGAAGGCCTATGGGTGCTTACAGAAGACAATAGCTTCAGTGAGAAAAAAATTCCAGCAGCTTTTCAGGCAGATTGTTATATATTTTCTAAGAAAATGAAATAGGAAAGATCTGATTTACAACATAGTTTGTGACTCTGACAACACTTTTTTTGTTGTTGTTGTTTTGTTTTGTTTTCTCTTTGATTCTTAGTACCACACTTTTTTTTTTTTTTTTTTTTTTTTTCATTTTTTAATAAAGCACTTTATAGGGCTTTTGTTGTTGTTTTTCCTCTTGATATGAGGCATATATGCACTCCAAATTATTGCCTTCCACAGGAGAAAGGTGTTCTGTTCTATTGTCAACTGTTTTTATTGTTAAACAAATGGTTTCTAGTTTTACCATCTGCCACTTTGGGAATATTTAGTGTGTAACTACAAAATTCTATTAAATATTTTATACAAAGAACAAATTCTTATACCTATTATGTGCAACTGCCAAAAGATAACATAAAAAAAAAAGCAACATTAATGCAAGATACAAAAGCTACATTTTAGATTCTGAATATGCATGTTTGTATGTTTTATATATGTATAAAAAAAATAAAAGTGTTATCTATCTCGACAATTGAAACTTGTCTTACGGTTGCAAAGGGAAAGTAAAATAAATAAATAAATAAATAATAATAAATACTCAAAATCTATACGAAAGCAATCATAATGAGTTCTTAAAAAGCAATGACAATGCACACATTACTTTAGCCTAACAATGACAACAACCAGGTCAATGAATCCTTACATGGGTATAGTTATGTTTCATCTACTTAGTCCTTGTTTTGGGGGCATGTAACTATTAGATACTGCACCACCCTTGCAAATTTAGGGTCTGTGGTCTCTCATCCATATATCAGGTTTCCTTCCAGTTGGCTGCCAGTGACAGGCCTTGCAACTAGAATGAATTGATGCCACCTGAAGAGGTGTGCCAGCTTTCTGAGCTGCACTTTGAAGGCACCACAGTGTGGAATCCAAAATACTGACGTGTTGTTCAAGTCACCATAGGGGAATTCTTCACACCCAGTTTTATGCACCTAGAAATGGCTTTGTAAATTTGAGCTAGTCATTGTGAATTCTGTAATCAATGGAAGAAACAGAGATTTCCAAAATATGATTCAGCTACCTCACAGGTGACTCATGATACTTCTGGCTCTGTATGCCAGCATATTTATAGTGAAGATACTAGGTGGCAGGAATATATCATGGCTGTCTTATGTTCAATATTTTAAAAGATATTAATGAGGTAGGTTAGTTTATCTGAGGATACTGTTCCTGTGGTAGGTTTTAGGAAAGTTCTTAGAACATCAACCAGATAGAGGATTTAGGGAGAGAGACATGCAGTTTCTAAATTCCTGACAAGCTAGATAGGACAGCTTGCAACCATGAATGTAACAGGTCTAAGTAATAAACCAAACTGCACAGAACATACGGATTCCTGTCAATATGCAGTTACGGCACTTTTAGGAACTCTAAAGGAAAGTGTAATGACATCTGCAGAGTACAAGTGCTTCCACAATGAAGCACACTTGAGATCACAACTTTGAATTCAGGCATGTAAGTACTTTTCTGATATCTAGATTTATATGATATGCTAAATATCACCAAGGCAATCCAAGGCATGGAAAGGATTTGACCCAAGACCTCAACTTCTGAGCTAATATTTGAAACAGTCTGTAAATCAGTCTTTCTTTTTGACAGTTCACTATGTGAGAATGTAATTTGTTTCTAAGCAAAACATGTTCCAGATGGTTTGCATTTGTAACCATACTTGAGGAAGAATTATGAATGTACTTGTTTGGCTTCCATGTTAGAATTACATGATGAAATACTTCTCATTTATGAGTGTCTGGACCTAATATTTTCACACAGCTTTTACTTTCAAAAGTCAGATTCATACCCATTTTTATTTTATTTTATTTTATTTTATTTTATTTTATTTTATTTTATTTTATTTTATTTTATTTTATTTTATTTTATTTTATTTTATTTTTATTTTTACCCTAAGTTGCCCTTGTTAGAAATTGTGTTGCATAGACACAAACAAAAATGTCACCATATTTCAGGATTTTGTGACTGCTAAAGAAGCTAATGGTAAATCTTTCAAAATGTTAGTATTTGTGGGAATAACCTCAAAAGATTGAACTGAAAATGTGATGAAACAAAATAAGGGAAATGAACATATTTTTAATACTTTTTTTTTTTTTTCTGCAAAATATATGACATAACCCTAACTAAAACAGTTCAACTAGCCTTACTAAGTGAGAGATCAATCTGCAAAAAGAACTCCAAAGGCTTTGAAGAATCACATTTCTATAATTAACTCTTCCAAGAGTATCTCATGATTCAGAACAATTTAGCACTGCAAAATGCTCTGAATCCTATGATTCCTCACCTTCTCTTTGTATGAATGTGAATATTTTTTCAGGTCACTTTCATGGATAGTGGAGCTAGATTACGAATTCAGCTAAGAACTAGATTGGAACAATCTTGACTGATATACATTTCCTTTGAAAACCAATCCACAGTTTCATTAAAAATGAAAATGGTATATTTAAATAAATAAGCTAATTTATGGAGTTTAGGTGTCTTTGTTTTTAATATTATCATCTGAAGATGTGATAAGAATTATGGTTTTGCGTGCTTGTTCAATTTGTTTTTGAAGTGCTATTTAATTGTTTTACATTGTGTAAACAAAGGATGTCTTTATTTTCTTTGTCACAATTTAAGATTTCTTTCTAGAGATAGCATTGTTTCTGAAGCTTTTTTCAAAATGTTAATCAAAAATCTCTCATAGGATTAAAACAGGCATATTTACATTGAAGGAGACAACTGAGAAGAACCATAAAAAGCATGTGAGGTAGAGGAATAAGAATACAATTTTTGCAATAACCAAATCTATTTAGCCATAGTGCAAGACAGTAAATTTCAGATTGATGAGGAAAAATAATGTTTTTTATTTTACAAAATTAACTGGAAATTCATTGAAAAAAGACAAAAAGATGTCTACTGAAATTGGAAAAAAAAAAAAAAAAAAAAAAAAAAAAAGAAAGACAAAGAATCTCCACATGAATAAACAAACAAAAATAAAAATTAAATAAATAAATAAATAAACAAATAAACCTTTCATGAGGCAAGTTTCATAAGCAGAAAGCAACTTCATAAGCCAAAGTTAAAATAGCCAATAAAGCATTGATTCTGTCTTGATATTTATCAGCTTTCTCTAAAACATCATTTCTCTAAAACATCATTTCATAGAATCATAGTATCATAGAATATCCTGAGTTAGAAAGGACCCACAAGATCATCAAGTCTAACTCTTGGCACCACACAGATCTACCCAAAATTTAGACCACATAACTAAGAGCACACTCCAAATGCTTCTTGAATTCTGACAGGTTTGGCACTGTGACTACGTCCCTGGGAAGCCTGTTACAGTGTTGCAGCTTCCTGTTGCAGCTTGACCAAATTCCTTCAGGTCCTATCACTGGTCACTAAAAAGAATAGATTGGCGCCTGCCCCTCCACTCCCCCTCGTGAGGAAGATGTAGACTGCGATGAGATCTCCCCTCAGCCTCTTTTCCAGGCTGAACAGGCCAAGTGACCTCAGCCGCTCCTCATATGTCTTCCCCTTTAGGCCCTTCACCATCTTTGTAGCCCTCCTCTGGACACTCTCCAACAGTTTAATGTCCTTTTTGTACTGTGGTGCCCAGAACTGCACACAGTACTCAAGGTGAGGCCGCAATAGCGCTGAGTAGAATGGAACAATTACTTCACTTGACCAACTAGCAATGCCATGCTTGATGCATTTGTGCTCCTACTTCTCTTCACACAGTGGATAAATAACTTCACACACATGCACACAATCCTGCTTATTCATTTTATTTTTTAATTAGACTTTAGTCATCCTAGGACACGGTGGCCATTATTACAATTACTAAATAGCTCTGATTATGATTGAAATCTGTGGCTGTTATGGCATACACCTCTGTCCTATTATCGATGACTGAAACTGTTAAAGACAGTTATACATGTACATTGCAAACGCTGTCCCCCTGCAGCCCATGGCTACCACATGGAGCAGATCTCCATGCTGCAGCCCATGGAGGAGCCCCCGGTGGAGCAGGTGGATGTGGCCTGGAGGAGGCTGAGGCCCATGGAGAGCCCCCACGGGAGCAGGCCCCAGGCCAGATCTGCAGCCTGTAGAGAGGAGCCCACGCAGGAGCAGGGTTTCTGGGAGGAGCTGCTGCCCAAGGGGCACCTGTGCTGGAGCAGTTTGTTCCTGAGGGATGGACCCCATGGTACAGAGCCATGTGGGAGCAGTTCTTGAAGAGCTGCTGCCTGTGGGCAGCCCCCACAGGCTCAGTTTGGGAAGGACAGCATCCCATGGGAGGGAACCCATGTGGAGCAGGGGCAGAGAGTGACCATGAAGGAGCAGTAGAGATGAAGCATTAGGGACAGACCACAGTCCCCATTCCCCGTTTCCCTGTGCTGCTTGTAGGGAGGATGTAGTAGAGGGTGGATGGGAGGAAGGTGTTTTTAGTTTGCTTTTAGTTTCTCACTGCTCTAGTCTGCTAGTGATAGGCAATAAATCATATTAATCTCACTACACTGAGTCTCTTTTGCCCTAAGTGGTAACTGGTGAGTGATTTGCCTGTCATTTGCCTGAGCCCTTTTTTCATCATATTTTCTCCCCCTCTTCCATTGAGGAGGGGGAGTGAGAGAGCGGTTGTGGTGCAGTAAACATGTAGGTGCCCATTTAGTGTGAAACTTCCACAGTGATAATAAACATATGGCATAGGTTTAAAAGATAGACCAAGAATGAAACTAACTCCTGTCACCCTAGTCATCAACACCTCTCCCCCCACCTCCAAGTGAAAATCCAGAAGAGAAATCTGGGTGAGGTTTGAGTAAGATTTTTAGAAAACACTATTTTGGTGGAGAAGTTACATTTTCTGTACTGTTTATTATTAATAGATCTCAGCCTTCCATGGAGGTCTCTATTTTACAAAAGAGGAACTGAGGAACCATAGTATGACCTTATTTGTCTAAGGTCAAAACTGCTGCTGAGCAGGAAATGGAAGCTTAAATCCTTCTCCAAACCAGCTCATTGACTATGAGCTGAAGAATCCAGGATTAACCTGTGCTATCTGTTTGTTTGTGGGGTTGAAGAATGTGTTAGGGGCTTCAGTCAAGCATCAGTTTAAGCTTCCCTAGCATTCAGTAAGAAAGAGAATAGCTCTTAACAAAGTGTTTTAAGAGTCCAGATGGTTAACTGCACTCTTGTGTTGCAAAATATTTCATTCTGCCAACTTGGACAGTCAACTGTAAAATACCCCTCCTGTAGGGACATTAAAAAAAAATAATAAAAAAAATCTATCAAACTATCAACAAAAAATCAACAAATTGAGCATATTCTTGTACCATAACAGGGTATGATATTCAAGTCCAAAATGTTTACCTAGCTTAGAAAACTTAAAGACAAGTATCTGGATTCCTGAAAGTCTATTTCTGCTGAAAAATACCTTTGTATGTCTTATTTATTACCTCTTGCTTAAGTTGTGCCTCTCTGTATAAACAAGGTTACGTGAAATGGAGTAGGGAGCAATTCAAATATGTGTCTCTCACTTCCTAAACAAGTCTTGTATGTGATTTTCTTCTCCATTCTGTCTTGGTTACCTTTTGTCAGTGTATACCCACCAATTTAGAGACAACTGTATGCATAAGGGGCAGCCTGCGTGGTTAGCTGGGGCTTATTTGTGGGTGTTAAAGGTATGGGCACAATTATAAGATGCAAACAGATCTCAGATGCTCATCAGAATAAAATATGTAACCACTGGACTTATTCATAGAAACTTAGGCTCCATGTGATTCTAAGCATGAGCAGGGCTAGGATGCACATTAGTGAAAGCTGTGTGTTGGTAAGGATTGTTTGTGATAGGTGCTATAAGACTCATGTGCATCCAGTATTTCTTTTTGAAACCCCTCATAAGTTTTTGTTTTGTTGTGTTTTTAGATGTAACTGAATTCTTGTTTTATTTCTGAATGAAAAGTAGAGAATTAAGAACTGAGTCACAGCCTCATAATATAGGGTGTTGTGTCTCTGGTTAATTGAGGTTTTATCACAAATGTAATTAAGCTGCCTGGTCAGTACAGGGAATGAATAAAACTCTGTGCTTTAAAAATGTTTTAGCTTGGAGCATGCAACTTTATATGCATTCTCAAACCATATTTTTGCCATCTTCTACTCTAGAAAATTATTAAGGGAAACCGAGTGCTAGCAAAAAGGGAATAATCAATAATTTATTAGGATTAATAAATACGAGTAATATTATATGGTTGCATAATGAAACTGGAGCCTTGTATAATCAATGTACAAAATACTGCCTAGATTAAGTTTATGAGTTCAATGGGGAGAGTTGCGCATTTTACCTCGAGACCAAAGGAGTTCATGTAAAAATAGAGGAAACTTGACAAGGTTACAATGCAGGAACCTGCATGCCCAGCTGTTACCAATAAAATGTCTAGCTCTTCATTTTCCAGCCAAAATGATGGAATTAAGATTTAGATTTAAATCATTTTAGGTCAGTTGCTTTCAGTGGAATTATGATGACTGCTACCAGTGCAGAATTTCACATGCTTAAAGACTCTGTGTATTACTATTTTCTCCACTTGTTCTTCTTCTAATTAATGGATCTTTAACTTATGAAGTCCTCTGTTGCAAGATAAATAGGTGATATTAATCAATGGGATTTGCATCAGAGAGGTGTGTTACATGATTTGTTTATGTAAATAACACAAGAAGTGAACATTCCAAGGGCAAACAGTAAGTGATATTTGATTGGAGCTATTAAGAACAACATGAAATGCTGCTTAATAAAACAACACCATGTGACTTCTACTGCTAGATTAAACTAAAAGGTTAACGTGTCATTTAAACAGAAAGATGGAACAAATAGAACTTTTATTTACTGTTTATAGGTAATGAATGACATTTCTGCTCTAATAGTTAAAACAAAATTACTAATAATTGTCCATTATCATTTGAGAATGGCCTGGTATCTAATGAATGTATGTGCTCAGAGATTCATTTTCTTGATAATAAATTGTTATTATTAATTTGTAGATAAAATAAATGTATTTTTGCATGAAGAATGAATTTGTTCTGTGATTTCTTATAGAAATGTGGTTAAGAAGGTAACAATTTATGAATCCACTAACTAATAAAGGCAGTCTTGAGGAAAAACACAGATTTTCTGGAAATGAACCAAACTTTTCCTGTCTTCTTCTTTAGCAAGGGCAGCAGGGAAGATTTAATACTCCAATCTCCTCTTCATTTCCTTTCAGGTCGTGTCTTCTTCTTGACCTCTGAAAAGATATTTCTTACACATGTTCTATATGCATCATTTTAATCAGTCATATGAAATTTAAAGAACCATGATAATTTAAATCCTATTTAAGTATTACCATAAATAAGAATTTACGTAATGCATAAGGCTTTCACTTGAGGCTTTGATGCAAGAACGAACTCCTTTCTTGTTCTACACAATTATTATGTAGTTAGAGAGCAGAAACACTATTTTCCAGTTTAAGTGACCAAACAAACTTAAGTGACCAGTCACACAATTGGGTAATTACAAGAAAAAATATGGTATTTTCAATGGCATAAATAGACCCACAGATGTATGTTGTCTCAGGAGCTCAGAAAATCACTGAGTTCCAGCTCTTTGCTGATTATATAGCTTCTGCAGCCATTCATCTAGCAAGGCTCATTCATCCCTCTGCATTAGAGCAATGATCAATAAGGTTAGTGACTGTGCATATAATTCTATCAATATGTTACATTTCCACATGGAAAAGCCTTGGGTTTCTTTCTAGTAGGGTCACACAAACACATGCATACAGCCATCCCTCTCTTGTCCACTAGGTTCTTCACAATCTCTAGCATTGTGCTAATTGCTATTTGTAGGACTACTGCCCTTCTACTGCAGAACATTAGCAATAGAGTCTATGATGGGAAGTATCTCTTTGCTCCTGGAAATTATTTGACCAAGACAAACATTTTAAAGAACAGAGGTCTTAATAAATTATTTTTTAACATAGCTGTGTTTCTTTACTCAGTTTCACTGAAACAATCTTACTGTTACTTCATGATGCAGATCACAGAATCACAGAATCACAGAATCACAGAACTGTAGGGGTTGGAAGGGACCTCGAAAGATAATTGGGTCCAACCCCCCTGCCAAAGCAGGTTCCTCAGAGCAGGCTGCCCAGGTAGGCATCCAGACAGGCCTTGAATATCTCCAGAGAAGGAGACTGCACAACCTCCCTAGGCAGCCTGTTCCAATGCTCTGTCACCCTCACCGTGAAGAAGTTCTTTCGCATGTCAGTGCGAAACTTCCTGTGCTCTAACTTGCAGCCATTGCCCCTTGTCGTATCCCCACAAACCACTGAGAAGAGGTTGGCTACATCCTTCTGTCCCCCACCCCTCAGATATTTATATACACTGAGGAGATCCCCTCTCAGTCTTCTCTTCTCCAGGCTGAACAGACCCAGGTCTCTCAGCCCTTCCTCATAAGGAAGATGCTCCAGGCCCCGTATCATCTTTGTGGCCCTCCGCTGGACTCGTTTCCAGGAGATCCCTGTCTTTCTTGTACTGGGGAGCCCAGAACTGGACACAGTACTCCAGGTGAGGCCTTACCAGGGCAGAGTAGAGGGGGAGAATCACCTCCCTTGACCTTCTGGCCACGCTCCTTTTAATGCACACCAGGATCCCATTAGCCCTCTTGGCCACAAGGGCACAATGCTGGCTCACGGTCAACTTGTCATCCACCAGGACCCCACAGGTCCTTCTCCTCAGAGCTCGTCTCCAGCAGGTCGTCCCCCAGCCTGTACTGATACTTCAGGTTGTTCCTTCCCAGGTGCAGGACTCTACACTTGCTCTTATTAAATCTCATTTGGTTTCTTCCTGCCCATCTCTCCAACCGGTCCAGGTCTCGCTGAATGGCAGCACAGCCTTCTGGCGTGTCAGCCACTCCTCCTCCCAGCTTTGTGTCATTGGTGTACTTGTCGAGGGCAGACACTATTCTCTCATCAAGGTCGTCGATGAAGATGTTGAACAAGACTGGACCCAGCACCGACCCCTGGGGAACACCACTAGTCACAGGCCTCCAGCCAGACTCTACTCCTCTGATCACCACCCTCTGAGCTCGGCCAGTCAGACAGTTCTCAACCCACCTTACTGTCCACTCATCTATACCACACTTTCTCAGCTTTGCTAGTAGGATGTCATGGGAGATAGTATGAAAGCCTTGCTAAAGTCAAGGTAGATGACATTCACCGCTCTCCCCCATCTACCCAGCTGGTGATGCCATCATAGAAGGCAACGAGGTTGGTCGAGCATGACTTCTCCTTGGTGAATCCATGCTGACTACTCCTCATAACCTTCTTCTCTTCCAATTGCTTGGAGATGGCATCCAGAAAAAGCTGCTCCAATACCTTTCCAGGGACAGAGGTGAGACTGACTGGCCTGTAGTTTCCCAGATCCTCCTTCCTGCCCTTCTTGAAGACCGGAGTGACATTGGCTATCCTCCAGTCTTCAGGCATCTTACCTGTTCTCCAGGACCTTTCAAAGATGATAGAGAGCAGTTCGGCGATCACATCTGCCAGCTCCCTTAGCACACGTGGACGCATCCCATTGGGACCCATGGATTTGTGTGCGTTGAATCAGTTGTAGCTTTAGATTGAACCAGATGGAGTAGCAGCCATTTTGCCTGAAGGTAACACTACAACACAGAGACTGTTCAGAGAAACCTTATCCACTGTTTGTGATAAAGAAACACAGGCATTTAGGAAAATAAGAATTACAGTCTTGGATTAGATCCACGTTTTGTCTGATTACATGTCCTATGGCCAACAGCAGACTGTTCACAAGTGTGACAATTTAAAGAGTTATTCTACACTACCTTGAATAGGAAAGAACTTCCCATTCTTCTGAGGAACTTGTCTGATATTATTGATTCCAGCTAGATTTCAGGCCCCACAAATCAAGAGTTATTACCTCCAGAGGAGAGGCAGAATAGGGTTGAAAAGATGTTTGCACTGTGGATGCTCTCAGCTAGAACAACTAAGGCAGATTCTGACACATACTGTTCTGGAATATGATGCCAAAAAGCAAAATTGAAGATAGTGCTATATGATGTCTTCAGATATTCAAGTATCATGTCCCTGTCACTTGTATTGGAAGGGGAACATTCACTCAGATGGCTGAAAAGGCCAACATCTACCCTGTAGTTTGTAGTGCACTGCTGCAAGGCACTGAAGTTAGTGTATGTTATGATCCCAGTAAAAAGGGTAATTGGCTTTAGAAAGCTATTGTTTAAAATACTATTTATTGGAGCTAACACTGCAGGGAAAAAGAGGATATACTGCATCCCTGACTGCAGGGTGCAGTACATAGTGCAAATCTCATCCATAGAGAAGTTCAACAGCATTTTGGTCTTTAGAGTTCTTAAACAATATTCTTAAAAGAGAATAATTCTATTAAACATTTCTACTTTCAAACAAAAGGAAAATCACATGAAAACATGCTGTTTCATTCTAAGATAAATACAAGGACATACAGGTGGTCTAATTGCTGATTCAGCTGCCTACAAGCTCCTTTACTATTATTAGCCAGCTAAATATACCCTGGAGCCAAAAGATATACAAAGCACATCACAACCCTGTCAAGCTATACATGAAGTATAATACAACATAGCACAACGCTGGCTTGTACCTTCTTGGGTGAATCACCAGTTCCTCAATGTCTCAATGTTTCCATGTCTCCTTGTCTCAATGTCAACATCCCATCGGTCTTTCAGTTAGGATCATTACCAGTTTATCTAAAATATTTCTACAATCTGCTGCTTTGCTTGTTGTTCTGGAAGGAAATGTTTCAAATGCTCATATAGCAAACATTATTCTGTATCTGCATCTCTGTGACCTTGACTTCAGCATATTACAGCTGTTCTCCACCACAGAGGTAGCATACTCCACTAATGAGAGTATACAATAAAAAAAAAAAAAAAAAAAAAAAAAAAAAAAAGAGCTGAAAACAGAAACCTGGGCACACTTTACTTTTCCTTGATGCATACTGCTGCAGACTTCATTTAGGCATATGTTAGTCCTGTCTGCAGTACATACATGGAGGAAACCTGACACTTTCCCTGTCCCTATTGGCTTCATCTTGGCCTGCAATAACTGCCTAAAGTCTCATGCCAACTCCAAATACCAATTAATTATAATTCCAAAGCATCTGGATGTGACTATATCATCTGTATCTACATTTCTATATCTAAAGGTGTATGTAATTCTCCTTGTTCTAACAGGCTTTTAGTTTATCCCTCTGAAGTAAGGTACCAGTATGATATATATGGCCGTATATTATGTTTCTATAGAAGTTGTAGATGTCCCATCCCGGGAATTATTCAAGACCAAGTTGGATGGGGCACTATACAACCTGATCTAGTGGGTGGCATCTCTGTCCAAGGAAGGGGGGAGGAACTAGATGATCTTTAAGGTCTCTTTCAACACAAACCATTCTATGACAATTCTTTGATTTCTACACGACACTAAAAGATTTGCTGCAGAATTATCCAGTCTCATTGCTGTTGTAACCATATATCATTGCTATTTAGAACCTACCTATGCAGTGTGATTTTCCAGTGAAGTCTCTGAAGAGCCACTACAGTTAAAACAAACAAACAAACAAACAAACAAATAACAACAACAAAAATCCTACCTCTGCCCAATGTTCATACAGGATCTTGGTCTTGACAGTTTCTGTTCAATAGATGCTGCAGTTTCAAACATTTTAATTTGCATTACATGGCATCTTATTGGAAATCTAAACATTTCAGGTACATATTGCTATTTTTTTTCCATTATGCTCCAGGTTTTGTGAAGCCTTACATATTATGTATTTATTTTTCATCTTTCTTTTGTGTAGTTTTAATTATATTTGTTATTCCTGTCATTCCCTAGAATATCATATATACAGCTCTTGAAGGCCCATTGAATAGCTCTATATTTTCACCTGCAAGATTGTAGGTACATGTCCAAGCTGCAGTGCAAATAAGAGAAGTTCAGAAGCTTACCTTTGTTCCCTTGTTAATTTATATCATAATGGAGTCCCTTGTTTTATCATTATTTGGCACTGTTACAAACCTCTTGTTAATGAGATGCTCAATGATTTCTTTACGAAGTTTGATGGAAATGCCAATGTAGGTTCTAAAAGCAGTCCAAATTATGTTTCAGTAAACAACCATTTGAAAAATTAATTACTTCATATGTGTGAAGATAAGATGCTCATTCTGATAAGAATAATTTTTACAGTTTCAGATTTAAAATATGCATACACCCCAAGATAATAATAGATTCATGATCAAGAGTACTGATTATTCCCTCTTTAGTAAAATGTTGCCAGAAGGTGACTGTAGTAAAATTGCAATGGCAGCTTACCCCAAACAATACAGGTCCTAGTAATTTGCAAGGTATGTCTTATTTCTGGCATGTATTTTACTTACAGAGGTATGAATTAGTAGGTATCTGACTATGACAGATGAAGAACAATCAAAAATTTTATATTTTTTCTTTCAGAAACAGAAAAGAAATAACCTTACATGTAGGGAAATGACCTTACCAGCCTGACAGAATTTGAGACTTGTCTCAGGAAAATGAACATCGGAATTAGCCCTTGTAGTTTCTCAGCTGACTACCAAAAAGTTGACACTTTTATGTAGACAAAAGTTGATCATGAAAATTTTCCCCATTTTTCCACATGCAGGTCATGTGTGATGCAGTCTTACATATTCCATATTTTCAGGTATTTTACTGAAATGTAAGTCAGAACTAGGTATAAAAGGATATAAAAAGAAAGCCTCCAAAGGAGGCAAAGATGGCAAAGGGTCTAAAGGGACCCTCATATAGGGTGAAGTCCCTTGATTTGTTCATCCAAAGAGGAGACTGAGGGGAGGTGTCGTGACAGCCTGCAGCTTTGTCACAAGGGGAGCGGATGGGGAGGCACTGAGCTCTGCTCTCTGGGGACAGTGACAGGACCTGAGGGAATGGCATGGAGCTGGGACAGGCTAGGTGTTAGGAAAAGGTTCTTTGCTGTGGTTGGGTGATTGAAATAGGCTCTCTAGGGAAGTGGTCACAACACCAGGCCTGCTGGAGTTCAAAGAGCTATTTAGACAATGCTCTTTAGAAACATGGTGTGATTTTTGGGTGGTCCTGTGGAGCCAGGAGTTGGACTCAATGATCCCTATGGGTCCTTTGTAACTCAGGATGATTCTATGATTTTTTCTATGATTTTTGCTCAGCCTCTATATTCATATCAATTAAAACAAAAAATGAAAGATAGTGGAAATACTGCACTTCCATATTTTGACATTCTCTGTTGATATGTTCCTTGTTTTCTTTTTTAGTGATAGAGTGTACCCTTCTGCTTTTTCTTGATATCTGGGAGGAACGAATGAAATTTCTTAGCTTTTCTCAAAAAAAAAAAAAAAAAAAAAAAAAAAAAAAAGTTTAATAGAACAAGCATATATTTATAGTTTGTTTGGCTAAGAATTTTTCTGTATCCCAATAGAGTAAAATGTATGTTATTTTCATGAGAACTGTAACTCAAATCAAGGACATCTTAATTTTATTAGCAGCAATTTGTCTAGCTACAATAAATCTTGACTGATCTGGGTGTACCTATCTAATGCACTTTTCTGTACATTTGCCAAAACTGCAGAAAGATATAATATATTATTTTATTTGAATAATATATAATATTTTAATGATATATCCAGGGAATGAAAATTATTCTTCTTTTCCAGTGTAAGGACATGCAGGTTTTGTTTGTTTCATTGCTTGGTTTTGGTTTTTGTTTGGTTCTTTGTTTTGTGTGTGTATCTTCTTAGTATTAGTATCAGCTGTTTTCAAACAATATTTAAGTTTCACATATCTCAGATAATCCTTTCTGGAGAATGTCTTAGTTGATCATAAGGTGCTACTTCTTTTTAGTTAGAAATGGAAGACAGATACTCCCTCACAAACTGCATGATAAATGTGACAGTGGGTATTGTCTTGAAGACAGAAAGGTCTGGATTGGTGGTAATTTTACAATGTATTTTATTTCCTATATCCATACACTTATTTAAAGTGATCGCATTAAATGCTGATACTAATACTAAGAAGATCATTTGTAATCCTCATTAGTGGGATTACTATAGTATCCATTTTTTGTAGGTTTCCTACAAAAGGTTCTTCACACTTTTCTATTTTTAGTACCGTTGCTACTTTAAATTTATTACTTTTTTTAAATTACAAATTTTTTGTGCTATGATAACTTAAAGGAAATTAATTTTAATATATAATACTCTATATTATATTATATACTATATATATATAGTATATATAATAACAATAATAATACCCTATAAAGCATTTTAGCAAAATTTTTGATTCTCTTTTAGTTCAGATGCTTTTCTTCACTGTTTTTTTTTTTTTTTTTGAGCATTAATAGTATAATTTCTCTTGCTTTCCTAATAATTTTCACTTCTCTAGATAGCTGTTAACTATTTAAAAATAATTAAAATATTATTATTTTTTTAAACCAGGATGTGTTTTAACTTTAGTTGTAGCTATTAATTATAGTTAAAATATATTTTACTATACTTTACTATACAATACAAATTATATATATTTACTATATATTTGCTAAAATTAATAGTTGAAATATATCCTGGGCTGAATTTAAACCTTTGCAATTTTCCATTCCTAGAGTTATTAAAAACACAACATTCCTAGAATTATTAAAAAAACAACTAACCAAACAGAAGAAGAACAACAACAAAAAGAACAAGAACAGGAACAAGTAATTATCAAGGTCTTATATGATTTCATTGCTGTTAATTTTCTTTTACGTCTGACAGAACATCTGTCTTCATATACTATTATGATTTTAAATCTTTCTCTCTTTATGATATGTATGCATATACATAAAAAAAAAGTATATATAAAAAAAAAAAAAAAACCATAAAAAACCTGTATGTAACTAACAAAATTGCTGCTTTTACCTATTCTGACCAATTTAATGAATTACTATTGTTATTATTTTTCATGTCCTTTTTTTTTAGATGAATGTTTGAACTGAAAAATCAGTTATTCATAGAGCCTGAATCCAGATAGTACTTCATTTCCCTTGTCTAAAAATTCACATATCAATAAACATATCTGATTAATCAAGCGTGAACTACCTTTGCTAAATGTGTGTTGTATTTCATCTCATTTTCCATGTTCCTCCATTTCTCTGATTATATTTTCCTTCAAAAGTTTGTTCAGAGGTTTCAGTACTGTTGATTCATGCGACAATGAATCTACATTTATTCAGATTGCTATTTTGCTTCCTCTTAAAAGTGTGCATTGTGTTTTCACAACTCCATCTCACATACAGCACTTTCCAGTATACTATGATACAGAGCATTAGTTCTTTTGAAATCTTTTATGTGTTTTGCCAAATTAAATTCTTTTATACATTATTTTTATTTATTTATTTATTTTTATAACCACACTATCTAAAAACTCTTTGCTCTCATCCTTAGTATGGATAAAAATAAGTGGATTATTCATTTAATTTTGAAACTTCATGTCAGTTCTTTCTTGTTATATCAAACAAAATTGTCAGGTTTGTCAGATACATAACATTTGAATTAATAACTGGTTCAAAAAGTTATGAAAAAGTTATGAAAATGGTAGGCTAATGAAACCTATTGGTACAACAAAAACTGGAGATATGATCAATATTTATATATATATATATACATTCAAAATATACCGTGATAAATTGAATGAGAGAAATTGGTTGAATTGCAAGTAAAATTATGCAGTGGCAGGTCTACTGCCTAAAGACAGTAATTCCTGCAACCATAAGCATCAGATAGGAACAACTGAGCTAAAGGACATGGATTTACAGAAGAACTGAGGCTGAAAAGGAGAAAGCACTACTGCTAAGGCTACAGAAAGGCCTGTGTGACTCAAGGACAGAAATGGAGATATTTCAAATTAGATGTCATTTCTGTATGTGAATATACCATGGGCATTTTCTAGAAGATGGAAGGGAGAAAAAGCAGGTAATCCAGAACATGTGACGGAAGAAGGACAAAAGGACAAACGGAGTAGACTATGCATGATTTTATTTTTTATTTTTATTTTTTATTTTTTCGTGAAGAAAATAAGGATGTTGTTAACTTTCAGAGTGGTATGCTGAAACAATTTCCAGTAAGAAATGTGAAGGAGAGTATCTGGTTAGTGAGCTCACCGGGGGAGATGCCCCACTAGACTTGCTGTTCAATAACAGAGAAGGACTGGTGGGAGATGTGGTGGTAGGGAGTTGACCAGAGTGACCATGACATGGTAGAGTTCTCTATTCTTGGTGAAGTTAGGAGGGGGGTCAGTAAAACTGCTATGTTGCACTTCCAGAGGGCAGACTTTGAATTGTTCAGGACACTGGTAGGTAGAGTCCTTTGGGAGTCAGTCCTGAAGGGCAGAGGGATCCAGGAAGGCTGGACGCTCCTCAAGAAGGAAGTCTTAAAGGCGCAGGAGCAGGGTGTCCCCATCTGCTGTAAGATGAACAAGTGAGGAAGACTGGCATGGCTGAACAGGGAACTTTTGCTGAGTATCTGGGAGAAAAAGAGAGTCTATGTGCAGTAGACATAGTGGTAGGGGCAACTTGGGGAGAGTACAAGGAAGTTGCCAGTATATACAGAGAAAAAATCAGGAAAACCAAAGCCCAGCACGAGCTCAACCTGGCCACTATGGTTAAGGATAACAAAAAAATGTTTTTACATATTAACAGCAAGAGAAAGGCCAAGGTGAATCTCCATCCTTTACTGGATGTAGGTGGGAACATGACTACTGAGGATAAGGAATAAGATGAGGTTAAAGCCTTCTTGAGAACTGTCTTTACTAGACAGACCACTTATCCTCAGGGTACTCAGCCTCCCCACCTGGAAGTCTAGGAAGGGGAGCAGAAGAACCACCCCTTCAGAACAGGTAGAAACAGTTAAAGACCTGCTGCCCCACTTGGACTGTCACAAGTCCATGGGACCAGATGGGATCTGCATAAAGGTGCTGAGGGAGTTGGTGGATGTGTTTGTAGGGCTGCTTTCCATTATCTATCATTGTTCATGGTCATCCATAGAGGTCCTGGATGACTGGGGACTTGCTAATGCGAGTTCCATCTCTGAGAAGGGTTGTAAGGAGGACCTGGGGAACTGATGCAGCAGGTCACCTTGAATGCAATCACACAGCATATGCGGGATAACTAGAGGATCAGGGAATCAGTCCCAGTCAGCATGGGTTCATGAAAGGCAGGTCTTGCCTGACCAACTGCATCTCCTTCTATGACCAGGTGACCCGCCTAGTACAGTCATTAAAATTCTGTGAAAATTTTGTTCATCTCATTGCCCAAAGTTTTGCCTGTTATATCCTCAAGAAGTTTAAATATGTGTGTTTTTTTTTTTTTCTTTTTTTTTTTTTTTTTTTTCTTGGTGCTCAATACCACACACAAGTTCTTCTTCTTAAAAATAAAAATAATAAAAAAAAAGTTTTATCTTTCAGTTATTGACACTGTTTGTGGCTGACACTCTCCTATTAGTCCTTTCCCATTTGAACTGTACTGATTTACAGTCTTTTTATATATTTGGCCCAGCTGTACCTAGAACTTACATGATGATAGTATTTGTTGCTCTGTAGCAAAAAAGCTTTTTAAAAATATGTGTGCAGCTACACTAGAGCTGCTCATACAACATCTGTCTTAAAATAGAAGAGACTAGAAATGTTTTTAAAAAAGTATAATTTCAGGATTTTTTTTTTTGGTAGCTTTCATATAATTACGCCAGCATCCAGAAATAGTATAGAAATATTTGACTGCTTGCATATGATTGGACTTTAAATGGATTTCTCACATGTTCAAATTTGCATCATAACCCTTTCTGTTTCCTAATACCCATTATCTTTAACACAAATATTTACTTACTCCATCTTGGGTATATACAAGAGTTCTGAAGATTCTGCCTACAGCTATTCTAAAATTGCCCATTAATATTCTAAAAGTGATAGATGAAAAGGTGTCAGGATCTTAGTGGTCATTGGATGTAAACAGGGAGCTGACAAGATAACTTCCAAAATCTGGATTTCACTACCCAGTGAATGTCTCTGTTGCTATTGGTCATTTACAAACAGTTACAGTATAGATAAAAGCCTTATAGAATAGAAAATTTTTAACCTGAAACTATGTTCAAAGGACTTTAGTTATAACTTGAAGAAATGTAAGACCAATTGATTCATCATGCTCATTTATTCTTTATCCATTTGAAATATGGATATATTGGCACTTCCTATAATGGCACTTCTACAACTCAGATTCATTTGTTGTGAGTGAGGAAAATTAATGGATATCATTTGAAAATATCACTATGTAAGTGTTTAAAAAGGATATGCATTCAGTTCATCCATATTTTGTCCTCCAGGCCTACAATTCTGAAGGAGGGAGAAAAGTTAATTGAAAATACGCATTTTTAACAGTGTTTCTGAGATACCTCTATTGTCTAATTTTATCTGAAGAAATGCTACATATTACTTTTTTAAATAGAAAAGGCTTATGAAGTTCAAAGAACAAGTTATCATGTCCTTACTTCAACAGACAGGAAAACTAGTAAGAGAACCAGAAGAAACCATTAAATATTCAGCAAGTCAGAGTAATTGATGGAAGGCAAGTCTGGAACATGCTGTGAAATATGTTCTCCATTAATACTAGGAACCTGCAAAGAGAGGTGAAACAGAAAGTAAAAAAAATCCTTGCTGGATACTACTTCAGTCTTGAATGTTAATATCAAAAGGAGCCCAATTAGTACATAGCAGAAATTTGGAGTGATTGAAATACAGGTCCAAATGAATCAGAGAATATATGCAAAAGACAAATAAGAAAGGCAAAACAGAGGCAACTGAAAAGAGAACAGGATACAGAAACCACAAATACTGAGGAAAATATTTTGTTGCATATACTTTAGGCTTTATTTGCTGTAAAACAAAAAAAGTGGTATTTATTTTCAGAAGTTGAACCAAAAAAGAATGTAGAAAATGTATTAAGAGTTAGACACATTTAATTTAAAGATATAAAACTTGAATTGGGAGCTAAGGGAACAATGTAAGCATTTCATAAAATATAATAATTCTGTGGTTAATTAGTATTTTCTAGTATACAAAGAAATAGTGCTCTCTCCATTTTAGTAGTTCTTTGGGATAATACATATTACCAGATTGCTAAACAGTTAAGGGAAAACAAATCAATACTCACAGTTTTTGGCAATGTTTTTTATTTTTGGGGGTTATTAGAGTAACCTTTCCTATTGCCTTTCTTCTGCACACTCCACACAGTAGAAACAGAGATATCTATTTGCTATCTATGTAAAGTGAAAAAAATAGCCAAGGAAAGGAGAAAGGAGTGTTGTACAACTTGTTGAACACAAAGTGTAGATAGATGCACTAAAAACTTACTTGACAACTGACTCCATTTTCAAGTTAGATAAATTCTGGACAACATATTACTGACAACAGAAATGTGATCCCTTTGTCTATTTTTAGTGTGTTCCCCACTCAGTGAAAGAAATTCTCCTCCAGTCTTATATATTTTAATGATAATAATTAATTATAGGTATTTAATACTATAATAATATTAATATATTACGAACAACTGATATAATTATTTAATATAATAAGCTCTGCAATGAGAAACATAAGAAACAAACAAACAAACAGGAAAAGACAGAGAAAATAAGTAACTTCTATAGATTTATTGAAGTATTAGATTTCCTTATTACAAGAGTCTCCACCACAGTTATGACTACTTCATGAAGTGAACTACTTCATGGTTTATAATCAGAAGCTGCTGTGAATCATTCTCCAACAGAAAAGAAATTAATTGTGGTAAACAGCAGAAAAAATCAGAAATAACTGCTGGAAGGCCAACCAACAGGCTAAATGCCTCTGTGAAGTGGTCAATGTTTGATATGTCTTTTGCTGCCTGGCAAAGGATTGTACTATATAAAAATACTTTGATGTGCCGTGTGTGAGCTTATTTGCTCTTATTCTTCCATTCTCAACAAGCATTAAGGCATATAATTAAGCAAGAGTTCCCTTCCTTCAATTCAAGATAAAGAAAGAACTTGTTTGTAAACAGAAGATCCAATTAGGTCAACAACAGAGGGGGAACTGAAGGTTTAGTTGCTGAAACCTGCCAAAAATATTTAAGAATGTTTCCTCATGAGCTAGCCTGCTACAAACCTAGAAATTCGGTGATTCTGTGTGATTCTGTGAAATATACTCCTTGTTCACTTGTAATGAAAAGACTCTGATGCTACTAACACAACTTCATGGGCTTGTTTGTTCTCTCTTATTTTAGTCATCTCATGATTCATGCAAACATTCATATTAAACATGAAAAAGGTCTCTTCTAAATCCTTTAGAAGTGAACAAAAACATTCTTTTGACTTAAGTAATTTCAGGATCAACCTTTTTGCTCTAATCTTAAAGCAATTTCTGAACAGATGTATATGAGGCAGATTAGCCAGAAAAATAACACATTCATGAATGATGTGATAGGAAGGAATTATAGGCATTATGTATGCTCAAGTTCTGTAGGTGCTAGAGAAAAGCTGAATTCAAGAAGTGATTTAGTGTGAAGTGCTTAAAATAACTACATGTTCCTAACTCAACACTATAAAATACTTGGTTGTGAAGTAGTATGGCTTTGCATGGATGTTGTTCAGACCACATTTACAAGGAGTACATAAAAGTCTCTGCTAAAATTGCCTTTAAGATGTTAATGGCATTCTCCAAAGACCTGTCTTCAGTCTCTTAGCCTCTGAACTGCCTAGGTTTACACTTCCAGACTTTGCCACATGCCTAAATACATATTAATGGGAGTATGCACAACTGTTTCTGACAGTTCAGATGAGGCAGCTCTGTACTGTGCCCTTCCTACTTCCAACATGATAATATTATGATAGCTTTTTTTTTCTTTTTTTTTTTTTTTTAATTTATTTATTGTTTAATGAATTAATTGTGCTGAAAGAGGTTATTGGCCTACAGATGGCCCAAACACTCTTGAGATTGCAATTTAATAAACAGTAGTATGGCTATAGATGTACTGTCTAGCTATATGGAAGAATCATATAATGTTACATTAAGACCATTAAGCACAAGAAGCCAAAACCTGAGGGATGAATTCAGCAATGATAAAGAGAAAGGAGATACAGCTAAGCCTATAACCATGACCTACCTCATTATATTCATATCATTACTATTTCATTTTATAATTGCTATTTTAAAATTGTGTAGAAGGCAAAACTTTATTTCTAGCACACACTGTAAAATCTGTTATGTTAATTGCAGGCTATAATGGCTTTCTTGCCATGATTTTCGTTTGATTTCATGTTATTACCAGAGTTACATCCTACATAGACAACAGGTTAAATTCTGCAGTCATAAATTTACTAACTATACAGAAACACTATTAGATGTGAGTCAGCACAAGATTTATACCACTTTGTAAAAATAATTTGAACTTCATAGGCATTTATTAAGGTAATTTTAAAACATATATGTAAGAGAAATAACATGGAAATTCATGAGTAGTTTCAGAAGGTGTTAGAATCAAAATTAAAAGTAACATTTGGACTTCTGAGTGAACAATAATAATAATAACAATAATAACAATAATAACAATAATAATAATAATAATAATAATAAAAGACTGTATATACAAAGTTTAAAAAGAGGAAGTGTAGAGTCCTGCACCTGGGAAGGAAAAAACGTGTATCATCAGTACAGGCTGGGGGATGACCTGATGGAGAAGAGCTCTGTGGAGAAAGACCTGGGGGTCCTGATGGATGACAGGTTGACCATGAGCAAGCAGCATGGTGTGCCCTGGTGACCAAGAAGGCCAATGGGATCCTGGCATGCACTAAAAGGAGTGTGGCCAGCAGGTCAAGGGAGGTGATCCTCCCCCTTTACTCTACCCTGGTCAGGCCTCACCTGTGTCCATCCAGTTCTAGGCTCCCCAGTACAAAACAAAAACAAAAACAAAAACAAAACAAACAAACAAAAATCAATCAAACAAATAAAAACAAAAACAAACAAACAAACAAAAAACAGGAATCTCCTGTTTGAGTCCGGCCAAGGGCAACAAAGATGATACGGAGCAAGACTGAGGACTGAGAGACCTGGGTCTGTTCAGCCTTGAGAAGAGAAGACTGAAAGAGGATCTTACCAATGTTTACAAATATCTTAAGTGTGGGAGACAGTGGGATTTGGCCAATCTCTTTTCAGTGGTTTGTGGGGACAGGACAAGGAGCAATGGCCATGGATCACAGGAAGTTCCACACCAACATGTGAAAGAACTTCTTCAAGGTAAGGGTGACAGAGCACTGGAATGGGCTGCCCAGGAAGGCTGTTGAGTCTCCTTCTCTGGAGATATTCAAGACCCACCTGGGCAACCTGCTCTAGGGAACCTGCTTTGGCAGTGGGGTTGGACCCAATGATCTCTTGAGGTTCCTCCCAACCCCTACTATTCTGTGATATAACAACTCTGGCCTATTAAAATGTTTTCTGACATTTGCAGCACATTAGATTATCTCATAGCTTCTATCTTTGATGAAGCAAAATAGTTAGACAATATGTGTCAGTTCTGCAATGTGTCAGTACCTGTACTAAAAGCCCAGTGGACTCACGGTTTGGGTCTCTACCATTCTATATCAAAGTCCTCCAATGTAGGTATTTGTTCAGTTCAGATGATGCTTCTGAAGACATGTCTCCAGATGAAGTTCTAACAGGAAGCATAAAATTATGAAATACTCATTATTTTAACACATTCCATTTGAGTTACATAATTGCCTTAAATATATGACTGAATGAGGATTTTGGTAAATATTAATCTAATTTTGCTTTTAGTGTGTTGAGTATTTTTAATGAGCCACCTTGTTAAATTCCTTATATTTAGCACACTTTAGTCCTATTCCTTCTATTTTTGTATTGGGTTTTCTAAATTCAATCTTTAAGGCTTGATTCTGTTGCCTAAACATAGGGGGCTTGAAAATATCCTATGCAGTTTCCTGTGCTATTCTAGAATCAGCCCCTTTGTGGACTTCTCACATGTCCTTAGCATCTCAAATGGCTTATTTTTAAGCAACTTGATTGAGCCATTGGAGTGAGATTTAAAGTTTGTATTTTTGTCTAAGTCTAAAGAAAGACTTTAGTTAATTTCATAGTCAGTATAAAAAGATAGTGACTTCTTATATTAGGATGCCGAAGCACATGAAATAGATTGTATTCTCAACATATTTATCTCCTTTTTTTGGCTATTCAATGTGCCTTAATGTTTATCTCAGAGTATGCATGAAACCAATTTAACCAAACAGCCACGTATATCTGTATAGAAAGAAATTTATAGTCCCTGTACTACTGATGAAATAGCACGGGATCTTTGAGGATGCAGGTGGTCACATCCTAATTTAGACAGCGACAGCTCACTGTATTAAATACAAAGAGAATAAATAGCAATTTTTATATGTCAATTTTGTGTTGCAGAAGAATAACCTTAGCTGAGTTCTGAAGAATCTAAATTTTTGATTCCTTCATTAAGTTGTAGCAGTTCCCATTCTAAACCTTTTTACTTTTGGTAGTACTGAGCTCATTAAGCTATTAAAAGAGAATGTTGATAAAGTTAATATTATATTCAGCAGCAATCTGAAGATTTGGACATTCTTGTCCCGGTTTTCTCAAGATTAAGTTTAATGAATTTTCAACATGTGTAGAAGTACATGGAAAATCAAATTTTCTTTTATAACCACCATAATAATTGCCTAATGTTCTGACCTAAGCAGGTTTTTTAAAAGAAGGAGAGATTGGAGACCAGCCACATATTTTAATGATGCCTAAAGAGGAAAAAAAAATCCTAACTGTAGATATACTATTTGACTAGCATCTGCCAACAAACAAACAAACAAACAAAAACAACAGTAAAACCTATATGGTTTTCTTTAGTAACATTGCAACTGGTATAAATAGAGGAAAGCATAAAATATTGAAACTCCTGTTCTGCAACTCTGAACTTTTAAAGACATTATTAAAATGTCATATTATTATTCATAAATGCTTGATTTTGTAATATTTGCTTTTCAAATTTATGTCTTTCATATTTCCATTAATTTTAAGGGAAGTGTAAAGATATTATCTCAGAGGCAGCAGTTTAAAGGAAGAAAGAGAAGTAAAAAGAAGAATCAATCTAAAACCTCCCCTCCCAGCCCCCTTTTATTTATTTATTTTTTTACTTAATCTGGAAAGTGGATGTGTGCTACATGGCTTTTCCGGATTTCAAATCATTTAGCCTACTTCTCATTATTTACTATCCCTAAGATTACTGACTGATTAGCCCATGTGTATCAAATAAATGAAGGTGACCTTAGAATCATGTCAGATATACCTGGGATAGCTAATAATTGTCAAAATACAGTTTTGTAAAGTTTGATCGGGCTCACACTTGAACATATTTAAGCTAACATGCAATATTAATAATTTTACAATTTTATCTTTCTAGTGCACAAAACTGGAATAATAATTTTAAAACGTGTTTAATTTTGACTCATCTTTCATTGTGACACATCATACAGTATTACAGGAATGAAGTTAATTTTTTCTTATATCAAAGAAAATGGTAAAATTCCACAGATATTTTCAAATTGAATTTGCCTGTATTAAAAAAAAAAAAAAAAAAAAAAAAGAGAGTATCAGGATTTCCTTTCACCATCCACAGTTGTACTGGGTCTGGCTGGAATGTTAACTTTCCCGGCAGCAGCCCATACAGTGCCGTACTCTGTACTTGTAGCTGGAACAGCAGTGTTATCACACCAGTGTTGTGTCTACTGCTGAGCAGCAGCGGAACAGCATTGGGCCTTTCTCTAACCCTCCTAGGGGGTGGGCAAAAAAGTGAGAAGAGAAACATCACTAGGGCAGCTGACCTAAACCAATCAAAGGGATATTCCATACCATGTGGTGTCACACTCAGCAATAAAAGGTGGAAACAGGAAGAAGAGGGGAGGGGTGGGCTCTCGTTGAGAAGACGTCGGTCCTCCTCTCGAACACCGGCTGCGTGCGTTGAGGCCTTGCTTCAAGGACGTGGTCAATCATCGCTCATTTGTGGGAAGTAGAGAGTAATTTCTTTCCTCTGCACTTCCATATAGCTTTCATTTATTTTGTTTGTTTGTTTTCCTCCCTTTTTCCCCTTTCCCTTTTATTTCCCCTTAGTTAAATTGTTTAGTTCATGGTAGTCTTTATTTATTATAATTATTTCCCTTTAATTAAGTTATCCTTATCTCAACCCGTGAGTTGTTCTTTGCTTTACTTCTCCCCCTCCTTATCTAAAGGAGGGGGAGTGAGAGAGCGGTTGTGGGGTTTAGCTGCCCAGCACGGTAAAACCACAACAGTATGTGAATCAGCAGTGAAACCTTCTTGTTCCACTGCCGTGGCAGGTTTTCTGATCTGGAAAATTATTTTGAGCCAATAGCTATGAACCATTACTATGATTTACATCACAACTAGAAATGATCAATAAAGTATAGTACTTTCAGGACTCATTTGTTAATTAAGACCTGTCAGGCACTTCTCAAAAATAAAATTATTAAGGAAAAAAATAACTTATTTGAGCTAATTTCTTTGAGGCATTGACTTTTGAGAATGGTATCAATTTAATGGTAAACAATGTATGTGAATCCATCCCAGTTAAAGTCACAAATTGTATCTAAAGTGTGTTTTGTTTGAGTGATTTAATTTAAATATCTTTATTTTAAAGTTATAAATGTTTCAGGAAGAGGAATATCCACTGGAATTTCAGTCTTCAAGAACAATAAAGGCTGCACAATGAATTGATAGAGTCATAACGGGATGATTTTGTTGATTCTGACTGACAACTAAGGATAGAAGCTAAACTAAATAGATCATTACTAAAGGGTGTACAATAGATCTTAGGAAAAATGGAGGGAAAGGTTTTTATTTAATGTACATTAACATTTTACTAAGTGGTCAAACCTTTCAAAGAGTAATTAATACATGAGGAAGACTGTTTCTAAATGTATTAAATGAAATAAGGATATGTTTCTTTTACCAGTTTTTCTATTAATGTTATTATTATTTACTTCTAACTGTTACCTGATATGTTTGGAAATGATTATATTTGATTTTTTTTAAGTCCCATATCATATGTTAATATCTGAAAGTACTTGAACTGTGGTACCACCAATAGGTAGACCTCTCTAGATGTGATGTGGATATGTAACAGGACATAGAAATAAACTTGACACAGCGTTTTGAAGGGGAAAAACAAAACACTAATTTAAACAACGGCCCATGGAACACATAACCTTTGTACTTTATTTTTCCTCATTAGGTATCCTATGTAAGCTAGTTCTCAGTTTAACAGCTAGCTAAACATCTAGCTTTAACTAAGTATCTAATTTTATAGGATAAAGATCAATCCCATCTTTAAAATATGTAAAGGATAGACAACAAGAATTCAGTCCATAACATCTCAGCTAGCACAGTCACAAAATGAACTAGGACCTGTTCCCAGAATCAGACTTCTGATAATCTGAACCTCAGATTCTTAGAAATCTTGCTTACAGATACACAATCCAAATCAAAAGGGTCCACAACTGGTCAAGATGGCCGCCAATTAGCACTTAAACCATGAGATTGTATTTTTTTTACAAGAAACAGGTATGTCTGGGAGGGCACCCTTATTGGTCAGCTCCCTTAGCACCTGTACCAGAAGTTACGTCCAATGTGTTTTAAGAATTTCTTGGACTTGCTTCTATCAGCTGTGTGGTAATACTTAATGTCTGGCAAGTTCAAGTCTCCAGTAAAGTCAAGGTATCTAGAGACATCTCTTAGCTCCTTAAAGAGTAATTTATCCATGATATTATCCTGGCTGGGTGACCTATAGTAGCCTCCCACAACAACAACCACATTACTTGCTTTTCCCTTAACTCTTACCCAGAGGCTCTCAACCATATCATCACCACCTGCAAGCTCTGTACAGTCCAGTCCCTCCATTATATACAGCATCCCCCACCTTGCCTGCCCTGCCTATCCCTTCTGAAGAGCCTATAACTGTCCATCATAACTTACATTTATATAATGTGTAACCACTACAAAACCATTACAAGCTTTTTGCCTGATAAGTACCTAATTTATTAGGAATTAAATCTCCTTAATCATAAAGAAAAACCTTTTTACACATAAGTAATCATCTTCTTATATCTATATATGACATATATAGACTTGCCAAAGAGTTGCTGAGGTTATTGGCTCTGGGACAGATGCATTATGCAGCAGAGCAGGGGATCACGGTGTGCACAGGGTTTCCTGCATCGAGGCAACTCGAGGCAGCCAAGGGATCCACCAACATCCAGCAGCCCTTGCAAGAGCTGATGATGAGGCTTGGGTAGAGCCAGGAGCCCCTCTTCCCTCAGCATATTCAAAGGCAGCCCCTAAGGAGCAAAAGCAATCAGGAGCACAAAGAACAGAGCAGACACACAGGGTGTGTCATGGCAGCTTGCACAGCAGTTAGTGCAGTGAGGGCGTGTAGAAAGGATAGGAGGCAGACCTCTCTCTACTCTCTATTTTGGGAGCAACATAGAGCTTCTTTCTAGTGAGGCAAAAATGGTGTCCACCACAGGCACCTGCCAGGCTGAGACTGAAACCCAGATGGAGGGGCCATCACCCCCACAGCAGACACCTCTACCCAGACAGACCTCCCAGGGACTGAAAGAGCTGCCCAGACCTTCATTTGCAGAGAACTCCAGAATCTGGAGGTCCTCCTAGGGCCTGAAGGCAGAATTGTGTGTTGTGAGTGCAAGTGTGACCAGATAGACACATTCTCTGAAGAAGTTGCTGTGTTGCGAGAGGAGCTCATCAGGCTGTGATGCATTCAGGAATCTGAGTGAGAGATTGATGTGTGGTATCACGATGTGTAGTGCAGGCTGAGCAACAGCCCTGCCTTAAGTCCTGGGGTCGTAAGGTGGCTTCCAAACCCAAACCAGCAGAATTGGTGGACTCACAAGACAAGGAAAGCTAAACCCTCATTTCTGCTTGGAGCAGAGTGAGGAATCTCCCCCTTGTCCCTGAAGTGGCCCTGCACAACAGATATGATGCTCTGGGGCTCAAAAACATAGAGGGTGTCAATAAAAACGATAATGGTCAAGACCTGGAAAAGGGCAACTGTATAAAGGTAGACCAGTAAACCACTTGTATAAGAAACAGTACCACCAAAAAAAAAAAAAAAAAAAAAAAAAAAAGGAGGGTGTTGGTAATAGGAAATTCTTCTCTGAGGGACACTGAGTCACTCGTTTGGTGCCCAGGCAATCTCTCAAGAGAGGTTTGCTGCCTGCCCAGGGCCTGTATTCATGACATCACAAAGAGGCTACTGAATTTGGTCAAGATGGAGGATTGTCACCTATAGCCCAGCTGAAGAGCCTCTCTACACCAATGCATTCAATGGGAAACAAGCAGAAGGAGTTGGAAGCCATGTGGCAATTAGAAAACTATGATCTAATTGCTGTCATGGAAACATGGTGGGATAAATCACACAACTGGAACACTGGAATGGAGGACTACAAGATTTACAGGAGAAACAGGCAGGGAAGGACGGGTGGGGTTGTCCTCCATGTTAAGAAATGGATATACTGTGAAGAATTCCCTCTAAAAGACAGCCAAGAAGGCTGAGGGCCTGTGGGTAAAACTTAAGGACCGGACAACCAAAGGACATCTTGTGGTTGAGGTCTACTATATGCTGCCCGATCAAGGGGAGCCTATTGATGAGGCCTTCTTGCTCCAACTACAAGAAGCATCACTCTTACATCCTCTTAGGGGATTTCAACCACCCAGATATCTGCTGGGAAAGCTACGCAGCAGGAAGTAAGCAACGCAGAAGAATCCTGGAGTCCACTGACAACTTCCTCATCTAGGTATTAGACAAACCAACCAGAGAAGCATTACTGGACTTGATGCTTGTGAAGAAGCTTGTGAAGGACTTGGACTTGATACCAGTGAAGAAGAGTTTATTACAGAAGTTAAGATTGGAGGAAACCTGGGTTGCAGTGACAACACCCTGGTTGCATTTGTGATCTCATAGAATATGGGCCTGAGAAAAGTCAGGACCCTGAACTTTAGAAGAACAAACTGACAGCTGTTTTTTCTTAGACAGGATATTTTCTTCTTTTTTCTTTCCAGTATATTTTTCTTGGAGCACAAGAGTTCTCTATTCCCATATGTAATAAATCAAGCAGGGAAGGTAGGAAACCTACATGAACCTACATGAGAGTACTGGTCAATGGTTCTGTGTCTAGGTGAAAGCTGGTGATGAGCAGTGTCCCTCAAGTTCTATCTTGGAACAAGTGCTTTTCAATATCAATGACATAGACAATGGGATTGAATGCACCCTCAGCAAGTTTGCAGATGCCAACTAGCTGAGTGCTGCAGCTGATACAATGGAAAGAAGGGATGCCATCCAAAGGGACCAGACAAGCTAGATAAGTGGGCCCACATGAACTGCATGAGATTCAACAAGTCCAAGTGCAAGATGCTGTACCTGGGTTGGGACAATCCCAGACATGAGTACAGATTGGGAGAAGAACACATTGAGAGCAGCCCTGTGGAGAAAGACTTGGGTGTTCTGGTGGACAAAAGGTTTGACATGAGTCAGCAGTGCATGCTTGCAGCACATGCAGCCCAGAAGGCCAACTGCATCCTAGGCTTCATCAAAAGAGGAGTGACCAGCACGTCAAGGGAAGTGATTGTCCCCTTCTATCCTGCCCTCATGAGACCCCATCTGGAGTACTGCATCTGGGTTTGGGGCCCCCAGTGAAAGAAAGATGTGGACCTGTTAGAGAGAGTCCAGAGGAGGGCCACAAAGATGATCAGATTTTTTTTTTTGTTTTTCTCCTGTGAAGAAAGGCTGAGAAAACTGGGGATGTTCAGCCTGGAGAAGATCAGGTTCTGGGGAGACCTCATTGCAGCCTTTCCTTAAAGGTAAACTAAAAGGAACTAAATTAAATAATTTGATGTCAGGCTTAAAAAGAAATTAAAAAGAACAATACAAGCATTGGCACAAGACATGATTATACATATGCTTTCCTGAGTTCAAAAACCAGACAAATGAAGAAAAAAAAAATCACTGATTTTAAAGGATGTTCATGAGGTGCAGGGTGCTTGAAGCTAAGGAGCTTCTCCATCTGCCTAACCTGTGCTCTTTCCCAAGACATTTACTTGGCAATGGGCTGATACTACAGACAGGCTGCTGAGCTAAAGGGGTTTTCCGACTAATCAAGGATAGCCATTTTTATATTCTCATAAAAATAATACATAAGAGGTTGAAGCAGAGGTTAAATGTTTTTAAGCTTCAACAAACTTATGGTACATCTGTGTTTTCTACTTAAGAAAAAACATAAAACCTACCAAGTAAAATAAATATATATCTAAATTTGAAAAACCCTCATACAGAAGACTAAAATAATAGCTAGCCCCATATTTATGAATGGTTTAATGACATCTAAAAGTTTTTGACTATGTTTTTTGATTTTTCTTGAGTAGTTAGTTTCAACAGTTGTGAGAATATTATGTATTTGTTATATAAGTAACTCTTACTCAGTTTTCTTCAGCATTCATAAAAGCAGCAAACAGCTGAGCATGACTAAAATTAATTCAAGATTAAAAAACAAAAACAACCTTGGCCTTTAATAAAAATTGAAAAATATAATAATTTTTAAATTAAAAACAAAACAAAACATAATGTTGGAATGGAGAAAGTGAAAAAAATGAAATAAATGTTTGAAAAATGATGCCATAGTTAGTACTTGAATAATTGTTTGATAGTATGGAAATCAAAAAGGAATGCATTGTGCTATTTCTTGATTTATTTTGTCTGTCCCCTTTCTCCCCATCCCCTCCCCTCCCTGCAAAAGATTTTTTATGGCTTTTCTTTCCCTTGAGAAAACTCAGAAATCTAAAAGACATTCCATACCTGCAGAGCAGAAGGGAATGAGCAAGATGTCTAATAGTATTGAGTAAAAACAGTTTCTAGCATGGAAAACTGTGACTCTTGAGGGAAATCAGAAACTTCAAAGTAACTGATGTAGGGGCCTCACCTGAACTATTTTACATTAGCTTAAAACAAAACAAAACAAAACAGATAAATGTCTGAGTCAAACAACTATGTCAAAGATTGACAAGTGAAAGGTAGATGATATGCATTACATATCTTCAAATTAGTTTAAGTCACGCTCTTTTGTCCAAGATAATTGGATGCATCATTATCATTCATGCTTGTAATAAGATACATACAAATTAGAAATAATGTGACGAATCATCTGCTGGTGAATATCAGCATAACTCCATTTACTGAAATGGAGATGTATTGAATTCAGTTAATTGCATGTCCTGGTTTATACCAGCTGAAATCACTATATATTAGTGATTTCACTAATATATCTTAACTATTATTACAGCATTAGCAGTATTATCTGAGAATCCACCAGTTGGGATAAAATGATAGACAACATTAAATATGCTACATTTGGATATTGCACTTATTAAAGGAAACAGATGTTTTACTACAAAATTTTCATGGATTTCAATGGAATTCAATAATTCATTACAATTGTTTCTTCCTTTCATATTCTATTGGAATTTTCATGGAATATAATACACAGGCAGAAATATCACATCATTTTAAATATATAAAAAAAATAAGACTAGATAAAATATTTTATGACAATTTTAACAAATAATCAGAATCTAACAATATATAAAGTGAGAATATTTTTACAACAAAGTACCAAGAATGAAGTGATTTTAAATCATCTTTTTTTGTGTGTGTTCTGATTTTACTAGAAATTGTGTCTTAGTATCATTTACTTCAAGTATTTAAAGTGATTGTTAAATTTAGATGTTGACAAAGATTTAGAAGATCTAAGTTAAAGAGTAATCAAGTTTTTAATCTGGGTATGCTGAATTGCCTTCTGGAAGATTCCCACAATGTTAAAAAAGAGCCTCAGAATTACATAACCTGTAATGGGTTTACGTGGCAAGGTTTTGGTAACTGGGGAGGTGTGGGGGTAGGGAAGAGGGGTTGGAATGTTGGGAGGGGGGCATTGGGGTGGGTTCTGCAAGAAGAATCCAGAAGCTGATCCATGTTAGATAAGGGTCCTGATGCTGGCCAGAGCTGAGCCAATAAGTGATGTTGTTTTGTGCCACTGTGAGAGCATATTTAAGGAAGGAAAAAACCTTCCGTGGAACAGCAGCTGGGAGAGCAAGAGAAGTGGGACCCAGCCCTGCAGACCCCAAGGTCAGTGCAGCAGGAGGTCAGGAGGTGCTCCAGGCAGGCAGCAGCAGGCCTGTGGATAGGCCCCTGGTGGAGCAGGCTGTCCCCCTGCAGCCCATGGGTCCCACACGGAGCAGATCTCCATGCTGCAGCCTGTGGAGGAGCCCCCAGTGGAGCAGGTGGATGTGGCCTGGAGGAGGCTGCGGCCCATGGAGAGACCCCGCAGGAGCAGGCCCCGGGCCGGAGCTGCAGCCCGTGGAGAGGAGCCCGTGCAGGAGCAGGGGGTCTGGGGGGAGCTGCCACCCACCCGTGGGGGCCCCGTGCTGGAGCAGTTTGCTCCTGAGGGATGGTCCTCGTGGTATGGAGCCATGTGGGAGCACTTCTTGAAGAGCTGCTGCCTGTGGATAGCCCCAGCAGGCTGAGTTCGGGAAGGACAGCATCATGTGGGAGGGACCCCATGTGGAGCAGGGGTAGAGTGACCATGAAGGAGCGGCAGAGATAAAGTGCTGTAGACTGACTGCAACCCCCATTTCACTGTTCACCTGCACTGCTCAGGGGGAGGATGTGGAAGAGGGTGGATGGGGGAAGGCGTTTTTAATTTCTTTCCTTTGTTTCTCACTTCTTTAACTTGTTAGTAATAGCCAATAAATCTTATCGTCTCCCTACTCTTAGTCTATTTTCCCTGTTGCAATCTCCCCGTCTTTACCTCAACCCTTGAGCCCATTGTATTTTCTCCCCTGTCTACTTTGAGGAGAGGGAGCGAGAGAGAGGCCATGATGGAAATCGGCTGCCCACCTGAGTAAAACCACCACATAACCTTACCCAAAGAAGTATTCTACTTAGTGCTAGGCACCTCACCTCACTTAGGAAGCCAGGAGCTTCAGACTTACTTACTTTCTATGTCTCTATATCTGTGCAGAAAAATATATAATAACAATAATAAAAATATAATAATAATAATAATAATAATAATAAAGCAAACAAAACCAACCAACCAACAAACTGAAAAAAGCATGTTCAGAAACTGATTAAGACAAGCCTGAATTCTGTATTATGAAGTTATCAAATCTGAAAGTGCTTCCCAATTGCTATGTGAGGCCATATCCCATTTACATTCAAATTTCATAACATGAGTTCCCAGATATACAGGAGTTTACCAGTTGTTTCTTTGCATGCCATCATTTTGTAGGCTTCTATCCTTGGTATGTAAACCTATAGTGCACTTCAGCTGGCAATTCTGGAAGCAACCTGAATCTGTGGGAGTATAAACAGACTAGTTGGATGTGGAGTTTAAATGGACTAGTTTGTCTCTTGTAATAGGTTGCAGCCTATTTTAATTACATACATAATAATCTGAGCTTTATTGTGTATTTACCAAAAAAAAAAAAAAAAAAAAAAGGAAAAATCTCTGAAATTACGTTAGTGTTTTGTAGATAAAACATGAGTCACAAACATTAAACCATTAAGATCAAACTTCTCAGACTTCACTTGAGTGAATTGAGTCCCACTGTCTTCAGGATTAATTTTTACTCCCTTATGTAGGGTAAGTCTTAGGTTTCTCTGCAGCCTTAGTATGCCACAGGCCATCTCAGGGTGTGAAAGGTGCTTTTTTTTTTTTTTTTTTTTTTTTCTGGAACTTCAGCCCAAGGGAAACTACAGCTTCCAGACAATTCTGGCTCAGTGTTCAAAACACTGCAATTCACTTTCCTGCTGTTTTGCATGCAGTATTTGAGACAGCAAGACCTATCATTTTAAATAAATGAACAACTAACATAAACAAGGAAAAGGAATGGAAGAAAATCTACATTGTCCAGTACAGAATTTTATACCTTAAAAACAACAGTGACAACAAAAACAACCCTTAACACAAAGTGTTTGAGGATTTAGGGATGTAACAGGAATCAACACAGGAATTTACCAAGCTCTTTCACAGAATCACAGAATCACAGAATTTCTAGGTAGGAAGAGACCTCAAGATCATCGAGTCCAACCTCTACCTAATGCTAACAATCCCCACTAAACTATCCCTAAGCTCTACATCTAAACGTCTTTTAAAGACTTCCAGGGATGGTGACTCCACCACTTCCCTCGGCAGCCCGTTCTAATGCCTAACAACCCTCTCGGTAAAGAAGTTCTTCCTAACATCTAACCTAAAACTCCCCTGGCGCAACTTTAGCCCATTCCCCCTCGTCCTGTCACCAGGAACGTGGGAGAACAGACCAACCCCCACCTCACTACAGCCTCCTTTAAGGTATCTGTAGAGAGCAATAAGGTCGCCCCTGAGCCTCCTCTTCTCCAGGCTGAACAAGCCCAGCTCCCTCAGGCGCTCCTCGTAGGACTTGTTCTCCAGGCCCCTCACCAGCTTCGTTGCCCTTCTCTGGACCCGCTCAAGCACCTTGATGTCCTTCTTGTAGCGAGGGGCCCAAAACTGAACACAGTACTCGAGGTGCGGCCTCACCAGAGCCGAGTACAGGGGGACGATCACCTCCCTAGCCCTGCTGGTCACACTGTTTCTGATACAAGCCAGGATGCCGTTGGCCTTCTTGGCCACCTGAGCACACTGCTGGCTCATATTCAGCCGACTATCCACCATCACTCCCAGGTCCTTCTCTGCCTGGCAGCTCTCCAATCACTCATCTCCCAGCCTGTAGCTCTGCTTGGGGTTATTGCGCCCCAGGTGCAGGACCCGGCACTTGGCCTTGTTGAACTTCATGCAGTTGACCTCAGCCCATCGGTGCAGCCTATCCAGATCCTCCTGCAGAGCTTTCCTACCCTCGAGCAGATTGACACATGCGCATAGCTTGGTGTCATCTGCAAACTTACTGAGGGTGCACTCAATGCCCTCGTCCAGATCATCGATGAAGATATTAAATCTTTCTAATACTTTGATAAAACACTGTGTGAGCAGTGTGTACATTTGAAAGGTGGTTGGAGGAGAGACAAGAGTGAAAAGAGAGGAATGTGAACACAGGAACACGAGTTCTCATGCTGCTCAAACTGAGAAAATAACATCAATGAGAACTTGTTGTGCCACTGAAAACGGCAAAAGCTAGCATCAGTATCAGATAACTCTACTTCTTAAGCAATACAACAGTGGAGAGTTTGTAGATTTCTGAAATCTTTTAGCAATGATCCTTCACAAACCACTTGCTGATAACTTTGTAGAGGCCTTAAATAACTTGTAAGACCAAGAATAGACTGCAAACTCAGTCAGAAGCTCTTAATGAAAACAGTTTAGATCAAAAGCAGAGGAAATTTGCTATTTCATTGTCACTGTATTTCTTTTGCTTCTGCTGCTTTCAACAAAAGTTTATGAAGTGTTTTTATTTAGGTGAGAAATGTTCATTGTAATCTTAAGCATTCTGTTCTGTTCTATTCATTCCATTCCATTCCATTCCATTCCATTCCATTCCATTCCATTCCATTCCATTCCATTCCATTCCATTCCATTCCATTCCATTCATTTGCACTTGCAGCCTAGGAAGCCAACCATATTTTGGGCTGCATCAGAAGAATAGTGGCCAGCAGGTCAAGGAAGATAACTTTATTTATGAAAATAGTGAGAAGATAATTTTATTTCAGAAAATTAATTAGGAAAAATAAAAAGATCTGAACATTTGACAGCTTAACCTGGGATGTTTTCATTTTAGTTCAGATAGTGAAATGTTATTTCATCACATAGCATCAATGCTATAGATGTTGATGAAGTTCCTTACGGAAGTACAAGAGTACAAGTTGATGAAGTTTCAAGATCATTACATTGTGTTATAGTATAGCTGACTGTAAGAGCTCTAGGATAAAAAGTGCTTAATTTGAAGCCACGAAGGAAATCAGAAGTCATGGTAACAAGGAATATATCCAGTGATCTCACCTGGGGTCACCCTGGGGTCACTGCATATTTCTACAGAAATGAAAAGAAATATTGGAAAACAAAAATACTCTATCAGTATATTACTCTACCACTAGTACTCTTTTTTTTTTTTTTTTTTTTTTTGTATTATAGTTCATAGTGTTCATATAGTTCATGAGTTCTGAACTTTTCCCTTGTTTAATATGTCTGCAACACTGTTTCAGAAGGGAAGAAGGGATAGGTCCAGTAAATGTCATAGTACCTTTCTCACATTATTTAGTTTCATATTTGTGGAAAAAATTTACAGTATTTGTGAGCTGAGATGCATATGATCCATTCAAATAACAGGAAATACCTTCTCATGTTTTTGAGAGTATTGTTGAGTTGGGGGCATTTCTTAATGATTACATTAGGAGCAATAGTTGTGTTTAGTCCAGAAAACATGGTTATGATTAGAAAATGGAAGTTGATACTGAAATTGATTCCCTTCACTTTGACTCATCCAGCTGTGATAACATCACTAGTGAAAGAAGGGGAATTCCACTCCCACTGCTCAGTAATTCTACTCATGTCTCTGCTATTTGTTCTCTTGGGGCTCTTTTTACCATTTCATTATGATTTAGTGAACAGAAAGTTTGCTTCTTAGCTGTTGCTTCTGCAATTGTTTCTAGTCCTTCTGACTGTAAATTTCAGCTGACAGGTGAAAGATAATTTTCTTGTTTCAGAAAAATTTCAAAGTATAAATTTGGTATGAAAAAATCAAAATCTCTTTCATGAAATCAAAATAGAATGAAAAAAGAAAAAAAGCTCAGATCAGCTGAGTGAATACATTTTGTTTACACTAGATTCATGATGTTTCCCACTTATTTTGACTGTTTTAAATGATCCGTACAGAGCTTAACATTCAAAATGAAAAGTCATGGTGAAGACATAAACATATTTTTATATATTTATTGGCATCATTCATATTCATTTTTTAATTGAATGTTTGTTTTAAGGAATGAAATCTTCTAAAATACATCCTTCGGGAAAAAAAGTATAAACTAGACTTTTTAAATAATAATGTTATCATTTTAAATGCTTGAAAAGAGATTTGACAATTTAGTTTTAATGTTGCCTTCATTTTTTTCTACTAATCTTTTTATGATGAACTGCAATCTGTATTCCTGTGCTTTCTGTTATTTTTTTTTCTTACTCACTCTGAGTATAACTTCTGAAAGAAGTCAGAAAGTCAAGGAGAGAGAGAAATGCTAGGAAAAACTAGGTAAACTAATCTTAAACCAGAATGGAAGGAGATTAGGGTTGCAAACAACAGAGCTTTATGTCCTTCCTTGCAGATTCCATCAGTCATTAATGCTTCTGAGGGAGTTCAATTCAGAGACCTACAGCTAAACAAATGGATACAGAGTGCACTTCAAAAGTTTCTTTAGAAACAATTACAGCATCTAGTTAGTCTCACTAATTGACGTTTTAATGCTGTGTTAAAAATCTGTACTTAATTCAACAGCAACAACAACAAAAAAAGGATAGAAATGGGACAAAACTAAAATTCCTGGAAGAAAGCAGAAGTGAAACTTTTGAAAGACTATCTTGACTGTAGAATTAGCTTTTGATCAACTGAAGTATTTTGAAGCTATTCAGAATTACTCATAACTGCTGTTTTTGTGCAATTTTCTACCGTAAATGAGGTGGAACTATATATAGTCAATAAAGAAGTGTAAAGGAGATGCAAGATTTTAGAGGTGGCAAGGTAGATGCAGAAAACAGCTAGGTATTGGGAATGTAGCTGAATATAATGTTGGAAAGCAATTCTGATACATTCTAAGTGGTATACCAAAACTAGCTGATATTGAATGACAGGTAGCTTCAAAAATACAGTGTATTTATGAATCTATGGGTATACACCCATCTTCTAATTGATTTTTTTTTTCTTTTAGAGGGAACTAAAAATGATTCTATAACAGGGTTGTACGTGTGATTACGTTGTACTAATAAAGAACTAGGCAACCTGAAGGCTGTCTAAGTCAAAAAATGAATTAGGCATCCCCAAATATGCAAGAATAGGATGATGTCATAGGCCTTGAAAGTGCAAGGATAGGGTGATACCAGACATCCCAGACCTATAAATACTATTAAAAAAATGACCAATTACTGTTTAATAAAGGAATGCAGCTTTGAGAATAGAGCAGAACCAACAGAGAGCAATGAAATGTATCCAGCCTACACAATACTTAGATGTAATGTAAAATTTTAAGATAAAGAATGGTAACAAATGTGAAAGAAGAAAGCTAACTATTAGCAAATTTAAGAACTAAACTCAAGGACACCCAAGAACAAAGAAAAAGACCCCATCATCAAAACGTTGGGATGCTTATGACTTGCTATAACAATACACTAAAAATATTAGGCATAACTTCAGGAAAGATGGTAGATACTATAACCTTATATGTGTTAGTTGTAACTGTAACTTAATTTGGAAGGACTGTAATTGGATACTTTGGACCATAAGTATTAGTACAATTGTAAGGAGACTAATGTTAACTCTGATTAGACTGTTAAGATTTTAATTATATGTCTTAGTTTCAAATATAAGATGTGCATCCCTTGCCCACATAAATGCATGAGGTGTTTCATCTAATTGCTGTTTAATTTTAAATCGAATGGAAGAATAAAAACAGGAAAAAAAAAAGAAAAAAGGAAAAAAAAAAAAAGAAAGTAATATCACATTGTTAAGATTCTGATCTTTTTGCTTTGTTTTTATCTTTGCACCATTTTTAGAAATATTAAATAAAAGTGCGATTTATATATGCCACATCATGTATATGTTTCATGCTTTAAAATTTTGAATTTATTTAAGGTATTACTGTAGATAAAATTGTGTTTTAATTTACACAGTAGTAACGCTTAGTTTTTTCAACTGTACATCTTTTCCTTTGACACCTGATTTTGGCTAATTGTCCTTGTTTTTAGCACGAATAGTTTGTCAGACTTTACACTACAACCCTGAAAAAAAAAAAAAAAAAAAGTTGAATGAAAATTCATCTGGATTTTATAAAGACTGACTGTACAAGTAGTTGCAGGTATTTACCTTTGAGGAATTAGTTCATTATTTGTTCACATTGGTTATAAAAAATATTGTTTAGAAGGAAGTGCTCAAAGTATTCCAAGTTCTGACAGAAAAATGTTAATACTAATTTGTTAATTTGTTAACATCTGTTAACTAAATTTTAATACTAATAACTAATAAGATCTAAGTTGAAATATGTCCAGTTCTGTGTGCAAATTTCCAGAAACATAAATTCAGACTGGAGTCTTAGAATGTATATTCATATCACCAGTATAAAGTACATTCTAAATAAAGTACATAAAGTACATAAAGTCTTCATAAAGTACATTCTATAATATATATATATAGAATATATATAGAAATAACTTATTTGTATGAGAGAAAAGTGAAGATATGATTTCTCTCTATGAACATATTGAGAAAATAAAACAGAAATGATCCAATCCACTGAAACATTATCTATCTATCTATCTATCTAATTAGAATTCCATCAAAAGAGAAGGAAAGGTTCTAAACAGATTTTTGGAAGAGTTGTTTAATGACAGTAGTCAGAAATACACAGATAATTTAATGATATAAGTTGATATATTTTTGAGTTAAATTATGTGACAAAAGTTAGACTTTGAAATCAGAGGGTTTCACCAGACCATCCATGCTAGCACCTACTCAATTAATTTCGACTTCTAAGTCAGAGAATCACACAGAAAATTTCCCATCCATAAGAAAAAGTAAAATTATCGTTGCATTTCATTCAATTCATATTAAACATCCATTTTAACTCTAACAGAAGAATTGAATACCATCTTTTTCTGCTCCCATTGTACTAAAGCTCGTAAGACCAGATCTGCTGACTGTTCTAGAAGAAAAAGTAGGCCAGTACAGAAGTAAGGAAAAATAAAAAAAATAAAATAGTAAGGTCAAGCAGAGAGTAAAGATGGACAAATTCAGAGCCTTCTTAATAAGAGGAAAGACTTCAGAAGAAACTAAAACTGTATGGAAATGGTATGGAGGATGAGCAATATATTATCAATCTGTTATTATGATTTCTTATCAGCTAGTTTTGTGGTTTTATTTATTTATTTATTTATTTAATTGTTGTTCTTCTTCTGATTCAGCAGGTTAGGAAACTGAGCAGTAGCATGATGATATCTTCTTAGAGATATTCAGTTATCCTAATAATGAATATTCCAAAAGAATTATTTTGGAATAGATTTTTTTAATCTGGCTATAAAGAGTTAACATCTTTCTTGAATGTTTACTACTTTTTATTTATGTTAAATGTAAGAGGTCTCTTTAGCTCTGTCTGAGATAAGTCCTCTGTAACCAAGTTTTACTTTTATTAGGAAACCAAATCCTATTTGTTTGTTTTATTTTTTTTTCAGTCAAACATATTTGAAACAAATATATTTTGATTTTTGATTACAATAGTCATAAATGCATTTTCCAAATTAAATAAATAATAATAAAAAATAAAGCAAGTAAGTAATTATGTGAAAAAATATCGAGTTGAAATTTACATTCTCTTTGGAACCTTTACCACAACTGTGATCGATTTTATCTTGAATTGCCCTGGATTTGAGCTTCAGCTTTTTAAATTTTTTCTTGAAAGTACAAAAGTTGTTTTAGCATTTATGAGAAAATTAAGTTAATTTTGTTAAAATGAAAAAAATATTTCATCACTTTCTTCTACTAAGTGCATAAACACAAATTAGAATAATAGAAAAATAGATAATAATAATTAAAAAAAAAAAAAAAACATAATAAAAAGAGTAAAATACAGATTTTAAAATTAAGCTTGAATGACAACAGCAGCAGCTCTTGAGTAAGGAATGTATATTGTCTTTTATCCCTGAACTGGACTTTCATTTGGAATTAAGGAAGTATATGTCCATTAAGTAATTAAGAAAGTATATGGCTATTAAGTAATTAAGGAAGTATATGGCTATTACAAAAAGAGGGATATGAAAGGATTTTTTAGACACTCTTGGTCAGGATGAGCTGTCAATATATAATCAAAGTAAAAAATGAAACTGAAAACTAGATACTTTCCCCTATAAATTGTTATAATCATGTAAGATCTCGAACTTTATAACTGAAGATTTAAAAAAGTAGCAGATAACTGTTACTTTTTAGTTTCTGTGTTGCAAACATACTATCTCCCTACCAATCTTCATCTACTGCCCAGTACATCCACAGTATTATTTAGTTTTTAACACAATAGTTGCTTATTTGAGGTCTGACTGTCAGAGCACTAAATATAGATTTGTTGTTGTTTTATTTATTAAATGATGAGTGAGATTTGTTACTATGTTAAACAGTGCGTTCTTAGTTATGCCTTGAAGGATATTTATACCAATACTGAATATTTCAGTTAATTAGAAGTCATACAAATCCATAAAATTTGAATAGAATTTTACTGTAGTCCTGTTATGACCACTAATAAATGGTTTATCTAACTATTCTGTCTGAATTTGTTTAGACTGTGTAAAGATTCACTAGAACTGTGGAAGCACTATTGAATGCCTTTTAGAAAACCCACACCAAATATTGGCTGGATGAAAGTGATATGGTGATATCAATTGGTACTATCCATGATCCCTTGCCAGCTTTCCTGTGTGGCCTCATAGAATGCATCAGTAGTGTGTAGTACCCAGGCAAAGTTATGTTGAACACTTCCATCAGAAGAAAATGCAGGAAGCCACAGAACTGTGAATGCAATAAGAAAAAAATGTTATTTAAGTAATAATACATTTTCTTAAAAGATAGAAAGAAACAAACAAAAAAGACTGATGGTTTTATGACAGCTGTTTTTTATTCATGATTAAAAAGTATGACCTAGACAGCAATACTGACATGCTGATTTCAAAATTCCATGTTGTGTTGATATAAACTGAGGAAGTGAATTTTTATGACCACTGTCCAACAGAAGCAAGGAAATAATTTCCTGGAAACATTTGAAAGAAGAACATTGGCAACTGCATGTTTGGAAATGTGGCAATAACGATTCAGCACACGTAACTGAATATTGATGTTGCTAAGCACCCACCTGCAGGTGCAGGAATAGGTTGGCCAGCACAGAGTTATTTGAATCATTTCTGAATACAATTTGGCAAGAAAAAAGGTGGTATGAGGAAATCAGGATTTCTAAAGATACATATACATGGAAATGTGAAGAAAGTTCACACCATGCAAACAAATAAAAGTTCACACCAAAATCAAAAAATAAATAAAATAATAATAATAATAATAAAAAAGAAACAAAAAATAAAAAGCAACACTGGGATACTAAGTGCCACATTATAAACTCTGATTTCTCTTCAAATGATAGATTTTGAAAATGTTAGCATAAAGATATATTTGACTATTAAACTGTGAAGATATATATATATATATTTAAGTTTTCAAAAAGACTTCTAAACAAAACATGAGGTTTGTAATGTGAAAGTATTTTTTTTCATTTTTTTCTTCATAAAACACTAATTTGAAAGAAAATATTACTATACCATAAGAACAAAGTTATTAATAAATTTATTCTACTTTTAAGTAAAAATGTATTCAAAAATATACATTGAAAACATGAAAAATGGAGGAATTATACTGAGTCCATGAAATGTCAATAATTGAAAATGAAAACATTTACAAAACTACTTCTATCCTAGAAACAATATTTAAAAATAAATCATGAAGTTGATGTCCTAGAAGTCAGCAAACATTAGTAAGAAGCAAGTTGGTTTAAGAACTATGAGTCATAACAATAGAGCAGTATCATTCTGTTGGATAATATTTCAAGTTATGGCTATAGTGCTCTTCTCCAGGTCTTCCTTTCCACAGTATATTTCGAATTTCTTAGTTATGTTTTGGCATGGTACTCTCAGTCACAGATTTTCCCTTCTGCTTCTGCTTTCTCTTCTCTAATCTGGACTTTGGCTCCCCTATTGTTCTCTTGGACATGATTTTGGTCCCTTGGTCTCTTTGATCCACTTTCTTAGCCTCTTCATATCTTTCTACATTATTGTTTTTTTTTTTTTTTTTTTTTTTTTTTTTTGTTTGTTTGTTTTTTTCTTTTCTAATGTTGCACAGTTTCCCACGTGGCTTTGATTAATGCACTCTTCCTTGTGTTTGCATAAGTAGGAGTAAGCTAAAGAATTCCACAAAATATTTTTAGAAGCAACTTAAAAAGAAATGTATTATCTCCTCAGGTACTCTTTAATTTCTGATGGATTTGGTTTAAAAATGTTGGCCAATATTCACAGTGAAGAAGACAGAATGTTCTCCCTGCCCCCAATCCCCAAGAGCCTGTGGGCTCTTTTATTTAACACAATGAAACACAATTGAGTTGGTTATTTATCTTGCCCTACAGAATCTCCTCTTCCAATGCTATATGCAATCTGCTTTAACCTTTGGGCACTAATAGATTTCTACTATATGAAGACTACTGTCAGCCTGACTCCAGTAACTGATGTCTGAAAGGGTGGGAGCTATGCTTCATCACTATGTTGCTTATTTTTTGGACTGTAGAAATTATCTAATGTAGAAATATCTAAGTCACAACAAAAAGGATCATTTGTCTCTACCATATGTATACAATGTTCTCCACTTCCTGCATTTCTTTTCACCTTCATGGCTCAATCTTCTAGTGTAGATTAGGTGAAACCACAGTTAGCAATGAGAAAAGTTAGTACCTCTGACTGAATACATATCTTCATGGAGGAAAAAGGTAGGAGAGCTAAAATAAAGTCTTCCAAATGTGTGTGTTCTTATTTAAGAAATTAGCAATTGCATTATCTAATTGTAGTACTTTTTTTTTTTTTTTCTTTTTTAGGATCACAGTCAGTTAAAAAGACTAAAAAGATCCATTCCAGCATGAACGTGGCATCTCCTCAGAGCTGAACTTTCAGAACTTCATGAGAAGAGGCACAAAAGGATCAGTAAGAAACATGAAAAATCCTTGTGGAAGGAAAGATAAGAGACAGTAACTGGCTAATTCATCCCATCTGATTTGAGGCATCTAACTGATATACTTAGGAGTATAGTCAATCTTGTAAGGTTAAAAGATGGAGATACTTGAAGGAGACACCTAGATACTCTGACAGGAAAGTTCAGGTCTTAGACTAAAATGCTTTCTAGAGAGCTGTATGTCTCCCTTTGATCAAGGAAAATAGAAATGTTAGAACCTTACCTTGGACACCTTCCTCATTTTAAAGTTCAGTGGAATGAATATAGTTTGAAAAGTCCATGCAATCAATTGGCACACATGCAGAGGATATACTTTTGCATGCTCTTGAGCAATTCATTCAGAAATTTGGTAAATCATTTTATCATTAAAACAAAAAATAAAACAAAATAAAATACATAAAATAAAAGAAAATAAAAATCACTATTAAAAGCAGTATGCCTACCTCCAAAACCATTAGAAGAGGCAGTTTGATTCAGTATTGGGTGGAAAAGGAAAGGAGTGTCTTATACATAAGAAAATGCTTAGACATATTGAGAAAGACACATAACTAAGTGTGGAATGTGAATCTGGGTTTTAGGTGTAAGAAGAGAGCATTAGAAATAATTTAATGTTTGCCATTTTTTCTAGTATTGACAAATAAATCAAAATGTTTATACTGAAGAAAGGCTAAATAGAGATTCAGTAGTTCTAATCTGAGACATAAGAATATCGTTGACTAAATCTTCCATATCATCTTAACTGTCATGGGACACAGTTTAAAAATCTGTCCAAGGTCTTTCAAAACTTGGCTGTTGCCACAGAATCACAGAATCATCTAGGTTGAAAGAGACCTCTAAGATCACTGAGTCCAACTTCTGACCTAACAAGTCCTCCACTAAACCATATCACTAAGCTCTAAATCTAATCATTTTAAACACTGAAATGTGTTAAATGCTTTAATTGCACTAGTTTAAGTGCCCAGACTTTTGAGGTGTTTTATGGACAGTGATGAATATTGTCGGCTTCGTTATATCACTGTCTGGAGGCGATTGCTGTGCTCAGAATAGATAAGGTAATTGGCACCATACTAAAGTAAGATTAGAAAAGGCAGACCCATAGTGCTCTGGGTCATGTTGTGAGGGCAATAATTCTGAAAGAATACAAACAAACAAACAAACAAAAAAGTCGTGTAAATGCAGGCTGTTTATCATTTAAGGCAGTGGGAGTAAAAAACCTCCAAGTAAGCAAACACAGAATCATAGCATCATTAAGATTGGAAAAGACCTCCAAGATCATCTGGTCCAACCTTTAACCTAGTACTGAGAAGTCCACCACTACACCATGCTACTAAATTCAACATGTCACAAAGGCATTTCAAGTGTAGTGGCAGTTCACAAATAAAAAGAGAGAGACATTGCTTTCCAACCACCAAATGACTGCTCTTTCTGAGAAACAGTAAAAGAGTTTCTTTATAAGCAAGCTTTCACTTGATGTTATGTCTTTCCGCACAAGGTTCTAAGACCACTTCATAGTTCCCTCATTTTGGTTTCTCAACAATGTTCTATGCAAATCAGCTGCCAAATATCTAGAATTAACCTGTATTTTTACACAGATAGGACTGCAGACATTAGACAAACTTTCCCAATGAGAGGAGAAAGTTTGTGATTTACTGGGAGAATCAGCCATGCTTATAGTGCCAGTCATCCTGTTCATATTTGGGTTGAAACATGAATCCTGTTTCCTCAAAGGAGCTTTTTTACACTGTTCAGACTTAATCTTTGAAGTCAGTTTCCAGTCATTGAGTGTAGAGGAGGACTCAGACAGTGTGAAAACTTTCATAATACTACTGCTCATAAACCTGAGATTAATCTTGAAAAACACATTGAGATAGTTATGATATTCTGTAATAATTTTCAGAAATGATTGTTCAGCAAAAGTGTGTATTATGAAAGCATATCACCAGTTTAGGCCCCAAATTAGGATGGGTGTGTTCATTTACGTTTGTGCCTGTACTGAAAACATGATAGTCCTGAGCTTGCTTTTGTGAATCCAGTTTTGGTATCAAGGTATCACAGGATTTTAAAACTATATAAATTATCCATGCACAACAGAGCTCACTGTCTAAAGTTGTCAGACAAATCAAATTAACAGGCAATCAGTAAGTTAAAGACGGAATTTAAATCTGTTAAGTAGATAGAAATTAGAAGAAATACATATAAAAATATACCAAGAGATTCTATCTTATGTTTAGCAATTAATGCTCAGGGAGAGAATAAATTCATTTTGTTTGTTTGTTTGTTTTTGTTTTGTTTTTTTCTTTCAGACATTAGAAGTTTATTTATATATATGTATATATTGGAGTTTAATGTTTAATTAGAAAAGCGACAAACTCCTCAAATAAATTCCTCATCAGCAGGTCCAGAGAATTGATCCTTCCCCTCTGCTGTGAATTGGTGAGGCTGCACTTTTGGAGTATTGTGTCCAGTTCTGGGCTTCCCAGTACAAGAGAGAAAGAATGACACGGACATACTGGAAAAAGTTAATGTAAGGACACCAGGATGATGAAGGGACTGAAGCCTTTCTCCTATGAGGAGGAGCTGAGAACAGAGCTGGAATTGTTCAGTCTGGAGAAGAGGAGGCTCAGGAGAATCTTATGTCTATAAATACGTGAAGGGAAAATATAATGAAGACAGAGCCATGCTCTTTTCAGCAGTGCCCAGTGCCAGGACAAGAGGCAATGGACACAAACTGGAACGCAAGAGGTTCAGTCTAAACTTCCAAAAGCACTTCCAAAAAGTGTTTGTTATGGAGCACTGGAACAGGTTGTGCAGAGAGGTTATGGAGTTTCTTTCGTTTCTTTGCTTCCTTTCCTTCATAGAATGAGAAAAAATTATTAGTCAGATGTGCCAGTGGTGAGTTGTTGATAATCTAGGAAGAACTGTCTTTTTAGTGACACTGTCAGTGTGAGGAAACTGAGATTGTGTTAAGCAAAAGGAGGTGAAGCTGACTAAATGCTTTTATGGACATGTGTGTCATGTTGAAGTTTTGGATTTTTTTGATGGTGGTGAAGGAGTTGATGAGGACGATGCCTTGGCTTAGAAATTTTGATTTAACTATCTGTGTGTATTAACTAATATCAACTGCAGTTGATATTTATTACCAATTTCAAAAATACCTCTGTTTACCCTCACTATCCAATCTGTGGTAATAAGTTAGTACATACATGTATTAAAGGTGATTCAGAAAGTTAACAAATGCTACCAAAATATGTTCAACAAGACATAGTACACAGAGGGGTGAGGGAGATCAGCTGTCCCTCTTCAGAGCAGGAATCAATACATAAATCCCATCTTTGGGGATCCTGCTTTTAGCCTTACTTCCTTTGCCTAGTTCCATTTGGAACTCCACAATCTCATGGTCGCTGCATCCCAAGCTGCCCCCAACCTTCACATCCCTAACAAAGCCATCCCTGTTGGTAAGAACGAGGTCCAGGAGCACCCCCCGCCTTGTCGGCTCCTCCACCACCTGCGTCAGAAAATTGTCCTCAACACATTGTAGGAACTGTTTGGACTGCTCATGCCTGGCCGAGTTGCTTACCCAGCTGATGTCTGGGTAATTGCAATCGTGATCATGAGGCTACTAGCAGCTGCTCGTAGAAGGCCTCATCGACTTCCTCCTCCTGATCTGGAGACCTGTAGTAGACCCCCACCACTGTGTCTCCCATACCAGCCCACCCCTTAATTCTTACCCACAAGCTCTCCACTTGTCCTTCACCCTCCCCCAGCTGGAGCTGGGTACACTCTAATTGCTCCCTCACATAAAGGGCACCCCACCTCCTCGCTTCCCCAGCCTGTCTCCTAAAGAGGACATAGCCCTCAATGACAGCGTTCCAGTCATGCGAGCTGTCCCACCACGTCTCAGTGATCACAATGAGATCGTGGCCCTGAGACCGAACACAGGTCTTGAGCTCATCCGGTTTATTTCCCATGCTCCGTGCATTGGTGTACAGGCACTTTAGGGAAGTAGCAGGTGCAGTTACCCCTGGAGGGATGCAAGAAGAAGATTCTGGCTGGGGGATCAGGAATGCTACCTTCTTTGAGAAGCCCTCAGACAATCCTATGGGAGAGTTCAGAAGTTTTTCCCTGTCTTCAACAGTGACAGTAGTGACAACTTCCCCCAGCCCTTCTCTGTCACCTTTAGCTCCCCTCCCTTCCCCCATCAAACCTAGTTTAAAGCCCTGGTAATCAGCCCAGAGAGCTTGCTCCCCAACACACTTGCACCCCACTTGCTCAGTTGGTGTCTGTCCGTAGCCCACATACCCAGCTTCTGAAAGGATGGCCCAAGATCAAAATACCCAAATCCCTGGTCCAGACACCACCCCCTCAGCCAGTCATTTACCTGTCCTGTTCTGGTCCTTCTATCTGCATCCCAGTCACCCAGTGGGAGGACAGAGGAGAACACTACCTGCACCCCTGATCCCCTCAACAACCTCCCAAGGGATGCAAAGTCCTTTTTAATGCTCTTCATTTTTCTAATAGCAGCTTCCTGGGATCCAACCTGAATGACTATGAGAAGATAGTAGTCCTCTGGTTTAATGAGTCATGGCGGAGCCTTCCTAACGTCTCTGACACGTGCCCCAGGAAGACAGCACACTTCTCTGGATAGGTTATTTGGGCGGCACATAGGAGCTTCAGTGCCCCTCAACAAGGAGTCCCCCAATCACCAGAACTCTCCGTTCTTTTTTTGTGGCACAGGTTACAATGCAGCACTCCATCCGGCCCCAGTCCTTATGTTTTGCACTTCCCCCAATCTTGACTCTCTTCTCGGGGTTGCTTCCCAGGTTCAGACTACTGTCCAGACCCCTCAGCCTCTTCCGCAACCTCCCTGAGAGCCTCAAATCTATTTCCCAGGGACACCGTGCGGGTAGGTGGCACCGTAGGTGTCGGGGGTAGATGTCTCTTTCTGCTCTGAGCCAAGACAAGGGTCCAGCCCCTTGTCTCTTGCGGACAGTCTAGCCCTCTGTTCTGCATGCGTTCAACGGGGGCAGCTTCTACCCCTTGTCGGGACATAGGAGAGGGCTGCTGAGCAACAGCAGGGACAGGGAGACCCCTCCTATCTGTCACCCTCAGAGACTCCCTCAGGCTGCTGATTTCTCGCTGCAGCCCAGCCACCTGCTTGAGGAGTCCCTGAATTGTGACAGCGCTCTTCTCCATCATGGCCCAGATGGGCCTCCAGATTCCGGAGCTCCCCGCAGTCACCTGTCTGGACTGCTGCCTCCCCCCTCAGGGGATCCACCTGGGTACCCACATGAGCCCAGAGAGGCAGCATCTCCTCCGTTTGGGTTGCTGCCTTGGACCGACCGCTGCGACAGGTGCCCACCATGGCGAGGTCTAGGTTCTCCTCCCTGTCCCGCTTGAACTGCCCATGCAAACTGCCTGTGCTAACTGCCAAGCTGGTCCTGTTAGCGCATCCTGTTTGTGGTGCTCCCTAGGGACTACTTTTATAGCACCAGGGGTGGGTGGGCTGTTGTCACCCCTGGCTCTGCCCTCAGCACGTCAGCGCCCGCGGCGGCACAAGCACAGCTCCTGCCTGCCCGGGGGTGGGGGGGAGGGCAGGGCTGCGGCTCTCTTCTGCGTTAATTAATGATCCTTCTGCAGGTTCACCTACGGAAACCTTGTAATGACTTTTACTTCCTCTAGATAGTTACGTTCGACCGTCTTCTTGACGCTCCGGCAGGGCGATAACAATAAAAAAGAAGAAAATAATTTCTTGGTCACATCCATTACAAGCCTATTAGCATTTTTATTTTAAATAATAATCTGAATTATTAAAAAACTTTACACAAGTTTTGAAAATTATTTTCCAAAACCACTAGGAAATTAAACCTTTTAAGAAATGAGCAGTGAATACTAATTAATACTAGAGAAAATAGGCCATAAAGCAGTTTTGCTAATGATAGACAGGAAATTATTATTATAGAAGTGGCTAGAGTTCATTTTTCTGATATTAAGCCCCTATTTTAAACTCTTAAAAAAAGCTAAATACATTCTATAGGTAAAAATTAACAGGAGCTGCAGAAGATCATTGAGAAAACTGAATTTGTAGAAGACAAATGAGTAGAATTTAAAGACCGTAAACATTTTAAAACGCTAATGAATTAATAACTGGTAAGAAAATGTAATTAAAACACAGAAAATATAAGAAAAGCTTTGGAAAATCTTAGGCCTTATCTATGTGATTTAGAGGATTTTAGAATTTTATAAACACTAACGATTAAAGAGCTTGTCATTTTAAGATTAGAATTTTTGAGGGATTTAATTGAAACCTTTGGTGTCCAAATTTTAAACCTCAATCCGTGGTGTTTTCAGTCAGCTGGTACTCAAACTACTTGGATATGCAAGTTCCCAGTAACATCTCTACTGCTTGTCACAAATGTCATTTACCAGCTGAACTGCTGGGAGGCATCTGCATCTTTAAGCTCTTTACAACTAATATTAGTTGGAAACACTACTAGTTGGAAATACTACTAATAGTAGTTGATAGTAGCAACTGTTCTCAAGAATGATCACCAATCTGGTCCTTGTGTAGAACCCATTAACCTAATGCTTACCGAGTCACTGGGATATTGAAAATTTGAGAATGAGAGATTTGAATTTGCAGGAGTAGCTGGCATGTTCTCCAGAAAGCATCTTACACTGTGGCTCAAGTTCTTATACTAATCCTCTTTCCCGTTGTGAAAATTATTTAAATATCAGTGACAAATATTTTGTTAAAAAGTGTTACTGATCAGTTAGCTTATTTACATGAAAGGCACAAAGACCAGTACTTTTCTATATAAAATAGAATAACTATTTTTATGGAAGTGATTGAGATACACAACTTTGAGTGCCCTTAAATAAATGCCTATAAGGCAATGAACAATCTAAGTTAAAATGACTGTCAAATAAAAAATGGGGAGCTTTCTTTCTTTTTTTTTTTTTTTTTTTTTTCCCTACAAAATTGTATTCATAGCAGTGAGTTCATAGCAGAAAGAACAGACCTTGAGGTGGATACTTAATTCACTAAGCAAAGTAGGAAAGCCCACACTTTCTGTGGATCTACATTTCTGTGGAGTAAATGTCTCAATACTCTGCACATTGTTTTGTAAATCACAGAATCATAGAATTGTAGAATGGTTTGAGTTGGAAGGGACCTTAAAGATCATCTAGTTCCAGCCCCTTTGCCATAGGCAGAGACATCTTTCTCTAGATCAGGTTGCTCAAAGACCCATCCAACCTGGCCTTGAACACTGGGCAACCTGTTCCTGTGCCTCACCAGTTTTAGTGAAGAACTTCTCCCTAATATCTAATCTAATTCTCCCCTCTGTTAGTTTAAAATCCTTATTCTTTCTCCTATCACTATACACTCCGACAAAAAGTCCCTCTTCTGCTTAGTGTCTGTAGGCCCCCTTCAGACACTAGAAGGCTATAGTGTATCCCACAACCTTCTCTTCTCCAGGCAGAATGATCCCAGCTCTGTCCCCAACTCCCCAGTCCCAAATCTTATTACAAGACAATAATTTTTCCTCAGTGTTGTTAAGTCTATGTCTATCAATTAGCAATGTAGATTTCCCAGGGTGGCAGAATACAAAAGAAGAGGATGTTGCATTCCTGAGGTTCAGGCACCTTTGTGGATTTTGGTCTTTAGGGTTGTTATAATTCACTGAAATATAGCAAACATGGCCCTTATACCCTAGATGAATATAGCAGTGGTACGGAGGTGCTTGCTTTTCTCTTGTGAATACAGTGACTGTATTTACACTCAGAATAAAAGAATAAAGAAATAAGTGATGGTCATAAACCACTCAGACAGCAGCATATAAAGAATTCAAAAATAAAAAGAATGACACTTAGTGAAGTGAGTAGCTTAAATGCATTTCATCCAGAGTTGCTTAATAAAGAGGCAGGTCAAAATATTGAACAGAATACCAAAAGGGGCAAGATGGAAAGAGCTATAAATTGCTCTTGAGATGCAGAAAGGAAGAACTCTGGAAAAACTTTCAAAAAGGGGTAAAATGCAAGAGTGCATAGAATAATGGGATCAAAATGACAAGATAAAACTTGATAGATATTTGTTTGGTGTTATTATAAGCTGTTCTCAAGAGTCAATTAGTTTTCCTCTGGTCATTAACCATATTAATGTGTTTGTGTGCCACATTGGAATTTGAGATTCCCATGGAAGATCTCAGACTGTTATTTCTATAGAAATATATATATGTATATTTATATTTCACAGAATTGTCCAGGTTGGAACATTGCTTAGCAATATTTTCAAGTCAGAGTATCTGCATATCAGCAGGGAGTTGGACAACACAGAAAGTTTGAAAATATTTATCTTTTTTTTTGTTGTTGTTTTGTTTTGTTTTAATATATATATAAAGAAATGGTAAAGAAAAGTCAGGCTTCTTGAATTCACTGTCCCTTAAAAAATGGAAACCTTATCTTCTAACAATTATCTGCAAACCAACAGGAACCCTTAACCCATTGCTCACTGTTCCTAGTCCAATATAATACACGTTCTCTGACTCAACCACATGTTGTGATTGCTCCTGCTGTCATGAAAGAGTTCCTTCCTAAAATAACAGTATGAATCTATCTCTGTTCTTTCACTGGATAATAAAAAGGTATTACTTGTTTATTGCATGCATACCTAATAGATATAACATAACATAATATAAATTCTAATATAATGAAAATATTAATATATAGCAATATGTGTATATTATTATATGTATGTATGAAATTATAATATGAATATATAGGTACATAGATCTTGATACAAACATGTACAAACGTAACCAACTAACTCCTGGGAAGCCAAATTTGTAAACTAATTACAAATTATTTTTTCTGTGTTGAGAATGTACTGTTACTGTAACTAAGCCTAACATTCTATTAATGAGAAAGCTTTGACTTAATTGATGATTAACATACTTTTTATTTATTTATCATTACAGAAAGTGTATCTGTTCCTCGGATAGGAATTTCTGAAGTATATGAGGTTAATCCCACTGAAAAAAAAAATTCTTTATATTTAATAGCAAACTGAAATAGAGAGAAAAACATACAGGTGATTTGTTTGTATCAACCCATGAAGTTTATGAAGATTATCTGCTTCATGCAAGAACAATATTTTCAGGATGCCTTTGTATTTCCAACCTGGATGTCATTGATGGAAGAATTACCATGACGTGCAAGATCTATCCCTGATAAAATGAGGTTGCCAAGGAAGGTAGATTTTTCCCACAGTGCCATTTGCCTTTCGGTAACACTGGAGTCAAGGGTAATGATATAGTTTAAAATGATTTGGTTAAGGGTTTCCTCAATAAATGGGAAATATGAAAGAGAGATTTTTCAGTGACTTACATATTTCAGCCAGCAGCCAAATAGCAAAATAGTCTTGCTTGTGTTTGACTTACCTCACATGAAAATGTCAACAGCTAAATAGACTAGAGCTGCCTCATCCACTTTGTGCTATAGGGCTATAAAGACAGACCCTATTTGCCATCTGTCATTGTGTTCATCTCAGACTGCTCAAAGTTTAGGGTTGCACCAGCTCTGATTTAGTTTCTAGACAAACTGTAGTATAAACAGGGCAGTTTTCCATTCCCATTTTAAAGGTACCTTAGTTTCAACATTGTCAGCATTCCAAAAGCAGTTTCTACTGTCTCTAGTAAACAGGGATTTCCAAAAATGTTCAGTCAGTGTATACGATGAATTAAGTGTCTCTAATTCTGAATAAACAGTATTTCCTGTGTAGGAAAGCATGTACTAGAATCTAAAGGAACCGAAGTATGTCCTTATAAGCAAATCACATGTGGCCTAACTTCTTAAGTCAAAAGGGAAGCAAGAGATGAAATGATGATAGGACATGACAGCTCTTGACAAAGAAAGCAATTAGCTTGACAAAGACAACAATTAGTTTGTATCCCCTGTAATGGAAGACAAGCTTGAAAAGCTGGTTTTAACAGGACAATGATAATCTGAAAAGTCAGAGACAGCAGAAAATAATGAAAAAAGTTACTAGTATGACAACATAACATACAACAAATAAAAGATTTCTGATCAGAAAGTCATTAAATATAATAGTTATAATGAGGTACATTGGCATGAGTCAGACATTTCAAATTATTTTTTATAAGGGGTTATTACTTACATATATTACTAATAGTAGAGAAATTATGACTACATGATTACTTGGGTGGGGGGCTGTTTCACCATCAAACATTGTTTGTCCACAGAAGAATTGCTTGTAGATTGCTTAGTGACTGATTTGATCACATGCTGCAGGCATCCCTCCTTCTTTCAAACTGATAAAAGTAAAACGACTAAGCTACTTTATAAATGGGAGACAGAGAGACATCCTGATTAAGAAAATAAAGGGAAAAGAAAACAAAACATGAACATAAATGTGGAAAGGTGGAAGTGAGAAGTAACAGAAACAACTTAGTAGTATTAATATAAATGGTTATGACTAATTCTGTTCATTACCCTGACTCAAATGTACCTGTACTCTCATGGAAATCTGACTACTTACACAGCCATACTAACATTTAGGAAAGCAAAAATCTAAGTATCATAACATGTATTTATTTAAAAATATTTGGTGACTCTGAGATACAGGATTTGCCAGGGAATCTCTGCTTGCTGTATCTGATCATACTTTATCATGCATAATCATCACTTTTTTTGTGTTAAAAATCTTTTAAAAATTACCTCTTATTTATACGCAGAGCCATTTATACACATATTCATTTGTACATATAAATGAAGTGCTTCTATTTCTAATTTCCAATACAGGATCAGTTATAATTTGTATTAAATAAATAATAAGGACTGTTATTTGCATAATGTGCATCTTAGCTAATAAGTAGGTGTTTAAAATATTGAATACTGTATAAATAGCGGTTTTTAATTTTTATATAGAAAGATTGAGTATCAGATCAGTTATTGAATTGAAAGAAGAGAGTGATATTTAATGGAGGGCAGTAAGGACAGCTTTTTATTGACTGAATCTGTTTCTATATTAAAGATAAAAATTTCTGTTTACTACTCTGAAACTTAAGAGTTATAACTATAGTTCTCCAGTCTGGCCTATGATTAATGAGTTCTATCCTCAGCTGTATTAAAGAATGGAATGAAAACTTAATGGCCAAAGAACACATATATCTTCAAATATAACAAATAAAGCTAAGAGATAAAAGGTGTCCAAGTTGTTCACAATTCCCTTGATGCAGATATTTTTAGAAAATTAAGTACAAGCACACATACACAATCAATAGTTGTACATCTTTTAAGACATTCAACCAGCTCTCACTCTAATAGCTCAGATAGTTAAGTAAAGGTTGGAATACATACTTTGTGTGTCACTGAGTTAAAATAATTCAATGAACTAAGGAGAAATACAACATAAGCTGAAATCCCAAAGAGGAACGTGAAAAGGGGGGAAGCAAAATGAGCACTTGTTCAGGATGGATCTGTAGTTGAAATTATAAGAGAAAAATCATATTGCAAACTTGAGATATTTATCTTAGAAGTAAGCTTGTCTATTCTCCTTTGTTGTAATGGAACATTTCTATATGTACATATACACACACATTAGACTATTTCAGGTTGCTGTGATGGGAGTGTTTAGAAGACAGACACATCAAGCTGGGCATTAACTTTGAAACAAAATTTTGCTAAATTCATCTATTAAGAGCATACATTGTGCTCATGTTGAACTGTTACACATGATCTTCTGCAAACAAAAAAACTCCTGGTCTTTACATTTATGTCCCAAATTAGTTCTATATTGGTATACAATATGATGGATCTACTGCAATGTAGTTAGTGAAGATAGGAACGGCCCTTGATAGATTTTAGTCATAGAGATTGAGGCCCTTCTGTCAGAACTGAAGAGGGCTGTCTTCTCTCTTATTTTCCTTGGTTACACTTGATGATTGTATGCTATTTCCTCCCTCCTAAGAAGGATATGTTCCACTTTCTCCTGAAAGTTCTTATTTGTATATTTGTTTTTGCTTTGTTTTGCCTGTTTCTGTGGGCCAAACTTTTACATATTGAAAGGAAGAATTGTACTTTTCTCTGAGTGAATGACATTCTTTTATGAAATTTAGAGTCCATTAAAATAGCAATAAAATTGAATTCTGAATGTTTGAAGTAAAAGAAAAGAATGCATCACCCTGGAAGAAGTAAAACCGAGAGTGAAGTGGACAAAGGTATTTAGTTTCCTGGGTTGGCTGGTATTATTTATCTGTTTGTTTTTCCACATTTGCTCTTTGCTCAAAACATTGCTCAGTGATACAGATTGGTTACCATGGGCCATGGTAAGGATGTTAACGATGAAAAAGGCCAGGCAACCCTCATGCTCATGTTAGCCTTTGCAGTCTTTCTAGCCTAAAGGCAGAACTTTTAAAATTGTATAGCCCCCTTTTGAACTCTTATATATAACAACAAAAAAATATGTTAAAGAAACAGTAACATTATTACAATTAAGTTATCTTCAATCATATATATAAATGTAGTTTGTTTTTCAATCATAAATATAGTTTGGAGATGTTTTGTGTTTATAAAAAAAAAACACAAACGGTGTTTTACAAACCTCCAAAAAAATATTAAATCTTTTTCAGAGGGAGAAAACCAAGCACATAAAGCTTAACTAAGTAGCCCAAAGTCACTTACAGAGCTAGAATCTGAAATAAGAACTCCCAGACACAGGTCGATAGTGGTGGAACCTGCCTCTATTTTAGTATGGTAATCAAGATGATATGACTCCCTTAAGAGTTCCATTTTAATTTGCCCTGCATGGACAAAAAGCATTTTAAACTGAGAAATAACAAATGTCTTATTTCATATAAATAAAAAATGGAATAGAAAGAAGGTCAGAGAAATGACTCAAGCAAAGAAAAAAAAATATCACTGAAACAGAGTTGAGCTTTCAATCCAGAAAACGTTGCTATTGTCTTATTGATACCACAAAACGGGTGGGGGTGGGGGTGGGGGGGAGGAGGAGGAGGGATTCAGAAAGGATACAACTATTGCTTTATTTTTCCAGAAAAGTAAAAAAAAAAAAAGTCATCATTCTTCCAGTCTTAAAACAGACACATCATTTAATAAATTGTTATCTTGTCATTTAAATAGCAACCTCATGAGTATATTTGAGCTCCAAATTACTCTCCTAAAATATGCCAGATGATAAACTTTGTTCCATATATTCCAAAGAACAATTAGGTAAGTTGAAATTATTTTACTATGTGGAGAAACAAAAATAATAATAATAAAAGAAAAACCTGTAAGAGAAAAGAAAATGTAAAAGGAAATGGAAAAAATAAAAAAAAAAAAAGAAATTAAACAAATAAAAAGGAAAAAGGGGAAAAAAAAAGGTAAAAAGGAGAAAATGGAGAATCAGAACAGAAGAATCAGAGAGTCATGAACACTGAATTAACCATGCTATTCAGAAAAGCGGAGAGGCTAAACTATGGATGATAGAGACTTGAATGATTAACAGGGAGCTGGGAAGAAAAATGGAGAAAAGTAAGATGTGAATGGGAGGTAAACTGGAAAAGTAAGTTTTTACACATTATGGACACGCAAAAAATTATGCTTTCTACAGTATTTAAAACATCACAGGTGTGTAAGCACTAAGATTTTGCAGCCTTGCTTTAGCTCTATGAAATTAAAATATGGCAAAAGTGATCATAATTTTATATTTTTTCCTCTAGAAAAGCCTCCTAAATACAGTGGAAAAAATAAAGTTATTTCAAAAAATTTTTAGACATGTTAAGGGTGGAAGAACTGGCATATTGTTTGAAAATAAACATGGAAACAAACAAATAAAGAGGTATTTTGTTTTGCTTTGTTTTCATATTATTACCAGATAATTTTATGAGAGAAATTAGTGAGAAAATGTAATAGCATTCCTTTCCTAGTAGCTATCCATCATCTAGTGAATACATGAGGCCATAGTGATTCACAGGACACCAAATATAAATTAAAGTCTTCATGCTGAATTTATATTTTAATAAAGTCTTCATGCTGCACATGTTCAGCAATTTAGAAGATCAGAATGCCAAAATACAGAATGCGGGTATTCTGATCTGATTCTGAATACTAGGGTCTGGCTTGTGCCTGAGAAGCACATATTAAGGCTGAAATCATGAATGAATTTTCCTTGTGGGTAGGAAAAAAAATGCAGCAGGTTTTAAAATTACTCAAATACAGTAAAGTCAGTATTTAAAATAGCTCATTATCTAATCCATAAAATCTTTCTCAGTCTTTCAAATAAGCTGGTAATGTCCTTTTGTCTACCAGAATCAGACTACTCTCAGTATTGCAGGGATTTAAGTGCACTTGGCATTCAGCAGAATCAGACAGAGGATATTAGGGGACAAGAAAAAAATATTTTTATGACAGTCTCTTACATAAGGCTTTGCAAATTTGACTTTCTGGATTACCATACTCAGCTTTCTTGAATGAGGGGAATGATCTGCTCTTTAAGTTAACACATCATGAGCACTAGGAATAATATATTTGTTATGGTAGCAGTATATTGAAATGGCTTATGCTATGTTTATCTTACAGCAGTAAATTAATATCTATAGTAGTTTAACTGGAAAATTAAGTGTGCTAATTTCCTGAAGAAGGACTTTAGGTGACATTTTTGATTCTACTATGGATAGTGGAGAAAGAAAATAGCTTATGTAACATTAGTCTCAGATGCCTTGATTTTCAGGAATGGAACAGTTTGAAATCCTTCCATGGCCTACCATCTTTCAGGGAAAGATAACTGTTACTCCAAGACAGTCTTTAGATTTACCTCTGTGCAGACTCAAAGGCTCACAGTAAAAACAATACATTCTTCTTTTTTCACTGTCACAGAATCATCTACGTTGCAAGAGACCTACAAGATCACCTAGTCCAACCTCTGACCTAACACTAACCTATGGAGTGTTAGTGGAGGACTAAACCATATCACTAAGCTCTAAATCTAAATGTCTTTTGAAGAACTCCAGGGATAGTGACTCCACCACTTTCCTGGGCAGCCCATTCCAATGCCTAACAACTCTCTCAGTAAAGAAGTTCTTCCTCACATCCAACCTAAACCTCCCCTGGTGCAACTTTAGCCCATTCCCCCTTGTCCTATCACCAGGCATGTGGGAGAATAGACCAATCCCCACCTCGCTAAAGTCTCCTTTAAGGTAGCTGTAGAGAGCAATAAGGTTGCCCCTGAGCCTCCTTTTCTCCAGGCTAAACAACCCCATCTCCCTCAGCTGCTTGTAGGACTTGATCTCCAGACCCCTCACCAGCTTCGTTGCCTTTCTCTGGCACTCTTGAGCACCTCAGTATCCTTTCTGTAGTGAGGGTCCCAAACAGAGTAGTTTTGGTGCACAAAGAGACATACCATTGAATCATAGAATCATTTAGGTTGGAAAAGACCTCTAAGATCATCTAGTCCAACCTGTAACCTAGCACTGCCAAATCCCCCATTAAACGATGTCACTACACTCTACATGTATATCTACATGTTTTTTGAAGACCTTCGGGGATGGCGACTCAACTGCTTCCTTGGGCATCCTGTTCCAATATTTCACAACCCTTTCAGTGAAGACTTTTTTTTCCTAATATCCAACCTAAACCTCCCCTTACACAACTTAAGGCCATTTCCTCTTTTCTTATCACTTGGTGTTTGGGAGAAGAGAGCAGTCCCCATCTCGCTACAGACTCCTAATATCAATCATGTGGCAAGAGAAGACAAAGCTAATATTACAATAACCAAGCTGAAAGAAAATTAAAAAAATATTGCAAAAAATCTTCTTAGCAACATTCAAATAATTCAGTTGTTTTAAAGCTTCCCTCATGATAAATAAAAATCACTGAGAAAAAATGCTGATTTTCATTTAAGCCACTTCTACCTTTTTAATCAAATTTAATATGTATTACACAATAATAATCTACAGAAGCTATAAAACTCACTAGAAGAAAAAAAATCCAATACTTGTAAAATATTATATAAAAAGCACTTAATTTAACTAATGTTCTGTGTAACAGAAGTCACATAAATAGCCAAGTTATAAAAGTTTCTGTTACTGAAACAGATTCTACTGCAAGAGGTTTAAAGTACAAAGTAACATGAAAATCTCATGGAGACCTTATTTAGATGGATAATGACTGTGATGATTCTCTTGCACTTAGGCAAATGAAGAACAACCTTACCAATAAATGCAGCATCAGAATCAAGGCCAGTAATACTTTCCAGAAATGATTGACTTGTTCATTTGGAATATTGCATATTGGAATACTTCCACTCTACTTTGCTACCACATTTTTTTTTCTTCATGCACACTTGACAGTCTTCTACACCCACCATCTTTCCACTCATCATTCACTGTCTTAAGAAACAGATAAATTTTAAAATAATTAGCAACGTCTTACACATAGGTTTCTCTAATATGACATCTCACTTCATTTTGCTCTTATTCCCACATGTTTTTGTATTTATTTGATGTTAAAATTATCCTTAAAATCCTTAGGTTAAGGAAATCTTTTTTTTTGTTTCAACTAGAACAGGTTGTACTGCCAGTAACACTGAAATGAAAGCAAGAACCATTCTTTCAGTGGCTTTACAAGACCTTTCATCTTCTAAATGGCCTGGGCAATCTGAAAAGGTAAGCATATTTATTGTAGTGTAGTCCTTCAAATAAGAGGTCACTGGGCTTAGTCCAGCTAAACAACTCCTGAAGACAAGAAAATTAGACTGAGAAAGGAGCAGATGAGATTAATACCTTATGTCTGTACTGCCAGTCCTCCTTTTCTGCTAGCATTTATGAGTCTTATTCTTTACTATTCACACATATCAACATTCCAAGACAAAGACATTATTCTAAGGTCCATAAAAGCCCTAGAAGCATGCTAAATTCAACTGACTCAATGAGGATGAATAACATGAGCACGCGTGTAAGTGTGTGTCTGTGCATACATGTGCATGTATATATATATATATATATATACATGTATATATGTATAAATATATATATATATATATGCATGTATAAATGTAATAAATTAGGTGTATGCTATTGGTAGATAATCATAAGGATCTGGGTTCTACAGCCATTCTCCTCATGCCTAAGGAAGTCAGGAACATGTAAAAAGCTGAAGGCATCACATCCCGGCCAACATGGGTTCATGAGGGGTAGGTCTTGCCTAACAAATTTGATTTCCTTGAGATAATGAGGAAACAAGTGGTAGAATTAAAAACTTGAGCAAGGTTGAGATAAAGTAAATTGGCTACAGTGTTAAAGATGAGCTTTGGGCAGTGGCCAACTGCTGGCTGGCTCGAGGTGCGTGTCTGAGGGTCTCTAACCAATTGTGTAACAGATTCAGGCACGTGGACAGTGTGTGGGGCTACGGGGAAAGTATATGTAGTAGAGAAAAAGGGCAATAAACGTCTCCCGTTCAAGTGCCATCAGGAGTCCGTATCTTTCAGTGAAGGGCCTAAAGGGGAAGACGTATGAGGAGCAGTTGAGGTCACTGGGCCTGTCTGGAGAAGAGGAGGCTGAGGGGAGACCTCGTCACAGTCTACAGCTTCCTCACGAGGGGGAGTGGAGGGGCAGGCACTGACCTGTTCCCTTAATCACCAGTGACAGGACCCGTGGGAATGGTGTTAAGCTGAGGCAGGGGAGGTTTAGGCTTGACATCAGGAAGAGGTTCTTCACCGAGAGGGTGGTTGCACATTGGAACAGGCTCCCCAGTGAAGTAGTCACTGTACCAAGCCTGTCTGAATTTAAGAAGCGTTTGGACTGTGCACTTAGTCACATGGTCTAAAATTTTGGGTAGACCTGTGTGGTGCCAGGAGTTGGACTCCATGACTTATGGGTCTCTTCCAACTCAGGATATTCTATGATTCTATGAACTTCACATTATCTTCCCAGATGAGAGGAAAGCAGAGTGAGTACAAAACAATTCATCAGCTACTTCTTTGACACTCTATTTTGCCAGCCATCCTCATGTCACTGTCTCTTTTGCAGTTGTCAAATATCTATACAGTCTAAAAATTACATGGCAGCATATCATGATAAATTAATATTAAATACTGTAGTTGTATGAGAAGTTGTAGAAGGAGAAGGCAGTGCAACTTCAAAGAAACCTGGGATTCCTGCTTTTCAAAGACTGTCTGCATTGAACAATACTAACTGGTTTCAAACAATGCAAGACAGAAAATAAGCTAATAAAAATGCAATTCAATTTATTCATCTTAAGTCAAAGTGGATTTGTCCAGTACTCTCTCCAGTTTTTCTCCAAAAACTGAAGCATATAGGAAAACCAAATAACTTTATAAGCTATAGTATATCACATTTATTTCACTAGGAAGATTCAAAAGGGGAAAAAAATCAGAAATAAACTTTCAGATTAAAATCAATGTAGATAAATGTGAAATGATTCATGTAAATTCATGTGTGCACACATACACAGATACAAGAAACAAATACACACAAGAAATCAACATTTGACAAAAATTGAATCAACAATTTGAATTGATTGAAGTTGTTTTAGAACAATTCTCAGTTGACTGTTCTAAACCGGAGCATGGGTTATGGTTCTGGGTTATGAAAAATAGTTCTGTAAAAACATAAGCTGTAAGCACATCAGGAAGCAGAAAAGCTAACCAGATGTAGGAATTGCACAGGAAAATTATTGTTTCATTGAGAAGAAAAATGTATGGGTCATCCACATCTTGAATATTGATTTCATTTATGGACCTCTATCTCAAAAGATTATATAGACCTAAGAAAATTTTCAGAGATGGCAACCAGGAGGATTGGCAGAATGGAAAAAACATCCATATGAATAAGAATACAAATAGTTCAAGACTCTTGAGTGTGGAAAAGTTCTAACTAGAGGAAAGGGTAATTAGAGGAAGATATAATAAAGCCCCACAAATGCATGAGCAGCATCAAGACTCTGTATGGTGACTAATCATTCACTGCATCACATGCCACAGGTACTAGAAAGCTCTGACTAGAAAGCTATTTAGATCCTGGTTCAAAACAACTAATAGGAAGCAGTTCTTCAAGAGTCGAAGCAGACCTGTGCAATTTATTGACAAGCCTGAAGAAATTTACACTGATTCAGGAGAAAGGAAGATACGTTCATGTTAAAGGAAAGACAGAATCAGATATTTCCTTTGAAGAAAACAACTGGAGATTAAGAGAGCATTAAAACGAAGAATATAGCTACCCAGGTTTTACTCCTCTACAGACAAAATTAATTTAAGAACATTGACACAGACGAAATAATGGATAAGGGGTTCTTCTTACTCCTTGTGTTCTGTCTTTTCTCTGAAAAGGACAGTTCAGCTGGAAACAAAATCAAAAAGGATTTTTGTAAATTTTTGTAGCATTAATAATATTTATAAGTTGATAATAGTTATATGCTGATAAGGCCACAAAGGATGAGGTCTACTTTTATGCTCAGAGACTTTCAAGAAAGAAAATATCAGAGGTTAAGATCTTCAAGGTAGTTCCAGTGTGACTAGCTGAGGTGAAGAACTAGATTACCATGAAGACTGGAGTTATACTCACTCCATGAGTAAGATATTTCTAATGTTTCAAGCCAATAAACCTCTGTAGAGAAATTAAAAACAACAGCTGCATTTCCTTTAAAAAGTTGTCAGATCCATGACATCATTTTGTATTCAAAGTGTATTGTTTAGTTAATTAAAGTTTGTTAAATCCTTTTTTCACTTTAAACCTTTAGAGCTTCAGATGAGCCCTTACAATAAGGATCATAATATATTTATGCCTCAGTAGGATTAAACAAACAAACAAACAAAACATTAGTTATTTTTAGTAATGAAGTGGAAGAAAAAATGAACAGTGCATTAATTACATTTTCAGATAGTAAATTAGGAGGTGTTGCCAAAAAAAAAAGTAAAAAAAAAAAAAAGTGAGAAATTAGAAATATAAAAAGACCTGAAAAACTAAGAATTGAAGTATGAGCTGGAAATAACTAACTGAGCTTCAGCCTGCAAACCGGCACACGAGTATCTCTGGGAATTAATAATCCAGATATTCTTAGATGTGAGATAACACATCAGTAACACTGATATATAACCTTGAGTAGGACTTTGGGCTTTAAATGGACTGTATGTTGAAAAAAAAAAAAAAAAAAAAAAAAAAAAAGAAAAAAAGATTTGAGCTGTTTATAAACAAATATAACGTTATGGAGGAAAAGACTAAAAAACAGGCTTTTTAACCTTCTGTAATATACAAACCAAACAAATCTGAAGACAAATGAAAATTCCATATGATATGTGAATATATATTCTATATATAGAATACTTACGCATTTCTGGGCACTTTCTTATCCAGATCACATGAAGAACTGGAGGGAATTCAGGGAAGGACAATCACTTTGATTAGACATCTGAAGGGAATAATCTATGGGGAAAGTTAAAAACTATTATAGGCATTTATTGGCTAAACAATAAATTAAAATGTTAGCTATTCAGTTGATGCAAATATAGCCATTTGTAAATTAAATTGTGAATAAAATCTCCTTATGTACTTTGCAGGTTTCATTTCTTTTCATTCTTTTATAGATATCAAGGTGGGAGGTTTTTTCGTTTGTTTTGTTTTGGTTTGTTTGTTTTAATTTCTCAAGAGTATGTAAAAAAGGATAACTTTTAAAAATATTTATGCAAAAAAATATGTGAGAACTTTTCCACTGGTAGTGATCTTGTAATTATTTGGGAAGTAACTTTTAAGTATTTCAAAAAAGTGTTCTTTGAAAAATTACAAATTACAAAATTACAAATTACAAACCCCAAACCCTTGAGTTCTATCTCTAGTCACCAGAGAGCAGAGCTCAATACCTGCCCCTCCACTTCCCTCATGAGGAAGCTGTAGGCCACCATGATGCCTCCCTTCAGTCTCCTCTAAGCTAGACAGTCCAAGGGACTTCAGCCACATGAGTACACATTCCCCTCTAGAGAGTTCACCATCTTTGTTGCTTTCCTTTGAACACTCTTTAATAGTTTGTCTTATATTGTGTCACCCAAAACTGCACACTCAAGGCTGCACCAGTATACAGTAGAACTAGACAATCATTTTCCCTTGGCCTGCTTGTGCTTCCCTTGGCTATGTTGTGCTAGATGTACTCCATGAATATTGGTGCGATTGGAGTGAAACTTTATGTTTATAAATTTGTAGAGACTAAAGAGAGAAAGAAAAAATATCGCGATATATCGTGATATCTTTCAAGTCATAAATTGCACTGTGCAACTAGCAATGAATAAAAAGCAAAAGGTAAATGATCATCTAGGAAAAAAAATAAAAAAAGGAAAAGGTGGCAAATACTATCAAAGTATTATCACTTGCAATGATGGATCATTTTGCAAATGTTTTAAGCAGCTATTGAATTACAAGAGCTATGATCTAAGACTATGAAATTTTCAGTACATACTCACTTGCTCCAGTCCCAAAGGTCATGTCATGCAAACACGTTCCCCTCATGAGTCTTCTGGAGGTTTTAGTAGTCACATTTTCCTAGTCAACTCTGTATTTCAGTATTTATCCTGAATGCCCTAAAATTCAGACTGCAATCAGTTCTTTGTATTAGACAGACTGAACTCCTAAACTGGCACCTATATTATTCAATATCAAAGTTAGTTGTACTTCTCTGGTCGCATGCATCTTTGTAATTGTCAAATTTCTACCCATTTCTGTCCTCTAGCTTTTGCTTTTTTTTATTTATTTTTATTTTTATTTTTTTTTATTTTTAATTTGATATGATCACTGACTGTATTTTCTGTTTAAAAATATTATTCTATTTCTTTAATTAATTTTGTTTATTGATACGATAATCAGATCATTATCTTAATTTAAAGAATATTTTCACATCTCTATTCAAAATATAATTTGCCAAAACAAATGAGTTGATTCAGATTCGTGTTTTCTGACTATTAAAGGTATTTTGTTTAAATGAAGTTTAATCCTTCCTAGAACCCTCTTTCTTTCTTAATATCACGAGGAAGTTGCAATATTGTATGTTTCCATATCATGTTTATATCAACAAAAGATGATGGCATAGTGTCTCCTTGAAATACACACACATATATTGGCAAAGTAACAATGTCTCAGCAAGATCAAGAAGATGGGGAATTGTGATATGAGAGAATAATAAAAATAAGCTCCTACTCAAATCCAAATATCTGAAATAATAGCAAAAGGATTACTGAAAATTACTTTTTTACTTTTTTTTTTTTTTTTTTTTTTTTTTTAATTTGGACTATCCTGCAACTGCCTTTTTTAGATCTAAATATAAGACATACTGTTTTTCAGTGGAGTAGTTATTCTCCGTGTAACTATACAGAAATGATAGAAGTTGCACACATGCTGAATTTGGACCTTTGGATTTTATCTTATTTTATCTGAACAGTAAATCTGCAAAAAGGATTACCTTTCAATTTTAATGTAATATTGTAAAGTATCATAAGATGGCTCGGTGTGATAAGGTACTGTATAAATTTAAGTAGCTGTTCTCAGGATAACTCTGTGATAAGTGACCACCAGTTACAGGCCAGTATCTGACTTATTATAGTTTTTTCTTCTAGCAACTGGTTTATAGCTTCAGCTAGTATAAACACTGGTGAATACAAAGAGACAAGCTTTATACTTTTCAGATGTTTTAGGTATCTACTACATTCATAAACATTTTTTTTTCTCATCTTTCATCACAGATAACTGTGAATGCTCACTTTTTCCATTAGCAATTGGTGTTTACTTAGGCTGAAATAAAGAAGAGTGCCTTTTTTGTACCGAATTACCAAGGTAAAATAAAAGTCAAACATCACAGACTTTTCCCATGTTTCTTGATGTATCACCAGTCCAAGTGGAAGGTAGATAGGATGACAATTCCACATCAATTTATTTGACTTTCCTTTTCAAACTTATTTTCTTGAGTGTTAGAATAAATAACAAGATGATGAAATACGGTGTTATATTGAAGCCTAAGTATCAGCTGGAAAAGGGAAGGGAAAGGGAAAGGGAAAGGGAAAAGGGAAAGGGAAAGGAAAAGGGAAAGGGGAAGGGGAAGGGAAAGGGAAAGGGAAAGGGAAAGGGAAAGGGAAAGGGAAAGGGAAAGGGAAAGGGAAAGGGAAAGGGAAAGGGAAAGGGAAAGGGAAAGGGAAAGGGAAAGGGAAAGGGAAAGGGAAAGGGAAGACACCAAACAGTACATTTTATGGTTACCACTTGAGCTGTGATTTCTTGTTCTAAAAATACTCAGAAGCAGGGTGCATTTATTAATAATATTTTATATCACCTTGACACATGATTCTGTATTAGTTAAAGGCCATAATGTGTCTAATTACTAACGTGCATGTAATAAACAACAGTTGGTCCTATAAAATTAATTTATTCTTTAAATACACATTTGCTTCACTATTATATAAGTTAAAGCCTGTTAATGAAATTATTTTTAATATTTGAGCTTAATTTTCATCATCAATAATTTCCTTACAGCATTATGGTTTCTGTACAATCCCATGAGAATGCCGTTATAGTTTTAATATTATCCAAGAGCTTAGTAAGAAGTGTTATAAAAGACTTGGATTGTAAAAATGAGTTTAGTAAGGAGTTTGGGTTCCTTGAATGTCATTTCTACATAACCTTGAAAATGACAAATGAGGATTTGAAGAACATTAATAATGTATGGGAAATGCAATCTATTTTCTGGCTCCACAGTCATAATTAGGTTCTGATAGAGCCGTCTGTACCAATTTACCAAGAAACTTTTACTAAAAAAAAAAAAAAGCAAAAACAAAAACACTTCTGATAAATATTAGTAGTAGTGAGGAGACATCAAGGCCAAGTTTAGAAGTAAAATGATTTGGAAGTAGATGTAAGTTAGGTGCCTTTATTTTCAGCTATTGTCATCAGACATTTGAGCCTGAACTACTTTGAACTAAAGCAAGTTATATTATAATTTGTGCAGAAAGAAACAGATTCTACAACACATCAGAGACCCCCATGAACCTAGATCTATTGAACCTAAATAATTAGAAACAGAAAACAGGTAGCAATAATTTCTGTCGTAATATTTTGTATTTAGTTAGTAAATAAGAAAACACTAGTACTGAAGATGTTTTATTGTGAAGCACTCCAGAGCTGTGCTTTTGCATTTTATATTACAATTACTGAAGTCAAACTCATGTTTGTTTTTGTATTATTTGTTTTTATATTATTTTCTAAACATTTTCTAGAAATAATAATTACATATTGAGATTTTTTTCCTTCATTCCTAACATAATTCTTTATGCTTAAGAGAACTGTGTACAGCACTGAAGACTGAGTAGGATGGCATTTGGAAATGAGAAAAGACAAAACCTGAAAATTTGACCATAACATCTGCAGTTATGATTGACTATAGTAAGCCTTAATAATTATTCTTTGTTTTAATATTTTCTTTTAAAAAATGATTCCTATAAATTATTAAATATTTGCATATGTTAATTTTGGGTGGATCACAAAAGCAGCTAATACTAAATCTTGTTTTCCTGATTTGCTATGACTTTAACTCAGAAATGATAAAGCAAGCCACTAACCAATGGAGTGTACTGAGCTGTACTCTTGCAGCAAATGCTTATGCAGGAGAAGCCATGAATCATTGGAATTCTTTGAACTCCAAGGCTTAAAAATCACGAGTCATCTACTTCCCTTTTCCTCACTCATCCAGTTGTATCACTGGATAAAAAAAAAAAAAAAAAAAAAGTGTTTTGGGACTTTGGGGGTTTGGGGAGAGCTTTACGTTCTGGCATCAAAAACACTGGCATGCACATTTTAATGATTTTGTCCTTAAGGGTTTGAAAAAAATTTTTATGGCAATAAAAGTTGAGATCTCAGTCACTGGTTGCATTTGCTAAAGCTACAAGTATCCGATGATTAAGTACTAAATTCACTGTGTTTGCATTTATATCCACAGTTAATATGCTCAGGAATGCCTATATGGCAGGAATAGGTAAACCCATACACATGCATGAAACATTAGATATTTGCACGTACACAAGTCAGGCCCTCATGAGCCAGAATGTCTATTTCCTTCATAGATGAAAACCCTCTTTCAAGAAGTTAACAAATTGTAAGGGAAACTTCTATGTCATCTAAAAAGTACTTCACTCCCTTCTGTGCAAGGCAACACTTTTCAGATTTACTTGTCTCCCCTGGATATACATTCAGATAATTTCACAGCAAAAGTAAATTAATAGCGTAGGCAGGGATCTGAAATGACACAATGGTTTTATTCAGTGTAAAGACTGAGAGATTACAAAGCATTGCAGGATAGGGAATAATTGCTAAACACATGTGCAATCAGTGTCTTGGACTACCCAACATATACAATAGTATGAAGGATACAGTCTGCAACAGTCCTGAACAAAGACGTTTCAGATAATAATCATAACAGTGGGGCTCTGAGCTCTCAAGATCAATGTTGCATTATCAGACTCATGAAGAAAATAAGTTGAAGTCGACTCCAATTCTTCCAGAAGATTTTTATGTATTTTAGTCAATATCCACATTAGAAGCAAAATGTATCTGCAGTGCAGGTGATTCAGTTTGTGTAAGTATGGTTACAACAGCGAAATCCATTTCTTGTAGTAACAGGACAAAGGGTGACAGCTTTAAACAAAAAGAGTGTAAATTTAGATTAGATATTCAGAAGAAATTCTTTATTATGAGGATGGCGAGGCACTGAAACAGGATGCTCAGAGAAGCTACAGATATCCCATCCATGAAAGCATTCAAGGACAGGTTAGATGAGGCTTTGAGTAACCTGGACTGGTGGAAGGTGTTACTGCCAATGGCAGAGGGGTTGGAAGTAGATGATTTGTAAGGTCCCTTCCAACCCAAACCGTTCTATGATTCTATGATTATATGATCAGTTGACAAAACCACAATATTAAACCGCATAAATAGAGAGTCTTGTGCTGGGGTGAAGCAGGTTTTACTGTATTCCAATTTACTGTATCACCAATTATCATCATAGGCAAACCAGATTCAACATAGGGAGATTAGGGAGATTAATATAATTTACTGCCTATCCCTAACAGACTAGAACAGTGAGAAACTAAAAAGCAAACCATGAACACCTGCCCTTTTCCCTCCCCTCCATCAACACTTTTTTATATCCTCCCTACAATCAGCACAGGGGAATGGGGGCTGTGGTCAGTGCCTAATGCTTTGTCTCTACCGCTCCTTCATGGTCACTCTCTGCCCCTGCTCCATGTGGGCTCCCTCCCACAGGATGCCGTCCTTCCCAAACTGAGCCTGTGGGGGCTGCCCACAGGCAAGAACTGCTCCCACATGGCTCTATACCACGGGGTCCATCCCCCAGGAGCAAACTGCTCCAGCAGGGGTCCCCCATGAGTGGCTGCTCCCCCCAAACCCTTTGCTCCTGCAAGGTCTCCTGTCCATGGGCTGCAGCTCTGGCCTAGGGCCTGCTCCCGTGGGGGCTCTCCATGGGCCACAGACTCCTCCAGGCCACATCCACCTGCTCCACCGGGGGCTCCTCCACAGGCCTCAGGGGAACTTCTGCTCTGGTGACTGGAGCGCCTCCTGCACTGACCTTGGGGTCTGCAGGGCTGGTTCTTACTCCTCACTCTCCCAGCCGTTGTTGTGCAGCAGTCTTTACCCTTCCTTAAATCTGGTCCTCCAAAGGCCCAACCCTCATTGCTCATTGGCTGGGCTCTGGACAGAGGCAGGTTCTTTGTGGAGCCAGCTGAAACTGGCTTTTATCTAACAGGGCAGCTTCTGGACTTTTCTAATAGACAGCACCCTTGCAGCTTCCCTGCTATCAAACCCTTGCCATTATAAACCCAATACAAGAGGGAATCAACAAATAAGCAAGTGAATGAAAGAATGATATTATTTGGTAATTGAAGTTGTTTTTGTTTTTGTTTTCCTTTGACAAAAAACAGTGTAGAAAAATAAATTCTTTAAATAGAATGATACATTCTATTATGGAATTACTTTCTAATTGGGATTCTTTTAACCTTTAGAAGTTAGAAGAAAATCAGAAGTATTTCAAAAGAAACATTTTTTTTATGAAAGGATTCAGAAGCAAAGGTTTCAATAATTTCTCAGCAAAATGCAGCTCAAAATGAAATCATGGATAACTTTTTATTATTGGACTTGCATATTACAATCAATAAATTACTTAATGGGAAAAAATCTACTGGGATTTTCTGATGAGACTATATTAAGATTTAGAAAAAGATTAATGTTTAAATACTAGAAAAAAAGTAGAGAAAGTGTGGTGAGGTTAAGTCAGGAAGTCTTCAAACAGGATTTTAAGCGGATGAGAGAAAAAAAAAAAAAGAAAAAAAAAAAAAAGAAAAAGGTGGAGGGAATTCAAAGAATAAAAGCAGAAGGAAACAGTACCTCCTATTAGAAACTTTGATTAGGTACCAGTAGTGGAAGCTGGAAAAGCATGTTTTTAGAGAAGATTCACCACTGTCCTGGTTTCAGAACAGAATTTTCTTCCTAGTAGCTAGTAGAATGCTGTGTTTTGGCTTGGGATGAGAAGAGTGCTGATAACACACCAATGTTTTAATTGTTGCAGAGCAGTGCTTATACCAAGCCAAGGACATCTCAGCCTTTTGCTCTGTCCTGCCAACAGGCAGGCTGGGGGTGCAGTAAGAGCTGGGAGGGGACAGACCCAGGACAGGTGACCCAAACTAGCCAAAGGGGTATTCCATACCATCTGACGTCATGCTAAACAATATATAGGGGTGGCTAGCCGGGGGGAGGGGGCCGGACTGCTCAGGGTTAGGCTGGGCATTGGTCAGCAGGTGGTGAGCAATTGCATTGTGCATCACTTGTTTGTACATATTATTAGTAGTAGTACTATTATCACCATTGTATTATTATTATTGTTATTATTGTTATTATTGTTGTTATTATTATTATTATTATTATTATTATTATTATTATTATTATTATTATTTTCCTGTCTTATTAAACTGTCTTTATCTCAACTCACGGGCTTCACTTTCCATTTCTCTCCCCCATCCCAGAGAGGGAGGGGGAGGATAAGCGAACGGCTGTGTGGTGTTTAGCTGCCAGCCGGGTTAAACCACGACAACCACCTCTTTTCAATTCAGGAAATAAAGAGGACAACTGCAGCAGAGATTAAGAATAGCTCCTGGAATTTGTTATAGAATTGAAATTTCACAAATTGAAATTCAGACATCCCCCTTCTCTACGTTTTGTCTGTGGACAGTAAGGAGCTTCTGACTGGGTTTCACTCAGCAAGCTGAACAACTACATTGGGACGAAAAACTGTCTTCCACACAGCAAACAACTTTGCAGTCAGGGTGCCCCTGTTAGCAGGACTCTCAAATAAGACTCACTTCTTAATTCTGAGGCCTGTGTCACCCCAGCTCACTGCTGCAGTGAACCTAGGCCTCTTCAAAGGGGTGACAAGTTTTTATGTATGGGGACATTAGGAGCATTGATATGCGATAGGCAGGAAAAAAGGGAGAAGAGAAAGCTGCAAAGCTGCAACAGGAATCAGAGTGCTTCTTTGTCTGGGTTCTCACGTTGTACCAATTTATTATAGAGTTTTTTTCTGACATTCAGGTCAATTTAATTTTGACATTACCAGGTGAGGAGAAATTAAAATCAGTGACATCAAAGGTCATCATATCAGTTCTCTCCTTTGTTACAGGGACCATTGAAACAAATAAAAATCCTGTGAACTGAAAACAATTAAGAACATGGTATATTATTATAATGTTAAAAAACAAAGCCTAAAAGCTACAATGCCTAACAAACACTCTAATCCATTGCTTTTTAAACTGTTGTGTGTCTTTAAGGAATGGAAAGGGAAGATTTTCAGGAACATAGTTGCCATTAGATGAGCTAGTCAATATATTCCATAATTCCGTAACTTCTGCTCTGTGTTTTGCTTCTTGTAATCATAAAGAGCTATTCCTGTGTGGACCTTTCATTAATCTCCAGCTAGACTGTCAAAGGTGTGATACCTTTCTCTTTTTCTTTATTTTACTTATTTATTTATTTATTTTATTTTACCAGGGACTCAGGCACAATGTGATCCACCACATATTATGCTAATCAGTAATTTTATAATTATTGAGAAATCAACTGAAGTGCAACCTTCATTCAGAACTACTTATGGTGAGTTTGCTCCCCAGCTACTCTCTTATAATAAATCTATTTTCCTATCAAACAGATTCAAACTTGATTTCTTCTCTGCATTAAAAATGATGATTATGGTAAGAATGTAACTGGTAGAATAATCTTAAACTTCCGCTGCCAGTTCAATATAGGTGCCGTAAAGAGACTCCAGTCAGTCCTTGGTGACTTGCTTATACATTATATATCTAAAATCTTGATTTCTGTTGTTAGGTGGAGGTATATGTCACTAACAAACTTTGATATGATTGACAGCTTGCATTAGAATTTTGAGCTTATTTTTATATATATATGATTGATTTTTCACATGAAATAAATTAATCTGAGTATAGTAGAGGTTCATGTGAGTAATGTGTACAAAAAATTAATGGTAACTGAATTTGCACCAATATTCCTCATAGTCTCATTTGAACATTAGTTCTTTTTCTTAGTGCTTAGAAGCCTGAGGTGTCTCAGGCTCAGAAGACTGAGGTGTCTGGAGTCTGGTGTCTGGAGTCACATTTGGTGTCTGGAGTCACGTCCAGTCACGTTTCTAGGAGTGCTAGCATTGCCTGTTCAATGCACAAGTAGACTTAGGGGCATAAGGCAGCTGGTCTCCATGTAACATCGTCCATGGCCCTTTTCATCTGAAAAGATGTCTAGTACTTCTCAGGCAACATAAATGATTTAGACATTTCCTCTTCCAGCCAGCATTTAGCCTGAGATAGTGCAGATATAAATACACAGACTGTGTTGACTTTGACACCTGGAAAGGTTAATGCAGCTATGGAGTTAAAAAAAATAATAATAATAATAAAAAAAAAAAAATAATTATAATAAGAAGAATCCTAAATAAGATAAAAAGGTAATGAAAAAAAAAAAAAAAAAAAGTAGAAGTTGTGGGAATTGAAGCCTAAGCTTATTCTCTAACTTTTGGGCCATTCTTCCTTTATGGTAATGATGCTGTTGTAAGAGCATATTCTCTGTTCATATGCAGACATAAGCATGTGTACAATCTGAAGCAGGCTGAAACCAACAGAAGGATTCTCAGGGGGTTCATTGAATTCTAGTTCCATTTTAATACACATTTCAAATGGAAACCACAATTTAGAGTTGTGTTTCAGGCAGCACAAGTCATGCTATAGCATTAGAAACTGTTTCAGCTCATGATGAAGCAGTTAATAAGCCTTGAAGGATATAAGATACACTCAGAAGAATCAAAGCAATGATACTTAGCTGAGTCATCAAAGACTTTTACCCTCATCTAGTCTAGCATCTGTTAAAATGAAGATATTTCAATCTATTCCATTAATGACTGATTAATGATGTATGGATTTTCTCTGCCTACTGAAAATGTGCCCACAGATTCACCAACCTTTTCATGACTGCTTATTTTATTTTATTACAGTGTCCTGGAAGACATATTCTTTATATTGCACATAGAAAATATCTACATCATTTATTTATTTGGCAACCTCAGTGAGTACTGTAAGGTCATCTTTGTAAATTTATTTCATATTTGTCACATTAAATTTTATTTCTGTTTTCATGTTTCTGTTTCTTTTTAATCCTATAATCATAATTATAATAATTATTTTTTTTTTTACTTTAACATTTGATTATTTTTATAAGCTAATTCCTACCCATTTTTCTTTCTTAGAAATCACTGTACACAGTATATAACATTGAAAATATTAAATTTATTCCAATCACATTTACTGCAAACTACATATAGATCAATGCACAATGATATATTTTGTCACATACTTTAGGAAAAAATATTTCTCCACATTAAACAACAAAACCAACAAAAATCTAGCATTTTATTCCTTCAATAAACAAAGAAGGAGGTTCTTGGGAGGTTCTGATGGATGAAAAGCTTGACATTAGCTGGCAGTGCATGCTTGCACCCCAGAAGGCCTAAAAGTGTTAAAAGAGCCAGCAGGTTTAGGGAGGTGATTGTCCCCCTCTACTCAGCCCTTGTGAGACCCCATTTGGAGTGCTGTGTCCAGGTCTAGAGCCCCCAACACAAGGAGGATGTGGAGCTGTTAAAACAGGTCCAGAGGAGGGCCACAAAGTTTATCAATGGACTGGAGCACATCTCTCATGAATACAGTTATGACTTCATTGCAGCCTTGGCTTGTTGACCCCCATGGCCACACTCCCACATCTACCCCTTCTTTATTAACACCAACCATCTTCTTGACATGAATTATTACTCCATATATCACATTTTCATAAAGAGAGCCCACTCCTCCCCACTTATTCCCCTTTCCCACCTTTTATTGCTGAGTGTGACATCATATGGTATGGAATATCCCTTTGGTTGGTTTAGGTCAGATGCTCTGGTGATGTCCCCTCCTCACTTCTTACCCAACCCCAGCCTGCTGGCCCTTGGGGAAGGGTTGGAGGGAGTCCTGATAGGGTGCCAGTATTGCTCAGCAGTAGAAAATACACTGGTGTGATACCAGTGCTGTTCTAGCTACAAGTGCAGAGCACAGCACTGGATGGGCTGCTGTAGGGAACGTTAACTGCATCCCAGCCAGATTCAGAACAGGAAATTAGGAGACGTTTCTTCTCAGAAAGAGTAGTTCAGTATCGAAATGGGTTGCCCAGGGAGGTGGTGTAGTCACTGCCCCTGGGGGTGTTTGAGAAAAGTTTGGATGTGGTGCTTAGGGATATGGTTTAGTGGGTGATACTGGTGGTAGGGGGATGATTGAACTAAATGATCTTGGAGGTCTTTTCCAACCCTAATGATTCTATGATCCTAAATCATTGAAATAAACATTACAGGATTGTAGGTAGTTTTCTTTAGGCATGCACAAATCTTTGTCTACTACTCAGCACATATAAAGTAAGAAGCAATATTTTTACTGTTGTATTCTCAAGATACTTTCAGAATAATAAAATAGCAAAGTAAGAAAAAAATAGCTCTAAGTAAACAAATTGTTATTTAAACATACTTACTTAATAAAGTGTAATTGTAAGAAAGTGTCATCTGAATAATAGATTAAAATAAGATGAAAGTATGATAATGCATTCCAGAAATCACAAGCTGTGGAGGCTCTATCCAAATTGATAATAGATAACTGGAGGAGTGCAAATTTGAGGAGAAGGAACTGTCTGGGTGGTCTGATGTGAGTTGATTTCAAGAGATCTATTATCCTAAAAGGGATATGAAGTATCCAAGGGGAAAAGAATGCGTAAATATTATATGTGAGTAGAGTGCTGCAGACAGTGAATCCATAGGGAAACAAGAAGAAACAAAGGAAGTGTAAACATTGATGCTGATTGCATTGTACCATGGAAAGACAGAGACCAATAACATCAACAGAGCCTGTAGAATAACTTATACTGTCTGCAATGAAACCTTACTTCTGTGGTCAGAAGGGACCATCCTCATGATCTAGTCTTTCCTCCTAACTATAAAATTCAGCTCAATAGTTGCTGAAGTAGGCCTATTCCCTCTGACTGAAGTGTAATTTTAATTAGTTTTTAATACTGAATGAATAAACTGTTCATTAATTTGGGGGCAGGGGGGAGAGGGGGGGGGTTGGGCCGGGGGAAAGAAAAAAAATTATAAAAAGAAATATTCATGTTAGTGTTCGCATCCTCCCTGGAAGAAGTTATTTGAATTTTAAATTATAGTGGTTGATTTGGCATTCTGTACAAATGAAGAATGGAAATCCTTACTGGCCAAGATATGGAGGGAGGAAAAAAGGAAATAACCTTCAGAATTAGATCTGTTCTGGAGCAAAAGTTCCAGTCTTCTGTTTCAGGAACAACACTCTTTTTCTCTGACACTCATTGTGGCTTCTTCTGTCATACCAAATGTCAGTTGAGGTGTTTCTATGACACTAGTGAACTGAGGGTTCAATAAAAATAGGGAAGAGCAGGAGAGCAGAGATGATAGGAGGAAAAAGGAGAGCAGGGAAAAAAGAGAAGAGTTCTTCAACAGGAATAAAACTGAACGTATGTACACCAGCTATTGTTACAATAACTGGTAAGAGATGTTCTTATCCTAAAATTTGAGATTCAGAGAACATTTATTGTCTTGGTAAGGTTAGTATCCTCCTGTAGTCAGTGTTGAAAACAAACGTACTCCAATTTGAGCTTTACTATTATGTGCCTTTGTCTGGTGAATTAAAGGGCTCTATAGAATTTCCTTACTTTATTAAAAAGCTTTAATGTGATAGCAAGCATGAAAACAATAAAATAACAATAAAATGCAACTTTTTTTTTTTTTTTTTTATACAACAGAGTCCCTGGAAATCAAACCTTTGGCAAGAAATAATTTCTTACTGTTCTGAGAGGAACTCATTCTGGAAAAAGAAGTAGGAATTTTTATAAAGGTACCCTCCCAACAGAATTGTGCAATTTTATGTTATTTTTGCTGTTTTCAAAATGATATCATTATCCTAGACTGTTGTGATGCACAAAACCAAAACATTTTTGTAAAAAATGGGGCTATCCCACCCCCCCCCAAAAAAAAGTATTAAAAAAAATAATGCTATTCTAAGAAAAAAGAAAAAAAATCTATTTAAATCTATTTCAAATATTTTTTTTCAGTCATTCAACAACTCTAGGGAGCTATTGTGAAATTCTAAATTCAAGTAAACTGAAGTTAATTTTCATATGTTGAATATGTAGGACTTTTTATTTTATCACATTAAATATACTTTTATGCTACATAATAAATACAATATTGGTGGCACAGTTTTGGAGAACTGATATGCAATTTGATGACTTTGCCTGATTAAACTTGCTTAACACCTATTTTTGGACTTCAAAGATAATTCTTTGATGATCTCTGTGCAATCCTACCCTTTGATTACTGTGTGCGTATATTTATTCTTACATGGTTCATATTGTTAGACCCTGTGCTGTTTCTATTCTGAGATAATGGGATAAATTCAACGCATTTTATGATCTGAAAATTTGTGAAAAGGTTTTTTATTTTCCTCTCTGTTTAATTTAAATTTCTGACTCAGTAAAAAAAGTTTCAGGACTCCCCTATTGCATGATGGTAGTATCAGTCAGGCTATAGCATTACAGCTTGGGGTAATGAAAACCAGGCGGTACTCTACTATCTAATGACAAAACATAAATGCCTAAAACGTAATGCCATTTCTTTATTTGTTTAAAACGTAATCAGGTCTGTTGTAGCCAAACATTTTCTTTTTATCTATCCCCACCTTTTGTGTTAGATTAGGTATTTTGCTTCCCTTCTTGCTAAAATTTTATTCACATTTCCTCTGTGCTTTCAGTACCTTTTATTTTTCTTTCCAAGCATTTCTGATTCTGATTCACTTTCTCTCTTCCCGTTCCCTGTCAGAGTTTTTGTTCTTCTTTTTGTTCTTGATTTAGAGAAAGAAAGAAAAAACAAACAAACAAACAAACAAAAAAAAAGTAAAATGAACGGAAAAAAAATCTATCTTTCTCTATTATATATTCAAGATTCCCCAAATACATTTTTCTTCTTTCCTATGGATCCTTACTTGGTGTGTCTCTGATATAGCCAAAATTGAATCTAACATTTTTTTTTTTCAATTTAGAGTAGATTTGATTAAAGAGTGCAATGGAAAATTATGTCATCTTGCTGGGGAAAAAAAATTAAACCATTGCTCTCTGATTTTTATTGACTATAATATAGCATCAAAATTAGCAAAGCTTGAAGTATCATATGAGGAAATTTAAATGCTTTTATTATACTTCAGTTGTACATGATAGTATATCTTTGTTAATTTTGCATTATATTTTCCTTTGACATCCAGAATAACAGAAAATAGCAACCAAAGGCACGGATTAGATCATCTAATATGTGGGACCTAATCTAATCATAGGACCGTTTTTTTTGCCCATATGGAATCTAACTTGCCCAGTCTGATTTTACATATCACTCGTTCAGGTCTTAAGACATGCAGGGCTATTTCTGCTGATATTCATAGAGCATTTTGCAGTACTCAGTACCATCCAAGTATTTCTGCCTAACATGCTCTCACATTATGCTAAACATGTTTTTCTGTTCCTTGTGCAAACTGTTGACCACTGAAATGCATAGATAACTCCTGAAATGTACAGGTAACTCACCCTGAAGCCAATAACATAGACGTGTTAAAGGATTAATTTGGGTCTTAATATGTAATGATATTAAATTATTCCTATTATTCTTACATTGGTAGAGACTGCATGGAGAATTTTAAATTGAATCAGATATAGGTCTTGGTGGCTCAAATTCAGATAATTTGTTATTTGTTAAAATGTTACTGAACATTTTTTAGCACCTGTTTCCCAAGAGGCTATTCATGCTCAAGGCTCCATGCAAAATTCATGGAGTGTGGTAAGCACTACAGAATATACAAAAATCTGTATATTGTTGTTTAGAGACAATACTAAATAATGAGAGGTAACTAGGATTTCTCCTATCATTGCTATGAAGTCTTAGCTCCTGGCTGCTTCTTCCAACCATTCAACATTCGTCATCTCAAATACTATTTTTGTGGAAACAAGGCTTGTTCTTCTATTTCAAATCATAACCTGTAAAAAGTATCACCACAAATTAAGAAAAAAAAAAAATAAAAAAAAAGGAGAAAAAAGGAGAAAAAAAGAAAAGAAAAAAAAAAAGACGACTGGTCTTCATATAAAACTGCAATTATCTTTCCTTAGATGCGCTCCAGTGTGTGCATAATGACATATAACCTACTGCAAATCAAAACAAAACAAACCCATAGGATATCTGCCTTTCTGATGCACTTTCTGCCTATAAATAATGTTTTTAATGAAAACCAATAAGCAATATTTTCAAACAATCCCATAACTCCAGAAGCTGAACCTAAAGAAAAAAAAAAAAAAAAAAAAAGCAACCATCATTAACAGTCATTGAAAAAAATGGAAGTTGGCAATACTCATGTCATGTTTATCAACCAAGTACTTAAAAGGATTTGGCAAAATTAAATTAAGCCTCTCAGTACTCATGATGATAAGACAGTCTATTCTTATGGGAAAATGAAATTTGAGAAGGTTAAATATTTCAACAAAGTTCACAAAACAAATGATTATTAAAGCTGAGAATTCAATAGGTCTTACGGCACTCTGCTTCTCTGTCCACTGTGCATCTTCCTACATTTCTGATATTTGTATTCAACATAAACTCAAATAACCTTCATGCAGTTCTAAACTTTCACATAAGCCTGTCTTTTTATATATATATATATATTCTTTCACCGTTCTCTTTTTATTTCAGTTTTTCACTATATTCTAATATTTTTCTGTAAGCAAGATTTGCAATTATAGAATCACAGAATCACAGTCATAGAATTGTAGAGTCGTAGAGTTGAGTTTTGTTACTTAAGAAACCTGAATTAATTTTAACCAAGCAACCTGAGTTGCTTGAGTTGATATTTCATAGAATCATATAATCAAAGAACCATAGAATCATAGAATGATTTAGTTTGGAAAAGACCTTAAAGATCATGTAATTCCACCTCCTTGCCATGGCAAGGACACCTTCCACTAGACCAGGTTGCTCAAAACCCCATCCAACCTGGCCTTGAACACTTCCAGGGATGTGACATCCAGCACTTCTCTGGACAACCTGTTCCACTGCCAGTGCCAGAGGGATTCTAGGCCTTTGATCATCCTCATGGCCCTCCTCTGGTCTCTTTCTAATAGGTCCATGTCCTTCTTATGCTAGGGGCCCCAGTGATGAATGCGGTACTCAGGTCTCACAAAGGCACAGCAGAGCAGTACAATCACCTTCCTCACCCTGCTGGCCATGCTTCTTTTGATGCATCCTGGGATGTGGTTGGCTTTCTGGGCTGCCGGTGAATGTTTCTGGATCATGTTGAGCTTCTCGTCAACCAACACCCCCATGTCCTTCTTTTCAGAGCTGCTCTCAATCCATTCTCCACCCAGGCTGTATTTGTGCTTGGGATTTCCCCAGCCCAGGTGCAGGACCTTGCACTTGGCCTTGTTGAAATTCATGAGGTTCACAAAGGCCCACCTCTCAAGCCCATCAAGGTCACTCTGAATGGCATCCCTTCCCTCTAGTGTGTCAACCATCTCACCACACAGCTTGGTGTCATTAGCGAACTTGATAACAGTGCAGTCAATTTCACTGTCCATGTCACTGACAAAGATGCTAAGCAGTGAAGGTCTTAATACTGACCCCTGAGGAACAGCACTCATTACAGATCTCTACTTGGACGTTGAGCCATTGAATGCAACTCTTTGAGGGTGACCATCCAGCTTATTCCTTACCCACCAACTGATCCATCCACCAAATCCATGACTCTCCAATTTAGAGACAAGGATATTAGAGACAATTTAGAGACAAGCCAGCAGCGAAGGCAGAGCCAACAGGGTCAGCCGCGGACCATTTAAATTGGGTGCCACTGCCATTTCACAGCCACTTGCCAAGGCAATCAGCTCCGGGGCAGACACGTTCTGCAGCGGAGCGGGGGATTGGACGGGCAGGGCTAATTTTTCTGGCACCGAGCCCACTCAAGGGAGGGAGCTGCCGGGAGCCGCCAGGGCCCGGCAGCCCTCACGAGGGAGGTGAACGAGGCGAGAACGAGGCATAGCCAGCAGCACCCCCTCCCCCGCCGTTCAAAAGCTGCCTCTAGGGAACGAAAGTGACCAGGAGCATGGCGACCAGGAGGGCAAACAGGGCGTGGCACATCAGAAAGGAGTGGCGCGGCAGTTCACACAGGCAGGGCAAGCAGGAAGAGCAGAGCGTTCCCCCCTGCCCATACGAACACCTCCTGTAATGGCGGGCTACCGCTAGCTCAGCTGCAATACTTTGTTACAAAAGATGAGGAAAAGGCTGAGATGCTTAATGCCTTCTTTGCCTCAGTCTTTAGTGGCAAAGCCAGTTGCTCTCTGGATACCCAGCACTCTGAGCTGGTGGAAGGGGATGGGGAGCAGAATGTGGCCCTCGCTATCCATGAAGAAATGGTTGGCAACCTGCTACGGCACTTGGATGTACGCAAGTCAATGAGGCCGGATGGGATCCACCTGAGGATACTGAGAGAACTGGTGGAGAAGCTGGCCAAGCTGCTTTCCATCATTTATCAACAGTCCTGGCTATTGGGGGAGGTCCCAGTCGACTGGCAGCTAGCAAATGTGACGCCCATCTACAAGAAGGGCTGGAGGGTAGACCCGGGAAACTATAGGCCTGTCAGTTTGGCCTCAGTGCCAGGGAAACTCATGGAGCAGATTATCTTGAGTGTCATCACATGGCACTTGCAGGGCAACCAGGCAATCAGGCCCAGTCAGCATGGGTTTATGAAAGGCAGGTGCTGCTTGACGAACCTGATCTCCTTCTATGACAAAGTGACGCGCTGGGTGGATGAGGGAAAGGCTGTGGACGTGGTCTACCTTGACTTCAGCAAGGCTTTTGATACCGTTTCCCACAGCATTCTCCTGAAGAAACTGGCTGCTCTTGGCTTGGACTGGCGTATGCTTTGTTGAGTTAAAAACTGGCTGGATAGCCAGGCCCAAAGAGTCGTGGTGAATGGAGTCAAATCCGGTTGGAGGCTGGTCACTAGTGGCGTCCCCCAGGGCTCGGTGCTGGGGCCGGTCCTCTTTAATATCTTCATCGATTATATGGATGAGGGGATCGAGTGCACCCTCACTAAGTTTGCAGATGACACCAAGTTAGGTGTGTGTGTCAATCTGCTTGAGGGTAGGAAGGCTCTGCAGGAGGATCTGGATAGGCTGGACCAATGGGCTGAGGTCAACTGTATGAAGTTCAACAAAGCCAAGTGCTGGGTCCTGCACCTGAGGTGCAATAACCCCAAGCAGAGCTACAGGCTGGGAGATGAGTGGTTGGAGAGCTGCCTGGCGGAGAAAGACCTGGAAGTATTGGTTGATAGTTGGCTGAATATAAGCCAGCAGTGTGCTCAGGTAGCCAAGAAGGCCAACAGCATCCTGGCTTGTATCAGAAACAGTGTGGCCAGCAGGGCTAGGGAGGTGATCGTCCCCCTGTACTCAGCTCTGGTGAGGCCGCACCTCGAGTACTGTGTTCAGTTTTGGGCCCCTTGCTACAAGAAGGACATGGAGGTGCTTGAGCGGGTGCAGAGAAGGGTGACGAAGCTGGTGAGGGGCCTGGAGAACAAGTCCTACGAGGAGCGGCTGAGGGAGCTGGGCTTGTTCAGCCTGGAGAAAAGGAGGCTCAGGGGTGACCTTATTGCTTTCTATAAGTACATTAAAGGAGGCTGTAGCGAGGTGGGGGTTGGTCTGTTCTCCCACGTGCCTGGTGACAGGACGAGTTTTAGGTTGGATATTAGGAAGAACTTCTTTACTGAGAGATTTGTTAGGCATTGGAATGGGCTACCCAGGGAAGTGGTTGAGTCACCATCCCTGGAGGTCTTTAAAAGGTGTTTAGATGTTGAACTTAGCGATATGGTTTAGTGGAGGACTTGATAGTGTTAGGTCAGATGTTGGAATCGATGATCTTGAGGTCTCTTCCAACCTAGACAATTCTGTGATATTGTGGGGCACAGTGTTTTGCAGTAGTCCAGACAGATGATGTCAGTTGCTCTTCCTCTGTCCACCAATGATGTAACCTCATTATGGAAGGCCACCAGATTTGTAAGGCATTATCTGCCCTTACTGAAGCCGTGTTAGCTGTCACCAGTCACCTCCTTATTTTCCATGTGCTTTAGCATAGTTCCTGTGTGCCTTAGCATAGTTTAAATATAAATCAACCTAATTTTCCTATTGCAGAATATTTTTGAAATCCTGATAAAAAAACTTTTTATTTTTTCTTTATTGTTTTCAAAATCAGTCAATAACAAACAATTGTGTTTGATAGACGTCTTGTTATTTTTATGAATTCTGTTGCTCTTTCACCTTCTAGACTGGATTTTGCTCCTCAGAAATCCATAACAATCACCTGATTTTTGACCGGAGGTTCACCTCTAAGAGATGAATAGGTCTCTGTGTTTATGATACAGCCTTCAATGTCTTATTGAGGTTTCCATCTCTCATTATGTTTTTCATTTTAAGAGAAATGATGTTGTAAAAGTCCAGCTATTTCTTAGCTTCTCAGTGTCTGGCCCATGTTTTTGTTTGTTTGTTTGTTTTTGTTTTGTTTTAACATCTAATATATTTTTTGAAATAATTCATTTGGACCGAACATTTCAGTTTGTCCTTCTCTCTAGCCACACTAAAATCATAAAACTTACACAAATCCTTGTTATTCTGGCAGGATTTGATCTCCATGTGAGAGAGATCTTCATCTACCAATTACTTACCACATTTTTTTGACTCTGATTTCAAAAATTCATTTTTTCCTGGTATTCAAGAAGTCATTTTCCAGTGTTTAAGATAGCTCTAGATAGTTTGCATTAGTTTAGAAGGCTTCAAAAGGAGACATCAACGAAGTGAAACAAACATATCTTCCAATCTCTGTATTCTATATGAAATATACTTTCTCAAAAGATGAAACTTACTTATCTTGGATATCTGATTTTACCAAAAACAAACAAATAAACAAATAAACAAATAAAAAAAGACAAATCATTTGCAATAGGCTGATTAGGAGAACCGAATAAGTAACATCGAACATATACTATAATGTCCACATACTATTGTCATCAAGAGAAAAACATGCATGCAGAAATTTAGTTCTGGCTTGGCTGCATTAGTTTACAGCAGTTTTTACTACTATTTATTTTGCTGGGGTCTCTTTTACAGGAGATTTAAATAATATGTATTTAAAGTAAATTTAAATGTTTTTAAAAGAAAGGTATATTGAAGACTAACTGTAGGTTAGATGTCATTCCCAGGGGAAACACTCAAGTATTGATTATGCATGCATGTTCTTAATTTGGGGTGAGATCTATAATAATTAACTTAAAACATCAAAAAAAATGAGAGAGCTTACTAAATCTTGTCATGGATACTTGTAAATGATAGTTTGGGTAGGAAATAAATGTAAATAATCATGACCTGTGAGAGTATGTCTTTCTTTCTCTCAGGTTATGAAAGTTATCTAGATCACTAATTTGTATTCAATTTCTTATTTTCGTTTATTTATAATTTTATGTCTTACCTTTATTCTGCTTGATGGAATTTCCTGTTCTTTTACTATATGAATTCTTGTTCAGGAAGGTCCCTTTCAGAAGATCACATTCTTCAACTTACCACATGCCTGCTTAGCAAATACTTTGAGGTATAACTAGACTTCTTTTTTTTTTTTTTTTTTTTCCCAATGATTAAGGTTAACTTTTCTATCTTATATCAAATCTCTCTCTTTATGTTGGTCCTTTTTCAGCTGGTTAGAAAAGATGGAGGTGAGTATTTCAAGTAGAAAAATCCAGTCTTAGCAAAAGGATTTTCAAGGGTATACTGTCAATATTATCTACACTGAGATTATCCTTTTTAAGGGTATTATAGTAATGACAAAATTAACAGAAGCATTTTCTAGTTCTTTTTGATGTTTTCAGTGATAAATATTAAATAACCTGAAGAGCATTGAAAAGCAGTCTTATTCATTAGTAGTGTTATTAATTTCATTTTTCAGTGTACTGTATTTGTAAGATTAAGGAATAGAGAGTAGAGCAAATTTTCAATTTTAGGTGATTAATAAGAAAATAAGTGGACAAATCCATCTTCTAGTTAAGACCTACATTTCAAAGGATGTTCCACAGCCTTGCCATACTGAGCATTTCACTTTTGAATCTCGGATGTTGTAAAATTCCTCCCGTCCAAAATTCCTCCCGTCCCTTGTGTAGTACATAAAGAACATTGACTAGTTTTGCTTCTCTCTCTCTCTCTTTTTTTTTTTTTTACAAGTAACCATAACAAGAACTGGTTGTCTAGGAGCATGGAAAGGAGGGGGACTATAATGTCCTTGCTGTGCCTTGCATAGCAGTGGTAGAAACGGTCACTGGGAATGGCTAACAGGCAGCAGGAATATCTGACAAAGTAGGGTTGTCTGTGTCCCATCTCATAAGAGCAGGCGTTATCTTTGGAGACCAGACCAGCAGAAAAGTGGATAAAGCTCTCCACCACATCTTACTCTTCCTCCTTCACCCAGTACTACTTGATTAGAATTTTCACTTCTTTAATAACGGGCACACTAAAGCCATAGACAATGGGAGAAAAGTCAGGCTTTTCACAGAAGTGATGAGTATAGTGTCCTATCACTGCATCCTTAAATAGGAATAGGAAAAACATTTCTGTCCCTTTCTCTATTTAGTTTTATTCTGTCTCAAAGTTATTAATGAGTGTGAGATGCTGCTCAACATCTGTACAAAATCCTTCTTAAGGAAATACAGTGAAAGCCTGAGTGAAGTATCAAGCTGGAAAAAAGCAAGAGACCAAATGATCTGACTTGACCTAAGAACATTATTTCAAACGCATGAGGCTGTTCACAGCAAACACTGAGAGACACTTAACTCTCGTATGCCAACCACTTATCATTGCTCAGCATCGCAGTGTGCAACTCCATACAGAAATAAGGTGAACTAACTCCTGGGTAGAGCTAATTATCACAGATGTGGTCCTGCGTTTTCCTTTCTGTTAGTTAAGTGACCTCTCTGAAAGCCACTTTAAAAAGTGCTGCATTGCATAACTCCATATGATTTCACCTCTTCTCTGTATTGCCTTATTCCTCATCTTTATCGATGGTATATCATCAACATGAATGCATTACTATGCATTCATGCAGTTGCAACAGGAACAACTAGAAGAGCTGGAGGAAACAAGCAGATATGTCTCAGTAAGATCCTGGGGCCTGAGCCAGGGGGAAAAGGCAGGGAGTGGTCCATTTTTTGCTTCATGCTTGCAGCACAGAGTGCTTGCAGCACAGAGAATTCGACTTCATGGAGGGGAGGAGAGAGAGGGGTGAGAGAAAGAGAGAGAGAGAGAGGGATGACTTTCTGCTTTTCCTTATTCCTTTCTTAGATACTTGAATACAGCCATGCTCATAATAGAGAGATGAAGTTGTGCAAAATTCATTCAAAACTAAAAATTTCATTAGGCAGTAGGATTTCTATGTGCATGGTTTAGCTGTGTTCAGTGGAAAAGACTAAATCCTTCTAAATCTCTGGCTCTGTTGGCCTAAAAAAGACATGGTGATAACATGAGATTTTGCTGATAGAAGCTATGTGCAAAATGCATGGTAAATTGAAATTTATTAGAATCCTTTGTTAGTCAGAGAAATAGCTTGCTGCCATCCAGCTGAATTAAATAAGTAACTCCCTGAGTGTATTCAGAAAACTAGCTATGTTTTCTGAATATGTTCTTTTCATTTTAAATGTTTCATCTATATTTTCTTTATTTATTGAGACCTTAGGCAGTAAGAATAATGATAATTAGATACTTGATCTGCATTTGAAGAATTCTATGTAGACCTTAAGAGATACCTATTTTGTGTGCTCTTCCACATAAAATCCCAGGAAGTAGAAGAAGCAGAAAAAGTAGAAAAAAGCAGACAAAGAAGCAGAAGCAGAAGACGCAGAAGCAGCAGAAGAAATGTACTAACTGAGCAGTATTGAGATTTCATTTAGCAAGTCAATATTTTTACATTAATAGAAAATAAATAAAATAATAAATAAAAGCCTTGCCAAGGCATTCAGAGGCAGAATGTAACAGAAAAAAAAAAAAAAAATAAAAAAAAAAAGCTAATTGTGCATCATCTTCTTTTTACCCCTTTTAGATTTATAGGACTCCAGAGCAGACATTAGTGCTATTTTAGTTGCTGTAAGTAGTTACAAACATTAGTTGGAACACTACTATTTTCTCAGACAGAATACACAATAAATGCTGCCTGTGTGCTGTACAGTCCCTCAAGACAGCTAATATATCCATGTATCTAAGCAGCTACAGTGCCTCTCCCACTCTGAAGAGGTATTCAGATGCTTAGTCAGAATAATTTAGCAGATCCTCTGAGAAACATGTGCTGTTCAAAGAAATATTATCAAGAGTGAGGATCTCATCTGATGTTTTTCCACCTATTCATAGATTATTTTTTTTTTGACTCAGGCTTATACTCTACCTGGTGTGCTGAAGTTCCTTGCTGCAAATCCAATTTGCCTTCAAATATTTGGCATTGCTTCAATAAAAATGATCAAATGATCAAGTTCAACTTGATCCTTTAATTTTGAAATTGCTTGGCTTGCTCTTTTTCCGACAGTGTTGGGTCAAGATTTTTTTCCTGGGGTGAGTTTCAGCTCATATTCCCTATTTTCACCAGCTGAGTTGCAGATCTGTAGTATGTCTGTCAATTTGTATTTTTCGTGTGTCAGGCTGCATGTCCTTGAATTTTCACCAGTATAAGAAGAAGGGAAAATTTCTAACTAACCAAAGAGAAAAGAAAATTCTGAGTATGCCATAAAAAATATAGCTCAAAAAATTAAAAGTTTTTTTTTTATTTCCCTTTCACCCTCAGTTTCCAGGCTCAGACTTAATCTATAAACTATTTGAATCCACAGCTTTGAGAAACAGCACCTTCAGGAGAAGCCTTTCTGTTGGCGACATTCTGTCATCTTACCTAGCAAGATTCCAAGGAACGCAGTATGGCCTGATGGTTTTCTTTTTCTTTTCTTTCACAACATGAAAACTTATAGGGCTTGGAGTGCTAATTAGGGAAACAGAGATGTGTACAAATTGCACCCCTAGCATTGTTCTCCATCACGTACATTATCTTGACCAACCATAGGCCCAGAATGGAAATTTCAACACATTGCACCTCCTCAGTTTGAACTAAAGAAACAGGATATGTCTGTAGGCAACTCATATCTAATTGAGATCAAGCATAAAGGAAGATTAAAATTGCTGTTGCCAATGGGTATATGCTTACATTAGTCTAAACAGTAGTCTGCATGGACGTAGTTATTTCTCTGAAAAAAAAAAAAAAATAGTCTTCCTTCTTTTCTCTTCCTACTGCTTTGATTCAACGTGCAAAAAGTAGTATGATATTAGTTTTTCATGTGAAAGGCACTCAGACTTTTAGTTCTTATCACTCAGAGATTTTTTTTAACTTATATTATCATATTGTAAATCATCCTCGCAGTAGGACACTATTTCTTTGTCAAATTATTTTTCTTCTTGTACAGATGGTCCTTCTCACTAATGTACTATGGCTCTGAATTGCTTTCTAGAGGACATTTGCTTTCTCCATTCCATATAGAAAAATACATTTAAAAGGAGTCTAGTGAAACTAACCTGGTATTTCAGGAGATTAAATGTAGACAGTATGAGTATTGTCCAATAACATTTCTTATGTCATAACAATGATTTTTTTTTTCTTTAATCTTGATGATTATCAAACAGAAACTTTTAACAAAGCTTCTTCCTTTCATAGAAAGAGAAAGAAGGCCTTGCAGAGGGATTTGCAATAAAGGGAACAAGGGGAAATGTAGGACAGTGGGCATTTTTGTCTATCTTTTGTTAAATTCCTCAGCAAAGATGAAACAGTGAATTGAAAAAAAATCACTTTAAGATAAGAAGGAAGCTAAATTCAAGATATTAAATAACTTCAAACTGTTATCTTTATTTTGTGATAAAACTGAGTCCACATTTAAGATATTCAGTGACATGATTCTGCACTGTTAGCTGATGCATCAGAATACAGGTTTTGTTTTACAAATGAGTTGTTTTGCATGGATGGTTTTTGTTTTGTCTCTCTTTTGGATATACTAGAATGGGAATTTACTACTGATCCTACTGAATGTTTACAATAAATGTGCACAGCTACAGCAAGCCTTGCAGGAGGGATTATTTAACCTAGTCTAAGTGCAGTATCGTTATCACACAAAAAAAAAAAACAAAAAAAAACAAACAATTTTCAAAATAATGAGTAATCATTTTCTTTTTTTTCTTCCTTTTTGGGGGAGGTGGGGGGACAGTTGTCTCAAGAAAAATCTTTAAAAACTGTGGTAAAAGCACTTACCAAAGTACGATTTAAATTCATCTCATTCATTTTTTTCATAATCCCATAAAAATAATATTATATTGTGCTTTTTTTTTTTTCCTTAGTTGAGATTTTTTGGCTGATGGTCTGTGCTGCCAGAAGACCTATTTCCAAAAGCACTTGCTGACAGATAATTGACCATCTGACCACTGATCCACATAGCTGTGGAACTGTGAGTATAACTTTCAATTTGCCTTTTTTTTTTTTTTTTTAATATTCTTCTGCTTTCAATTTCATAGCATTCTGGAATGTCGTTTTCTTAAGCATTGTCAAGAACGAGCACAGTAATAGGGTCTTCTGTGAACATAATGAAAAGTCTCATAGGAATCAGTCTACACGCACAATGTCAATGGCGGTGTGAGCTTTGCTGATTTTATTCCAAGGTTGCAGAGCTCTGTACATCTCTTTTTTTTTATAGCCCTTAGTTCAAGTCATGTCAATTGTTTTGCATAACACTCTCTCAGATTACTTTGTTCTCTTTGTACATCTACAGTTAACTATCAGTTAGGAGGCAAAAGCTAAGAAAGTAGTTCTATAGACGTCAGGACATTATTTTTTAAACATCTTTGCGGTGAAAAAAAAAAAAAAAAAAGAAATAATATAAATACCATTGAGATCTCCTATTTACTTTTGCAATTAATATTTTGTTATCATAATAAATCTGCAGAAAACTATAAAGTCATGTAGAAATTCATTGTATTATAAATTATTTTCTATTAGCTGAATTTCATCTTATTTATAATGTATAAATAACAGTAAGTCCAAACATATATTTTCCATATTATGATATCACAAGACTGTAGGATACACCTTCTCAGTATTTTATGCAGTCTGTTGTTTATTGATGTAGAAAATTACATCTTTTCTTCTCAGACTAGTAGTTGTTTTATTCTGTTTTGTTTTTAAGAACATGAGGTACTCCTGATTCAAACAGATTTTCCAGATCAAAATATCCCATTTGTACTGTAATTAAATGTTTTGATATTTTCAATGTGAAGAGAAGATAACCATCCAATGTACCAGAGAGGGAAGCAGATGGCTTTAATGCACTAGAGATGTGATACAAAGGTAGCACCAACTGTTTGGTTAGATCACTTTGGGATCAGGACTAATTAGAATTAATAATAAATTCTATATATTCTATAATTCTATAATAAATTCTTAATGAATTCTATTTAGAATTAAATGAATGAAGAGTGCTTAATAATTATCAATCAATTAATTAATTAATAAATAATAATTAATTATTAAGCACTCTTCATTAATTTAAACATTAATGGTTAGACTGGTTATACTGGTTAGAATATGAAGTTACAATAATATTTGCATCTGATTCATGCAAAGTATTTTGTTTGTTTAAGTGTATTTTTTTTACAGTTATATATATATATATACAGTTATATATATATATAATCCAGGAATGGAAAAAAAAAAAAAGAATATGTCATTTTGGCTTGGAAATTGAAATACTTTAAAAAAAAAGTAGAAGAAGAAGAAAGACAAACCAACAAACAAATAAAAACCATTTAACTTTATTTTCACTCTTCAACAACTTTCCTGAAAATCCTACTTTTAACTTATAAGTGTGATCATTCTGACTTTCTGATGTGTGAAGCCCTGTAGGGTACTATTGAGGACCTCACAGGAATCCCTTTTAAAATGTCATTCACCAGATTGGAAGGAATGCACAGTGCATTTGAAAGAATGCACAGTGATGTCTGCTAGATTTCTGCTCTCTCTCCCAGGGATGACTTACCAGATACTCCTGAGTAGTGTCTTTGTTGAACTGTCCCAGAGCAAGTAACAACAGCTTAGAGAGTCACTATCCTTTTCTGTAGGATGCCTTTGTTGAGACACTGTAATGTGACATAAAGATCAGAACCTCTGCCACATTGTTATTAAGTAAGAAATATTTTTGCTATGTCAGAAATTAAACAATTTCAGAAAATCATATTTAGTACTTGTTTAGTTATAAACCAATGTTATATATAGATACATATATATTTCAACCCTAGCTATGAGGAAGCCTTGTCATTTAAACAGAAAATTAGAAAATTGCATGAAATTAAATTACATTTATTTATTTATTTATTTTTAAATAGTTAAATATTTTAGTGTATAATATTGAAATTGAGCAGCCATCTAGATATAGTTTCTATATTTTGGGTGACCTTTAAAGTAGAATTATTAAGAAAAGAATCCAAGGAAAGGATACCCTTTGTTAGAAAATAAAATGGAAATGAAAGACGAAAAGGTCATATTAAATGTAAAAAATATATATTACTACCACCGAGAACATACTTTGGTCATACTGGAGAGTATACTTACTGTGTAAACATATTAAAGGCCATTTACATTTTATGCTGAAGTAATATTAAATCTATTCTTTGCTTATGCACATTCATGAACTACAGAAAGTAAATGTTTAGTTGAGCTTAAACAAAGAATCCAACATTTCATTTAGAACAGGTCATGCTGGAAGCAGAAAAAGTATCTTTAGAAACAAAGAAAGTTGAAAAAAATAATTGTTGCTGGGTGAGAATGAGCTGGTAATCTAACTAAACACTTTTCCGTTTTTCTGTGTTATGTCTGATCACCAAAGTCATATAGTACTATGACTGCTTGATCATTATATGATTGGCAAATTCAAGCCAGCAAAATGATTACTGAAATTCTCCTGCTTAGATGAACAGGGAATTTCAACCAAATGAGCATATGAAAAAAAGAACTTAACTGCTTGTATGCCAAAGCAGTATGTCATCTCTATTAAAATAATTTCTACTTCTACTTTTTCACTGACCTGTTAGAACAGAGCAAGTACTGACTTCATTGTTCCATTGCTGACAATATAATCCATAGTCTTCCAATTTCTTTTGAATGGATCTGAAATATATAGATTTTAAGTCAGTTCTAGCTACTATAATATATATATACATATATACATATACATATATATATACACACATGCTGTAGAAATCATACCTATGTATCTTATCAAGTATAATTTTGTAAACTAGATCCCGGAGACTAATTGCAGTCAGAGTGCTTTTAAGTTGAGGAGGCAAAGTGCTATGACATTAGAAGTACCAGTCTAGAGGAATCGTTTAGTTGTGTTTTTATTTTTCTCTATTTATACAGCTGAACTGTTTTTATAATCGTTGTGTCCAAAGTGTGTGTGTGTGGATATATTAAGCTACTTTCCCTACAGGAAAAAAAAAAAAAAAAAAAAAAAAAAGTATATATATATATATATATAAACAAACACATGAACTCTGAAATTGTGATGTCTTCTTTCTAAAACTCATAAATCACAGATTACTTTCGTGTTATAAGCAGTTTATTTGGAACTGAAAAATCTATTTCAGGATTATGTTTCTATCCTAAAGTTTATGGATATAAGAGATTCCCCATTTGTGTTTTAACATATAGCAATTTTTGTTGTCTTTAAATCTTTTGACAATAAATGCAATATGTGAATTCAAAAAATTGTATATGTTCTTTGTTCTAAGGGAAAAGCATGCTTGTAAATCTTTGAGTCAATAGACATAATGTAGGATATGATTCGTACTACAAACAGTAGAAATGGAAAAGCTGAGATATATTGTTATTACTTCTTATTGTTATCTACTTATATCGGTACCTCTAAATTCCAAACAGCATTTGCCTATACTAGTTGTGAACTAGCATTTACCTCCAAATTTTATGTTTAATCAGTGCTTCAGGTTAGGGATGCCTTCAGTATTCTGAAGTAGTATTCTCTTCTAGAAAAAAGTAGCATTCTCATCTGCAAATTTTGTGGAGAAACTTTATCTTTCTGTTTCAAATATAATTTATATTTGTATAAATTATATATGTAATTTATGTATATGTATTATATAAATATATGTATATATACATATATTCGTTTACAATAAATGTGTACTTTTATCAGTTTTTACACTGTAATACTCCAAAGAATCCATACAAAGAGAAAAAACTACCACCTCTTTGTTGAAGTTCTCAATGTGGAATACAAATCAGCTTCTAGAGTTCCTCAATGAAATAAAATAAAACCTGTATCTTCAAAAATATAGTCATATAGGGATTAGGGGTAATGCATGCATAAGAATGAAAATCCTTATAAAATGATATATGTCATGTTTTGATTTTATGACAATTTTGTGATCAGATTATATCCTAATTCTGTTTATTGATCTGCAAATTTGAGCTTTTTGTTCAAAATACATATTTTAGAAAAAAAATGCCTTGATGTTTATATCTCTCTGTTTATATCCTCACCATTATGGGACTGTTCTCTGTGTATAACAAGTATTCTAATTATATATGGCTCTCTCTATATATTTAAAACAACAATCAGAATAAATTATGTATGAGAATAATTATACATTCACCTGTTTTAACAAACTAAGCTCAATCTGAAAGACAGCAGCCTTTGTTTTTGACTATCTTCATGCCATGCTCTTTATGTATGAGTTTTCCCTTGGAAACAAATTATGTAAAATTTCTACTGGAAAAAAAAAAAAAAAAAAAAAAAGCTACAAACCTGACAAAAGCTTTGAAATCAGACAGAGGAAATAAATATAATGTCCAATGTTGAGTTTGCAGAGTTGTGTGACAAAGTATATTAAAAAAGAATTAAAATCATTTTTTTCTTGCTCTTATATCTCCAACAGGTTGAGAAGGCTTAAAGGATTTAATATTTGAATGAAAACAGTATACCGCTAGGCAGGTACACATAAACATACAGATCTTCACAACTTATTTAGCATAGTGCAATAGTTCATTGCAAGATCTTTTGTGTTGTTGAAAAACTTAATGCCTGTTTCTTAAACTAGTTTTAATTAAATAATACGTTTTTTTTTAATTATTTTTTTTCCACAATCCAAATGTCATATGTTATAATAGAAAAGGATTCAGAAGAGTTTCTACAAGTGCATAAGCAGCAAAAAGACTGAGGAAAATATGAGTCTGTTGCTGAATGTGTCAGGAGAAATGATGACAAATGATACATAAAAGGCCAAGGTTGTCAATGCCTTGTTTGCCTCAGTCTTCACCAGTGAAACTGCCCTTCAGGTATCCCAGACCACCTAGACCAAAGTCTGGAAAGTCTGGAATTTGGAAGGACCAGGTCCTTCAACAAAGTGTATTTACATAAGCCCATGGAAACCTGATGGGTTTCGTCCATGAGTGTTGGAGAAGGTAGCTGATGCCAATGTGAAGCCATTCAATTATCTTTGAATGGTCATGGTGAAAGGGAGAGGTTCATGAAGAGTGGAAGAAAGCAAAGTCACTCCTATTTTTGAGAATGGCAAGAAGATAGATCAGGTCAACCTTACCTCTGCCCCTGGGAAGCTGATGGAGTAAATCCTCCAGGGAAGCATTCCCAAACACATAAAGGGCGAGAAGATGATCAGGAGTAGGCAGCATGGATTTACAAAGGTGAATAACGCTTAACCAACCTGATATCCTTCCAAAATGATATGGCTACTTTTGTGGATGAGGGGAAAGGAGTGGAAGTTGATTATACTGACTTCAGTCTTTTCACAGTAGGTCCAATATCTATCTCATAGACAAGCTGACAAAGGTCACATAAGTGTGAACTGAGCTGAAAAATGGCTGAACAGCTGGACCCAAGGGACTATCGCATATAGTCCAAAAGCCAGTCACTACTGGTACACCCAGATGTCCAAACTGGGGACAGTATTATTTAACATCCCCATTAATGACCTGGATGCTGGGACAGCATACATCCTCAGCAAGTTCACAGATGATCCAAAACTGGGAGGAGCAGGTGAAAAGATGATCTTTAAAGTCCTTTCCAACCCAAGCCATTCTATGCAAAATCAGATGATTGTGTCATAATTCAGACAGATTTCAATAGGCTGAAGAACTGGTCTCTGAGAAATCTCATGAAGCTCAACAAATCACAGAACCACAGAATGGTTGAGAGAGCAGGAACAAATAGAAACTTATGGATTTCCATTAGAATGCATACAATTTTTTTTTTTTTTTATTTCCCCTCCCCCCCACCATGGAGGTGGTTAACCACTAGCTCAGGTTTCCCAGAGAGGTTGCAAAGTTTCCATCTGTGGATATGTCCTTCATGCAACTTGCTCAAGCAGGGTCACCTAGAGCATGTTACACAGGATTGTATCCAGGTGGGTTTTGAATATCTCTAAAGAAGTAGATTCCAATGGAAATGCAAAGTCCTGTACATAGAGTGGAGAAACCCTAGGCACCAGTACATGCTGAGAGTTAACAAGATGGAAAGTGGCTTTTCAGAGAAGGCCCTAGTGATTCTAATGGACAACAAATTGATCATGAACTGGCAGTGTACCCTAATAGCAGAGAAGGCCAACAACTTACTAGGCTGTGTTATGAAGAGTGTTGTCAGAAGGTCAAGTAGGGTGATCTTTTCCTCTTCTCAGCCTGGAGGACTGTGTCCAGTTCTGGACTCCTCATTACATGAAATAGGTGGACTGACTAGAATGAGTCCATTGAAGGGCCACAAAGATGATTAAGGAAACGGAGTATCTGGCATAAGAAGAGAGGCTGAGTGTGCTGGGTCTGTTCAGCCTGGAGAAGAAGATACTTATAAGAGTCTTATTGATGTGTATAAATGCCTTATGGAAGGGAATGAAGAAGAGAGACTCTCAGTAGCGGCCAGTGACAGGACAAGAGACAGTAGGAACAAACAGAAACTTATGAATTTCCAATAGAACACATACAAAAAATAATAATTATAACAACAAAAAAAATCCTGACTGTGGAGGTGGTTTATCACTAGCTCAGGTTGCCCAGAGAGGTTGCAAAGTCTCCATCTGTGGATATGTCCTGAATGCAACTTGACATGGACCTAAGCTACCTGTTAGCAATAGTTTAGCAATAACAATAACAGTGGATTCAATAGAGTGAACCAATTAGTGTTGAGACACAGAAGTAAAACTTCCTCTATCTCATAGTAGGGGTTTTGACCTAATTCTAGTCTGATTACACATCCTGAACTATATTAATGGCTGGAAATACGGGTGCTGTCTTGGAGTGCATCTTCACTCAGTTTCACTTTACCTAAGAGGCATATATTTAAATCATAGAATCATAGAATCGCTCAGGTTGGAAGGGACCTTGAAGATCATGTGCTTCTGAGCCCTCTGCTATAGGCAAGCCACCCACTGGATCATGCTGCACAAATGCAATATTTCACAAAACTCTTGCATGACATAAATCAGTGATCAGTGAGCAGAAATGACTGAGTTATTTTATTCAAAAGTGATTTCATGGTTGTAAATAAAATACTTGTACCTAGTCGGGCCATAGAAGTGTTATTTAGGCATTATCCTATGACTAATAATTTAGATATTTGTTTTAATACTGTGGACCGGATGCTGAGTTGGGACTATTTCTTTGTTAGCATCCAGCTGAAGTTCTGACCCTGCTGTTCACTAATGCAAGAACTGTGAATGCAGTACTTAGGAGATTCAATACAAGTACATCTGGTGTGTGTAGGGCAATGTGAATGAGAAGTCTGTGTTTTGCTTCAGTAGAATATTTGATATGTATCTGAGATAATTTCCTTGATTATCAGGGATTTATCTCTGATATTTAACAATGTAGGCTATCCTGTGTCTTAATATAAAACTTAAGAGCTGAAGGAGACAGAACCTTCCCATACCTACTCTATCAGCAGCATTTAGGACAAGACTGCACAATACATGTATCGTTAAGATGTTGAGGGCTGATATACCAGCACATTGTGTGGAGATTAGGAAATAACATTGATGGCATAATACATTCATCCTAAATAGCTTAAAATCTAAATTTTCCTACAAGCAACTCCATGTATGAACAAGTATCAGATGTAGAGTGCTACCTGCAGGTTCAAAGTTTAATAGTAAGAAAAGAAGAAAACACTGAGAAGCTTGGAGACAGTGTTATATAAATAATATAAATTATTTAATTTATTAAACATTATTAAAAAATACAGTTTCATTAAAACATTTAAACAGCAGCTGTGGTTGCTTATTCTGGAGAACAGGAGGCTCAGGAAAAAGCTTATTGCTTTTAGCTACCTGAAAGGAAGTTGTGGAGAACTGGGGCCTCTTCCCTCAGATAACGGGACTAGAGGGAATGGCCTCAAGTTGTGCCAGGGGAAGTTCTGGTTGGAAATTAGGAGACACCTCTTCTCGGAAAGAGTGGTCAGGCACTGGAACGGGTTGCCCAGGGAGGTGGTGGAGTCACCATCCCTGGGAGTGTTTAGGGAACGGTTGGACCTGGTGTTTAAGGCCATGGTTTATTGGGTGACATTGGTGGTAGAGGGATGGTTGGACCAGATGATCTTGGATCCAACCTTAATGATTCTATGACTTTATTTTCAATTGTCTTAAATAGAAATATGGACTATATGAACTAAGAGTATTTGTATTCAAAAAGAAGTACATTACAGTCATTTTTACATGAGGATACCAAGCACTTTCATGAACTATAAAAACTAAGGAGGCTGTTAGACATAGTAAAGAGTAAAATTATTCTAAGCGCATACCCATACATTAGCTAAAATTGTTTTCTAACTTAGTCAGATCATTATGTTAGCTTCTATTAAATTTGAAATGGTCTGTTCCTTTTTATGTCAGGTGTTTACACAGGTAAAACTGTCCCCAGCCTTTTCTTCAGTGACTACAAGAGGTGATTTAAGAAGGAATCACTGTGTTTATATTGGAAAGTAATTCATTTTCCATGCTATGGTCCCAGCAAGCATTTTGAACTGCTTTAGTGATATACGATGGCTCTACAATATGGGCTACTAAGGGGAAAATACAAATCAGAAACTATCAAACATATTCCAAAACTAAGTGACAGACTTCAGCTGAGAAAGAAGCTCAAGTAGGGTTTAATCCACCACACCAAAGTAGTGTAGATGTAGGATGCTGGGAAAATAAGACTTTGGCAGAAATCAGTGCCAAATATAAGCTTTTGTTTTAATGTTTAAATTTAAGATATGCTAAACATCTTGAAAACAATTATTGGTGATTAGTTCAATCTGCTGGTTCCTGAAAGATGCAGATGGTACAGCACTAATGACAGTAATTACAGTTCAGATACTTTAAATCCACTTGCAATGTACGCACTTTAAAAACTTTTATGAATAAGCAAGATTAGAAGTGTCTGTACAAAAATAAAAGCCCTCAGTCCTATATCCTGTTTAACAGAAAACTTAGTTGAATATCTTTAGAAATTAGACACATTAAATAAGAAGTAATGTATCTGAGAGATATGCCTAGAATGTGCATGTATAAGAAGAATGGACTCTGAAGTACACTTTTGTGTTTGCGTGGGGTTTGTAATGACTATAAATGCTGATAATGACTATAAAGCTGGTACAAAGGATCAAACAATTTTATTGTAACAATAATATAAATAACAATGTAAAAAGGCTTTCATCTGCTCTTCTTGGTGACGTTATTTGAAGTAGCAATTCATACATTGGCACTATGAATGTGAGGTGTAAAGCCATCACATGACAGAGGAATTAATTACATCTATTTTTTTTGAAAGTTTTTATTTGCAAATAATTTTAATCCAAAACTGAAAAAAAGGTCTAAATATTTAGGCTGAAACGTATTGTTTAGATTCAGTTACAGAAACATTTGATGGAATCTTAATAAAAGTGTAAAGTCAAAGTCAGCACTAATTGGATATTTACATGTTTAAGATGTACAAAGGTAATGACTGATTCACTACCCATTTTAGTTAGTGAAAAAGATCAAAGGAAGGATTTAGTAGAATATGTGTTTGTTGTAGTGCAACATGACAATGAGGCATTAAGACAAGCAGGACAAGGAAGCATTTTACAAATTTATCTCCATAAATATGAATATTTCTAAAGAGAATTAACAATAAAATCCAGAACAAAGCCAGAAATAGAAAAAATGTTTGCTAGGAACACCCTCAAAGGAATCATAATCTAATAAATTTAATACTTTATATTCATAAACAGGAATGTGTTATAACATGTTTTGTATATTATAATGTGCTTAATATATTAGCATGCATAAAGTAATATTTTCATTCAAACAATTGAAATATCAATACTTCAAGGGCATTGTTATAAGACTACATGTGTTTTCTGCTTAATGTCCTAATTAAATCTCTTTCAAAATATTCCATCAAAGTAAGACATTACATCATTTATACAATATACTTTAAAAGGTAAACAACTATTTTGTGAATTATTGAATTATTGTTGTGAATTATTTTATGAATTATTTCTTGGAGATCTGTCCCTTATACACACTGATGGAAGTTTCAGAATGCCTACAACGGTATAAATACAGTCCAGTAAGTGTAAAGGAAGCCATTTCACCTTGAATATTCTGTTAGTCACCTCCCAGTTGGAAACCTCATGAGCAGTTAACAATATTAGTAATTTAGCCTCAACACAGAAGGCCTGTTTTTGCCTGCTTCAAGCTATACCTTATCTCTGACCTCAGGTTGACTCAGTAGTTACCATTTTTTCTTGTCAACAGATGGCTTCTAAATTGTTGAACATATACAACTTAACCTTTGCATCATGTTGTGATAAAGAGTAGATGTTCCTAGCACTGATAATCAATATAACATTATATGTCTACAAATGTGAAAACTTGCATAATTTTAAGCATGTGTAACAATTCAGGTTCAGCATCTGTCCATGTGTGCAAGCTCTCAAACCCTTTGTTTAAACCCAATCAATGCATGTTCTACTTTTCAACAGAGGGAATGGGTTCTGTACCCAGTTCACATACAGATTCATTGAGGTAAGAACCCTAGTGACTTGCCTCAGCCAATGCAATGATACAAAAATCCATTCCTGAAAGTATTTTTCTAAATTGCCATTAGTTTTCTCATTAATGATCACTTTTAGTAGTCAGAATCAACTGAAGTGTTTTGCAGAATTTTTATCTTCATACACCAAGATGTATGTGTGTACACGTGTAGAGTTTCTATGTACGTTTACATTCAGGCTTTATTATTATTATTCCTTTTTTTTTTTTTTTTTTTTTTTTTCCTTGCCTAGAGCTCCAGTAATGTTTTGGATTCCAGTTAAATCTAAACTAAGAAAAAATGTGTTTTGACATTTTAGAGTTAGGATTATTCCTCCTGTAAGCAGAGAAAAATGAAATTATTATTGCAGTGCATAGTAGTGATAAAAATAATTTGATTACAAACATCAAATATGATCTATCTCAAAGTGCATATACATAAAATGTTTTAGTACCATACGCAAACTTATAGAATGTCAGTACTGAGAGTTTGTTATTGTTGTTGTGTTTTGTGTGTTTCAGACAGCAACAATATAGTATTGTTGCAAAAGAGTATGTTAAATACACGGTTCAAAGAACATAAATGGAGGCTTTTGTACAGGTTGTGTGAGCTGGAGAGAAATGATGGATTTGTGACCCAGTCCCAACATTACTACAGCACCATATTGATTGCAGAGGGTATCAGAAGAGCTGTTTTCTTTGAACATTTACAGAATTTAACATGTTTTGATCAGTCAGCTTTCTATCCCCACTCACCTATTTTACTTAAAAATTCATGTACTTCCTCTGTATCTAGAGAGCAACATGTAGCCAACATTGAAATAACAGCTGAATGTATACAAAATGTATAGAGGACTTGAATCCTGTATGATTCCAAAATGAATGAATGAATGAATGAATGAATGAATTAAGACTGGATCTTGTTAGCCTGAAATATCATAATGCACATTAATGTATATATTCACATCTCTAAATAAGGAGCATGCAGGTAATATTTCAGAAATAAAATCCATAATTTTCTCATCCTATGCAATTTGAGAATCATTTCAATCAGTTGGTATTGTCTGAAATAATGTATGTTGTTCTTTAAAAAAATAAGGAATTAAACATTGTGGAAATAAACTCTTATTGCTTCTAACTTTCACTTAAATCTTGTGTTATATGAACCCAGTCAGGATATAAGCATAACATCCAAATGTACGCAAATCACTAGGCCACACTGGAAAGAATTATAGGACACATACTCTTACATTGTTTCACTTTTGATCACACAGGTGAGAAGTAGGTAATATAAATACCTTGTCTCCCTTATGACTCCAGTATACCTATGCACTAGAAATGTGTAAGCCAGCTGCAAAAGGGAGAAATGAGAAGTAATTATTTTTTTTTCCTCCAGTACAGAGCTATGCTTCTGAAAGTCCACATGTTGAGAAGCATGAAGGAGATTTAGCAGTAGTAGGCAACAAGATTGCTGTTTTGTAGAGAGAGTAGAATCATAGATTAATGAGAAATTCATGCTGAATATGATAGTAACTACCCACTGAAGACACTAGATGAGTTAACAGAGGTAAAGGAAAGAGGAAGATGATAAGAAAGAGGACCCTTAGGGAGGTACCTTAAGGAATTCAATTCAATATAAAGTGGAGAGCAAGAGCAGAAAAGTATGCAGCTCAGACAAAAGCTAGGAGAATTTATTAAAAAAAAAAAAAGTTAAAAATATAGCAGATGTAGCATAACCTACATCTGCTAAATGTAGCAGTTCCAGTGTAACCCATCCAGCAACACAAACATCCATGTAACTTCTGCTTATTCAATAATAAAAGACAAGATTTCAACTTCTATAACAACATATTTGTTCTTTATCGTAAATAATTTTTCAAGAGAATGTCTGGGAGACATTGTAAAAATCTACAAATTGCGCAAATCCTCAGAATCAAGTCAAAGCTCAGGAAAATATAAGCTTTACTCCTGCTTCTCAGTGCTTCTTTACTTCTCTAGCTATTTCCAGACTTCAAGGTCTGCTCCAACAAAACAAAATAAAGGAAAAAAAGAAATTGAATACTTCATGTCAGTGTCCTATCAATTATAAAGAAAATACATGTGCTGGAAAATAGGAAGAAAGGTTCTCTCCAAAATTATGTAAGTTTTAAAACAGAAAATCTTATTTTGTAAATGTTTACAAAATATTTTGAAGCACAAGGGCTTCAAAGGGTACCAAAGCAAGAAAACAACTAAGCTCATGTCCCTACAAAATTCAGTCTTATACAGCTCTTCCCAAAGAGCAGAATAATATATATGTATTTTTTATTAATAATTTCTCCTTTATTTATGATTTGATCAGTTCACTTTGGTATTTCATTGAACCTCAGTCTATTACTGTTACTAAATTAATTTTAAAGTGAACATTCCATCTGAGACTGTTCTCAACATAAATAATCTAAACCTAATATTTTAGTTTTAACTAGACCTAAATAATAATAAAAAAAAAACATATCTCCTTTGGTTAATAGTTTTCTTCTTGTCTCTTTCTTCCATTGATCTTTTTGCCTTTCTCTAATATAGCCTGCTTACCCTTTGCTTCAATTAAACTTCAAATTTAATTAAATGGGTCTATTGGGTTCAAAACAAGTTTGGAAATCAAATGAGGTGTTCTTTATTTTTGCATTGTTCATTTTTTTGGAACATACATCTAGATATCAGGTTTTGTAACATTAAATTGGAGTGTTCTTTTTCCTCATGACAAGACATTCCTTTGCCTTAAATGTATGCATCTCACTTCTGCAGACTTCCTTATTATTCCACAGTCGCATGTACCTTCCCCATTTTTTTTTTCTCCTGTCTAATCAGCACAATAAAGTAAAGCCTCTAGCCTGCTTTGCAAGGCTATATAAACCATATAAAAAAGTGCACATAGAACAATATTTTAACAAAATACTTCTGCTCTGAATACTGCCAGTTAGTTCAGAGGCTTGACTGGTTTGAACACCCAGGTGCAGGATAAATTTCCCACTGGCCTGGTGAAATTGTCAGTGTTTTAGGTTCAGTCCTCAGTGTGAACCTAAGGAAATGCGTTCAGGTTCACAGCAAGGAGTCCCAAAATGGTATCTAAAGATTAGAAGTTATGAGAGGGTTGCTTATCAGTGTTTGTAAGAATAGTGAAAATGTTCACTGCTGCTCTAATTAAAAAAAGCCTTGGGATGATTTGTTTTGTTTTGTAAGACTGGTGTGACACTTACTAAGTATCTGCTTCATAGTGTAATATATTTACATATTTTTTGACTTTATTTTAGCATTTCAGCTATATCTTTCACTATACATACACAGTTCATGTCTTTAATGAGGAAAGTTCTACAGAGGTTGCTAAAAAATAGACATAAGGTAATCGAATAGCTTTTTTTCCACCAAAAAAAAATCATTTTATTTTTTTTTATCAGCTAAAATTTTTAATTTTAATTTAATTTAATTTAATTTTAATTGTAATTTTAGGTGTTTTTCCCCAATATTGCATTTACATGAAAGTTCAGTTTCATTTACATGAAAGTTGCTGAAAAGTAATCAAAGTGATGACTCAAAAATTACATCACTTTCAGTTCAATTACTTTTCTTGAAACACTATCCAATAGATGTTATTTCACTCTCTAAAAATTTTAAAATTTCATTTTAAAATTTTATTCTTATACATATTACGTGGAAATTTAAAGCAATATATTGCTGTCTTTCAAATATTTATATGTAGTTGTGTATTTGACTTAGGTTTTTGTCCTGAAAGGATTTGTACATGTCCATAGCTTTTCCTTTAGATGTAAAAACCTACAAATCAATCTGAAAGATTGGAAAGTAGAGATTTCCTTGTATTTTTGAGCATATGTCACCAAATAAGGAACTAGTATCTGCTGCTGATTTTTGTGAATTTAGGCAACTTCTTCAACTCTTCGCACCACAATAGCATTTCCAGCTCAGTAGCAATTTTATTTGATCAGTGTCTAGTGATTGGAATGTCACTTAGTGCACAACCTATGTAAAACTTCCAGGACTAATTCTAACACTTCTAGAGTCTTCCATAGTTAATTAATTCTAATTAAAGATTTAGAATGAAGGTTAGAAGTGACTACATACATAGTTTTATAATTTGTTTAAGTAACTTCATTATGTAAGAAGAATTGCTTAGGCTGATTGAAAAACAGGCCATGTGATCTCTTTTTCTAAGACAGTACTCAGATTGACTTAGTAATTGTATTCATTGTTTTGAGTATCCTTCATGTGTCTTTCTATTCCTCTCTTTAAATGAAAGTATTTCAATATTTTTTTCCTATTTTTACTACTAATAAATTTAATTATTACATACCTTGATATTTTTTGGATACAAGATACGCTATACATGTAAATATGTATAAAACTAATAAATGCTTTCAGACATCCATTGTCTACAGAGCTCTCAGTGTTCTTGCTCATTTTTATTTTATTTTATTTTATTTTATTTTATTTTATTTTATTTTATTTTATTTTATTTTATTTTATTTTTCACCTAAAAGAAAATGTCTTGAAGTTTTCTTAAAGTTCCTCTAAAAGAGGAACTTTTTTTTTTTTTTTTTTCAAGTCTTTCAGAAGCTGATACATTGAATGATGGGTCCTGACAATTCTTACTAGTTAGTATAGCTTCAAGGAAAGCATCCTGGGGAAAGAATTCTCTCATCTGTGTAACAGGACACCTTTTGTCATTGCATAGTTATTATTTTAATGTACGCTAAATAATGCAGAAATTTTTGGATACGTCTCTCCACGTCCAGCTCAGCTGCATGGATTAACTCTCAACAACTTCTGAATATCATATTTAAATGTCATCAGGAAAAGACAAGCCAATGTTATGTAATTTACAGACAGATTTTAAGATTTCAGGTTTATGGCTGAGCTTCTAACTTACTTTTAATATCAAAACTACATATCTTATATCTAAAACTACATATCTTAATGTGCCTCTGCACCTGTTTTTTTTTTTTTTTTTTTTTTTTTTTTTTCTTCTTCTAGATTTGCATTATTATTCAGACAAAGTCTTTTATATGTGATACCCTGATAAGTGTTAATCCTTTTAAATCCTCCATTTCACCCACCCACACACTTAGGGCCCAATTTTCTCTGGTTTCATGCATCATTTGTTCTTAAAATCTGTGGAAGTTACACAAAAATGCTTGATACAGCAAAATCTGCAAAGCATAAAGGAGTCATACTTATTTTATGTACAGTCACTCTATGTAGTTGTTTTATCTTTAATTAAGCACTGTCAAGAAAGTAAGCTTTCTTTACTCTCTAAAGGAAATTGATATTTTTAATCACAATTAAATAAGTATGTCAGAGACAGAAAGGAATCAAATGTTTTAGAATAGAAACATAGAAACAATAGAAACATGCATTTCTCTTCATGTGGACTGTAATCCAAAAAAATATTATTTTTTCCAAGTTTAAACCTAAAATTTTAAAATCCTTATTTGCTTGAACATATTTTCTTCACATTCTTTTTTATTTATTTGCAGATGTCTCTGAGTGAAACCCTAGCTTTACTTCTGCCTATACAGACAGTGTATATTAGATAAACTGTATGTAATGCAGTGGCTCTGGAGGCTGTAAAAATAGAAAAGAAACAAAGCACTAACCATGCTGAAATAGATTTTTTACCTGTAAACCCAATAATAGTGCCAGACTTATGGAAACTGATCAAATGGACCTTCCTCTTCTCTCAAGATGAAAAATAAAACCAAACTAAACCAAACCAAACCAAAACAAAACACCTCTTATCAACACCAGTTTGAATGAGTGAATGATACCAGTCTCATTCAGCCACGAGTCTTTGACAAAGCTCCTGTGATAGTCCAATCTGTGAATATGCTGCACTATTGCATGATTATATTATTATACATATTTAATATGCATGTAAGTATATCTATTTTTTCAAAAGGAAATTGCATTACCATAAAATGCCAAGTGTACTAAACATCATTTTCCATTTTAAAGCCTTCGGTGTGTGAAAATGAAATCATTCTGCAGAAGAAAGTGGCTCAAATGGGGCACATACCACAATGCCTACTTGCTGACCTCTGTTTCTGAGTATACTTTGCACAATTATATTACTCACAATCCCTATAACTTTACCATGTGTTAAGGCCAGGTGTATACCTTCAGAAAGGATATGGAAGTTTAAAACATTGCTTTCTTAATTTGTTTATGCAAAAGCAAAAATGTCATTTGTACAACTAAAAGCTTTTCATTATTAACAACTAATCAAAATGACCACAGCGTTATTTTAAAGATACTTTAGGTCAAATATGCATTTACTATCATGGGTTGTATTCTCAGTGTTCTACCATAGCCATGCTGAAATTCTTATTCTGTGCTTTGGCCTTCCATTACTTAAATAAACTTATTTGTATTGTTTAATTTCATGACAGCATGTCCTTTATTTATTACCATAGGCTATTTGTTATATTTTAGTATGTCCTAGTATATTTAGAACGTGGTACGTTTAGAACATTTTAACACTTTATATGTTAGGCATATCATAAAAAGTTATTCTAGGCACTCAGATTGTTTCAGATTCTATCAATTTTCTTTTTCTTTGATGAATGTGCTCAGTTTTATGGTGTGAAAATGTGTTATAGTTGTGTTACTTTCTAGGGTGGGATAGTAAAGCTGGAGGTGGATCTTTAGGCAAAGTTTTATATATACAAAAGTAAACAGAATCTTTGGCTTTCTGCTGGTTATAAAGAGGGTAGAAAAAATAATTTCATTTGAAGTACTTTAGGGAATTCTGCCTTAACTTAAAAGCATTTTTCAGTTGTTAGAATTTATTTATTTATTTATGGGTTGGGAGAGCAAATTGTATATATTAAAGTGAAAGAAGGATCTAAAGGTCAAGGGATAAACTGATGCAACGTATCTCAAGCTAAAAGCCCCATGATCTGTGGCAGAGTAGACTGAACAGGAGCTAAGGCAGAGCACAGTGTTTAAGGGATATTTAAGATACTGATTGCCTAAAATGGCACCAAACATTTTCTTTTTGATTGGTGTTACTCTAAATGCTTGAAAAGCATTGAAACATCACTTCTTCATTTAAAGGGTCCTGCCACATGCTAGGAAGTAGCATGTGAATTTTCTTGCCCTAGGACAGAAAGGAGTTCCTGGTTAGGATCCTGGCTCTCACTCCAGCATGTTTGTATTGGGTTGAAACAGCTAGAGCGGTGTGGAAGAAGCAGAACATTTTTAGTTTTGCCTGGGGTGGACTTTCTTAGGACTATCTTCTGAAGATGTTTTGTACTTCCCATCACATGAAACAGATTGAAATCAGAGCCTCAACATATACTCAGGCTGCTGTCACCCACTCAAAGAAAAGTGCCATAAACATGTCTGGCCCCTGGCAGAATCAGTTTGGGAAGCATGGCATCCTGTGGGAGGGACCCCACGTGGAGCAGGGGCAGAGTAACTATGAATGGGCAGCCAAGATGAAGTGTTAGGGACTTGACTGCAGCCCCCATTCCCTGTTCCTCTGCACTGCTTGTAGGGAGGATATAGTAGAGGGTGGATGGGAGGAAGGTGTTTTTAGTTTGCTTTTAGTTTCTCACTGCTCTAGTATGCTAGTGATAGGCAATACATTATAATAATCTCCCTACACTGAGTCTGTTTTGCCAATAATTGGTGAGTGATCTTCCCGTTCCTATTTCAGCTCTTGAGCCCTTTCCATCACATTTTCTCCCCCATTTCCTTTGAGAAGGGAAAGTGAGTGAGCCTTAGTAGTGGAGTTCAGCTGCCCAGGAGGGTAAAACTATCATAATTATATTAATAATCGGTATTTTGAGGAATGGAGAAATCACTTCAAAACATTTCCTTGTCTTGCAAAAATTATCTTGAGCACTCTCTAAAAATCTATGATTGGGAAGGGCCTCTGGAACACACACAAATTTCTAAAGTTTCTAGGAGGCCAGACTTTCATTAAAGAATGATCAGGATCAACTTCCTGCTTAATACAGGTCACAGAACTAGAAATTTCTAAGTTCCTTGATACTATGCTGGATACATAACTTTCAAGTTGACAAAAGCCAACTTATCTCTCCCAATTTCACCATCTACATCTAGGTTGTTCTTTAACCTAGGACTCTCTTCTCCTCCCCATTTTCTCACATGTATCTCTTAGCACGTCATAAATTACCCTCCAGAAAAATGTATAACTTCCCCACATGATAAAGAAAGACCTACATTACTTACTTGAACTAGCAGTATAGTTATGTAAGGAATGTTCCAGTAATTCATGTCAATAGAGGGTTTGAAGGGTAAACCTTGAGTCTCTGATATCCGCAGATAAGAGAACAAAGGGGTTTCAGAATAACTGCTAACTGTTGTGACTATTGCATGGGACACTATACAAGTCTCTGATATCTGGCCAAGATGGACAAAGGAGAAGGACACGGAGAAAGCCTGGGAGGAAGACTACAAACCTTCAGCATGAGAGACCCCCAGAGGGATCACCAGAGACTGATACACATGCACCAGTGGGAAGGTTCGGATTCCAGGAACTAATTATAATAACCCTACATTTTCTAGAAGTAGTAATGAATATGTATTAGCCTAGGACCATAGAAACCAGCCACCTGATGTAACGTATGTGTGTGTTGGAGGAGCCCAGACTCCCCGTGCACCCAGCATTGTTTACTTGCCTTTTATTGACACCATAAATAAATCTTATAAAGCTAAATTGACTTGGAATTTATAACAGTTAGATGTGCAAGTAGCATAGAATTCATCAGATTTTTAGGTCAATTATTCTGCTGTTTCTACTTCTGTATGATCTTTACAGTCACATTAAAATGCTTCCTTTTTCACTTTTTGAGTTACATTTTCAAGCTTTGCGTTATTACTGTGTCTTTGTTACTTGATCCAGGAGACACCACCTGTGAAAAAAAAAAAGAAAAAAAAAAAAAGTCAGAGAATCTACTATGCTTCATCTCCATAACATCTGTGATCAAACAAAATGTACTGAACTTCATTAATCTCTCATTATAATGTGACTTATTTTTTTTTCAAAGTCAGGCTTGGATGTCTTTAGGTACCCTTTTAATTTTTTCATAAATATTTGAAAATACTTTCAAATAAAAAGTATTTTAATGTTTTGATATTTGATACTTTATAAATACCAGAAACAGGCATACCATCCCACTAATAACCTTCCTCTGTCACCTTAGAAAATTATTTTGGAGCAATGAAAATCATGACACATAGCAGCCTCCTCCCTTGTCTTCTGCCTGTCTGCCATGTGGCTTGTCTCTTTGACAGACCGATGACTGCTTGTGAGCATTCTGGAATGTTTTCCTGAAGGCATGACACTGGCACACCAGAATCTGAACCTACCCCAGGCTTGTCCTCAGCATGTTGTGTAGGCATGCACATTTTTGTCATACTCCATTCTGCTCATAAAGAAATATTTTTGTGGTATAAAGACTTCTTCATAGTTTTTATTTCCCCTGTTATGGTCACCCTGATTTCCTCATTTATCTTGATAATTTCTTGTTGATGAAGTGCATAACAGTGCCCTGGACACTATGGTTATGGCTTGTCCTCATTAGAATGAAATTATGTTAGGTCTGGAGATTAGTTGTTCATTTCCTCCAACTAGCTGTACTATTGATCACCCAGGATTAATATACTTACACCAAAAGTCAATGTGTCCTGAGCCATTATCCAAACAAGTTTCCTCTGAGTCATTAGCTCAAGATACACATCACACTTTTATATTGGTCCTTCAGGCAGAATGATCACAGTATAGTATCTGTATGTCTCTGTACAAACTGAATAACCATTAAAGAAAATAACAGACAAGGCTATCTGACAATCATAGTTGCAGTCAGCAGATCATATCTGTATATCAGAAAAACTTAAGTGAGTCTACATTCCTCTTAGGGAAGAAAATGAGATTTGTTTATGTTGTTAATGCTTTTCTCCAATACAGTGAAAACTTTCACAGAATTGCAATCGTGTTAAGGTGGGAAGTGATGTCTGTAAATTACCAAGTCCAACCCCTTCTCAGAGGAGGGTCAACTAGCAATCTTCAAAGACTGAAAAGCCACAACTTCTCTGGTGTTGTATTTAGCATATATTAGGCCCAACTGACAAAGCTGGTAGCATGTCAGAATTAGCCTTCATTCTGTCTTTTAGTTGTAAACTGCAACAGCTGGGCAAAATGTTCTGATGTTTAACTGATGTTATTCTTCCTTTGTAAGAATAAAGCGGTTTCTGATGTCACTGGGCACACCCGAGAAGTCTGGCTTTGTATTCTTTCTCCCCACCACCAGGAGACTGATAAGATCCCTTGATATTTTCTCAAATAGAGTCATTAGCTAAATAGTAATTTTGGTTTAAAATCAGAAATAAACAACAATATAGTTTTCCATTTTTCTCCACAAGCTCTTTTCCCGAATCTTTAAAGAGGGTCAAGCCCTAGAATTATGAGACAAACATAGGTCCACTGAAGAATCCACTGTGGAGCCCTCAAGAAAAATACAGTTGACAAGATTGGCAAAAGTGCAGGATTTGGAGAGGGCATTGCTTTGGCTATTGCTTACCCTGTTAAGTCCTTAGTGGGGAAGAATTTTAGGATCATCTTGTGTTCTTTGCACCTATGGCTTCCATGAAGCAGAATTTTCCCAGTGGCTGTTGGAAAGAATCCCTGAGTAGTAGAAGACTCCTCCATCATGTTCTTGCAAAGACATATACAGAACCTGTTGACACTTTCAGTTTCAGGTATCTATCATCCCATACTGATATTATATAAACTCACTTTAGGATAGAATAAATCTTGTGGTTAAAAATTAATGAGAACAAAATATGCAACATCTTGTTATCTGTCAACCTTCTGTTATGTTGAAGCATCTTGTTAATTGAAACATCCCATTATCTGTCGACCCCCAGTTAGGCTGAAACTTGAGATAACTTGAGTCAACTTGGCATTCTTTAGCAAAAGGTGAAAAGTACATCATGAGTATGTACTCCCAAAGACCACTGCCCATGTCCTGAAGATCCCAGCCCACAATTCTTGTGAGGCTTTGTGCAAGCGCAAAGACTGATAAGCTAATTAGCATATGAAGCAAGAGTAGGCAGGTTTAGGTAATGAATATGTATAGGCATTAATAGAATATTCATTGTTTTGCTGTTTAAATATGCGAGTTTGTTACTTAGAACATGCACGTTAGGTGGAAGGATCCCCCATGCATCCAATTCTGACAATAAAGGATACTTTGTCACTTAGAAATTTCGGCTTCAATCTTTGAATCAATACATATCTATCAGGGTATCAATGCTGATCTACCCGAAATAAAAACCGCCTTATCACTGCTGAACCACTGATTTTTTTTTTGCGGCCACATTCTTTTCAGCCTCTCCATATAACACTGCATTTTACTTTAGCAGGCTTTAAAATATCTTGCTGGTTTATGTCCACTACAGAAACTTGCCTAGAAACACATTAATGCTCTGTTTGCTCTGTTTTATCATTCTTTTGACTTCTTTAATTCAGAACAGTCAGAAGAATGTAAGGAATACACATGGGATGTCTTATTTGAGCTCACTAAAGACATAAACTGGAGGATCCTCCATGGACTGATGTGCAGAGTGGCTGGAAAGCTGTGCAGAGGAAAAGGATCTAGGGATGTTGGTTGATACTTGCCTGAACATGAGCCGACAGTGTGCCCAGGTGGCCAAGAAGGCCAACAGCATCCTGGCTTGTGTCAGGAATAGTGTGGCCAGAAGAATCAGGGAAGTGATCCTCCCCCTTTACTCTGCTGTAGTGAGGCTGCACCTTGGGTACTGTTCAGTTTTGGCCCCTCGGTACAAGAAAGACATCGAGGCCCAGGATCATGTCCAGAGAAGGGCTACAAAGCTGATTGGTGAAGGGTCTGGAACACAAGTCTTATGAGGAACTGGGGCTGTTATGAGGAACTGGAGGCTAAGGGGAGAACATATTGCTCTCTACAACTACCTGAAAGGAAGTTGTAGGGAGTTGGGTGTCAGTCTCTTCTTGCAGATAACTAGCAGTAGGACTAGAGGGAATGTTCTGTGGAAGGAGGACTCCTAGCTTAATTAATCCTTCATTTTATGGAAGCTGTTCTGGACTCTTGATATTCTTTATTGCCCATCTCTGAAATCTTTCCAGAGGTATTTATTTTGACACGACATCATCAGAGCTATGTATAGTACTCATGATATAGATGAAACATGGATTTATGCAGTGGAATATTCCTGTGATCTTTCTTTTGCTCTCTCTTTCATTACAGTCCCTAATCTTAAGTTTGCTTTTTTGACAACTAGCAAGTCTATCCCCTAAGATCTTAAGGCAAATGTTAACCATCATTCTGCTATTTTGCATTTGAAATTGTCATTGGTTTCTTTCCCACAAGTAACCCCACAAGAACACCATCATGTTACACTTACCAGCACTGAATTTAATTTGACATTTTACTTCCTAGTCACCCAGTTTTAAAGCCTTTTTGCAATTTTCCACAAGATACTACTTTGAAAAACTTAGTTTCATCAATGGACTTTTTCAGATTACTGCTCGCTTCTCCACCTTTTCAGTTCATTTACAAACATATTCAACAGCACAGGTAATGAAGCAGCACAGCAGTTAATGATCAAAAGCTAGCTCAGTTATTGCAGATGCTCCAGTGCCACAGTCACTGGAAATCATGGCTCTGCTTGCCAAAATTTCTCTCTCTTGTTTCTTTTGCCAGTAGGAAAAATATAATTCAAACAAAACAAAAATCTGAATAATTTATGTGACTAAACAAAATGGAATATATGTTTTCTTTTGTTCTTAATAATCTCTATTACTGGTTGCAAAATGATCCTAAAACAGGCGATAAGGATCAAAAAGCTAATATTTTAAAGTCAATGTCTGAATATGGTTTAAAATGCATCTGAAGTTAGAGAGAGCTGCTGTAGTACTCAATGTACTTGGGTACCATGGAAACCTTGTGATTTATCACATACCTGTGATGCCAAAATATACTTAAAATCACCTGTGAGAAATAAATATTTATTGAAATTTATTTCACATTTTGTTTATAGTGTGTATGATAAAACATTATTTTGTCTTGATTACTTCAATAAACCATATTTTAAAATTGTTCTTTAGAATGTTTTGGAATGGTCATTTTTTATCCTTTTTTTTTTTTTTTTTTTTTTAATAACAAATTAGTTTTACCCAGTCTTGACATCATCCTTGAACAGATTTAGCATCCAGCTAATCTGTGGTGCTGAGACTGAATAAGGAAGATTTAAGATGACACATTTTAATCATGATGAGGATCAGTTTTCAGATATTTATTTTCAGTTTGTTTAGCAGTCATGTATCATCAGAATGGAATATATAAAGCAAAAAAAAAAAAAAAAAAGAGAGAGAAAACATAAAGTGTCATTGAAAACAAAACAGGTTCATTACTGAGGTTCAGAAAAACTTTTTTCATATAAACTCCTATTTTCTCTGTCATGCATGACTGAGATATTTTGAAAAACTATTACAAAAGTTTGATAATGATCTCACATTTCATATTGGAAATTGGTCTGTGGCACACCAAATGGATCACTAGCAGTTTGTTTGAGATAGTGGATTGTAAGAACAACAAGGTTGTAAGAACTATATTCCAGCCAGGGAGTGGAATCAACAGGGGAATATGGAAGGTAAAAAAATCAAGTACAACACCTTGTGTGAACCTTTCAGAGGCTATTAAACACTATGAATCATAGAATCATTAAGGTTGGAAAAGACCTCCAAGATAATCTGATCCAACTGTTCCCCTACCACCAATATTACCCACTAAACCATGTCCCTAAGCAACAGGTCCAACCTCTCCTTTAACACCCCCAGGGATGGTGACTCTGCCACCTCCCTGGGCAACCCATTCCAATACCTAACTACTCTTTCTGAGAAGAAAGTTCTCCTAATTTCCAACCTGAAAATTAATGAAAATAAGTGCCATATATTTGCTCTGGTCTTAGATTTCTCCTGTTTCTGCTTATAGTCACCATTAGCTCTTCTTATGTTCCTGTATTCTTAATTATGTCTGAGGCAACCCACAACTGAAAGAGACATTTAAATACCAACAGCATATGGAATATAGAATCATAGAATCATTTAGGTTGGCAAAGAATCTAAGGTCTTCAAGTCCAATTTTTAACTCAGCATTGCTATGTCTACCACTAAACCATGTCCCTAAGCACCTAATCTACTCATCGTCTGAATACCTCCAAGGATGATAACTCATCTGCTTTCCTCGGCAGCCTGTTCCAATACCTCACAACTCTTTCAATGAAGTTTTCCTAATATCCAACCTAAACTTCCCCTGGCACAATTTGAGGCTATTACCTCTCATCCTATCATTTGTTGCTTGGGAGGAGAGATTGTCCTCTACCCTGGTACAACTTCCTTTGAGCTAGCTGTAGAGAGTGATAAAGTTTCCCCTGAGACTGCCATTCTTTAGGATGAATAACCCCAGTTCCCTCCATTGCTCACCATAAGACTTGCTCTCTAGACCCTTCACCATCTTTGTTGCCCTTCTCTGCCCTTCTCTGTTGCTCCATCACCTTGATATCTTTCTTTTTAGTGAGAAGTCTAAAACTGAAACCAGTATTTGAGGTGCATCCTCACCAGAGCTGAGTACAGAGGGACGATCACTTCCCTAGTCCTGCTACACTATTCCTGATGCAAGCCAGGATGCTCCTGGCCGTCTTGACCTTTTGAGCATGCTGTTGGCTCATATTCAACTGGCTATCAACCAATACCCCCAGGTTCCTTTCCATCAGCGAGCTTTCCAGCCAGTCCTCCCCCATCCATTGCATGGGTTTATGGTGCCCCACATGCAGAACCTGGCATTTAGCCTTGTTGAACTTCATGCAGTTGGTCTTGACCCATTGATCCATTCTATCCAGATCCCTATGTAGAGACTTCATACTCTCTAGCAGATCAATACTCCTGCCCAAACTGGTGCGTGGTGGTTTTACTCAGCTGGACAGCTGAACTCACCACAAATGCTTTTTCAATCCTCAAAGGAAAAGCGGGAGAAAATATGATGAAAAGGGCTCAAGGGTTGAGGTAAGGACAGGGAGGTCACTCATCAATTACTGTCAAGGGCAAAATAGACTCAGCATAGGGAGATTAATGTAATTTATTACCTATTACTAACAAGCTAGAGAAGTGAGAAACTTTTCAGAAGAGATACTAAAAATGCCTTCCCCCCATCCACCCTCTACTATATCCTCCCTACAAGTGGTGCAGGGGAACATGGAATAGGAGCTGCAGTCAGTCCCTAACACTTTGCCTCCACCACTTCTTCATGGTCACTCCCTGCCCTTGCTCCACGTGGGGTCCCTCCCATGGGATGCTGTCCTTCTTGAACTGAGTCTGCAGGGGCTGCCCACAGGCAGCAGCTCTTCACGAACTGCTCCCACATGGCTGCATACCATGGAGTCCATCCCTCAGGAGCATGGGGTCCCCCACAGGCAGCAGCTCCAGTCCCCCTGCTCCTGTGTGGGCTCCTCTCCATGGGCTGCAGCTCTGGCCTGGGGCCTGCTTCTGCAGGGGCCGCAGCCTCCTCCAGGCCACATCCACCAGCTCCACTGGGGGCTCTTCCATGAGCTGCAGCATAGAGATCTGCTCTGCCATATCCCCCTGTAGAGGGAAGCCTGCTCCACCAGGGGCCTCCCCACTGGCTGCTGGAGAACTGCTCAGACGCCTGGAGCACCTCCTGACCTCCTGCGCTGATCTGTGTGTGTGCTAGGCTGTTTCTCACTCCTCACTCTCCCAGCTGCTGTTGTGCAGAAGTGCGTTTATTTATTTATTTTATTTTATTTTATTTTATTTTATTTTATTTTATTTTATTTTATTTTATTTTATTTTATTTTATTTTATTTTATATTATTTTATTTTATTTTATTTTATTATTTTATTATTTTATTTTATTTTATTTTATTTTATTTTATTTTATTTTATTTTTTTATTTTATTTTATTTTATTTTATTTTATTTTATTTTATTTTATTTTATTTTATTTTATTTTATTTTATTTATTTTATTTTATTTTATTATTTTTTGTTTGTTTGTTTGTTTAGTTTTTGTTTTCTTAAGTGTGCTGTCACAGAGGTGCAAACCACATCACTTGTTGGCTGGGCTCCTTTTTGGAGACAGCTGAACCTGGCTCTTATCTAACATGGGGCAGCTCCTGGACTGTTCTCACAGACACCACTCCTGCAGCCCCCTGTTACCAAAACCTTGCCACATAAACTCGGCATATGTTGTTATCTGCATATTTAACTGAGGATGCACTCAGTCCCCTCATCATTGGTAAAGATATTAAAGATGTATAAAATATTAAAGATCTATAATTTTATATACATATTAGATATATAAAAGAAGTGGCACCAATACCTAGCCCAGGGCAACACTACTTATGACAGGCCTCCAACTGGATTTAAACCACAATTCTTTAAGCCCAGCCACCACAGCCAGCTTTTTACCCAGAAAACTGTATGCCCATCCAAGCCATGAGTAGTCAGTTTCTCCTGAACAATGCTGTGGGAACTGGTGTCAGAAGCTTTACCGAAGTCTAGGTAAACAATATCCATAACGCATGAGCTATGTCAGACAGGACTTAGAACTCCACTGAGAAGCAATGCAAGCCTGAAGTGGTGTGGATGACTAGTGTAAAGTTAGGTCTAAAGCTACTTTTCATAAAAACAGCCTTTTAAGAATAATTGCTACAAATGATTCTTTTGTCAAAGCCTGCTAGAGCCCTGTTGACCCTAAATGAAGAGTTGGTCCAACTTTTTTTTTTTGTTGTTGTTGGAAGATTTTTCTATTTATTTTTTTTCTTAGGTATTTCTATCCTAAGTAGCTGGAAATTGTATGGTACCATATGATCTGAGTCTGATATTTGAATTATCCAAAAATTATTTCTGAATTCAGTATAAGAAATAATGCCAATATGCTAATCTTCTGGCAACTTCTTTTTATCCATGTGTATGTTTACATTTTCAACAACAAAATATCTGACCAAAGCAAGAAATATAATATTCTTACCTGTTAGAATAAAACATTTAATAATTCAGCTTCTGCTTTAAAAGAGATGAAGTGTACTATGTTAGTTGATTTTATGTAAATTAAATCGAATTTTAAATGTTACGTTTGAATTAAATGGTCTTTTCAGCTTCCAAAGACTAACATGTCAGTCCTACCAATCAAATATTCAGTTGGTATGTACTCAGCAGAAAAGAAAATTAATGCATTGTTGCATTAAGGGGTGTAGCTGATTAACCATTATGGGTCTGGTTGGATTCAGGGTACTGAACCAGTTGGATCTGGGGGTCCAGTCGGACATTCACCAATAACGCGTTAACCGTCTGGGGGTCTGGTTGGATTCAGAACACTGAACTATCACAGTCACGGATAACCACCCTTACTCTAGTTGCACTTAATGAGAGCTATCACAATGCAATCAAGTATGGTTTATTACAGCAACAGATAACCAGGTTCTTTTGGATTGCCGGCGATAGTGACTGTCTGAAAAAGCAAGCTAGCATGCATGAAATATTCAGGTGTTACAGGTGTTAAAGGTGTTACAGGTGCACAGCCTAGAAATAAACGTGTTAAAAGGATCAAAGACTCTATAGAGATTTATAAGCAAGTATTCAGATCTGTCCTGGTTTCAGTTAGAACAGAATTAATTTTCTTCCTAGTAGCTGGTGGAATGCTGTGTTTTGGCTTAGGATGAGAAGAGTGCTGATAACACACCAATGTTTTAATTGTTGCAGAGCAGTGCTTATACCAAGCCAAGGACATCTCAGCCTTTTGCTCTGTCCTGCCAACAGGCAGGCTGGGGGTGCAGTAAGAGCTGGGAGGGGACAGACCCAGGACAGGTGACCCAAACTAGCCAAAGGGGTATTCCATACCATCTGACGTCATGCTAAACAATATATAGGGGTGGCTAGCCGGGGGGAGGGGGCCGGACTGCTCGGGGTTAGGCTGGGCATCGGTCAGCGGGTGGTGAGCAATTGCATTGTGCATCACTTGTTTGTACATATTATTATTAGTAGTACTATTATCACCATTGTATTATTATTATTGTTATATTATTATTATTATTATTGTTATTGTTATTGTTATTGTTATTGTTATTGTTATTGTTATTGTTATTGTTATTGTTATTTTCCTGTCTTATTAAACTGTCTTTATCTCAACTCACGGGCTTCACTTTCCATTTCTCTCCCCCGTCCCAGAGAGGGAGGGGGAGGGTGAGCAAACGGCTGCGTGTTTAGCTGCCAGCCGGGTTAAACCACGACAAGATCTCACCCAAAAGCGTCCCAATGGGGTGGGAAGAGAGGCTCAGCCCGTCGACTGATCCCAGGAGTCAGGAGGTCCTAAGGATGTTGTATTTCTTCGGGATGATATCTCCCCTGACAGTGTTATCTTCCCTAACATCCCCTCTCTCTTAGGCCAAATTATATTATTTTCTATCTTTTACATGTAGGTGGAGCTTGAGTGGCTCTAGTCAAGCATATCTTAGTTATGATTGGTGAAAAGTTCTCCTGTCTCCGTTTAAAGTAATAGGCTCTGAGAAATTCAGGGCACGTGCTCAGTGAGGGGTGATTGCACCTTGGAGGCGGATAGCTTTTGGGATGGAGGTGTGTTTTGGCATTATAATGATATTATAATGAGGAAAAAGTACACTAGGGTACAGCATTTGTCAAAATATGACAGGTCTTTGGCTCAGGGTGGCAAAAGTGCAGCTTATTGGTCTCAGTGTGCACAAGAACAATAGAGTTCCCACCTAGTTACAAAGCCGAGCCGTGGTGTCTCCACTCCACTCTACACTCCGTACTGCTCTTTAGGGCTAGCACACCAAGTTTCCCCAGCTCAATAGCATCTAAGGTTGGGAGCCTAGGGAATGCTCAGGTAATGCAGCTATGCCCTACCCTGAAAGCCTCTTCAATGCTGTACATTTTCTTTAAAATGTGAATGTTAGTTTTATTTTCCTAGTTACTTCAGGCAATTACACCACATGCATTTGACATCTTACAGAAGGTACTGTAGCCTATGGTGTAGCCTATGGTTTTCTCTCTTTTCTCTCTCTCTCTTTTTTTTTTTTTTTTCATTAGTTTTTGTAATGGAAAGACCATGTCTTCAGCACTGACATTTGTTTGAATAACTGATGAATACATTTTGCCTAAAGTCCAGTGCTTTGGGCTATGTCTTTATCATTTTCCAACTTGCCTGTACATAAGACCAATGCAACAAAACTTTAAAGGGTTTTCCAGTTAATTCAGAGGAAAAATTGGCATTACTTAGTCATACTTTGACTTTTGCAAGATGATTGTATTAAACTTCAACCAACATATAATGTCTAAGGTAAAACTGAGGTTTGTGGAATTACTGTATGCTCTTAGGACTTCTCTGTACAAAGTACGGAGAAAGATGTCTGACTAAAAATTTTTTACATTTTTAAAATAAACTAGAGTTCTTAATGTAAGAGTGAGTGTTCAGGGATATGTAACATTCTCTGGAAATGTTGGGGTTTAATGAGACATTCCTTAGAAAAGACGACTCCATTAATACAGGTGTTCATTTAAGATTGTATATATGACACTACTGTTGAACAGATATACATTTATATGATCTCATGCATTTATGCTAGAAAGAAAAAGACTAACAATTGCAGCTGGTACTGGGATAGAAGGCCATAGGGCCACATGACAGTAGCTTTATTAAAACAAAATACATGACAGTATTTGGTTCCTGTGTGAACTATTTGTGGCCATAGTCAGAGATAAACATTTGGTCTGTCTTCCACAAAATTAAGTTTAATTGTATTAAACATTTAGGTTACATCCCCAGTGATTACATCTGAGTAGAAAATTGTATATGTTGCCTGAAAGTATAGAAAAAAAAATATAAAAATCAATAAACCTTTCTGTTGGAAAATACCTTTTTATACAAATCAAAATATTTATAAGAACGTTCTTGAAAACCCAGAATACTTTTATAATTTTAACGTCATTAGCAACATTTAATGCAACTATTCTTACTACTATCTTGTTAATTATTTCAGATGTTTGAAAACTTCTTTGCCTCTGATTAAAATATGGAAGATGCTTAAATCAAGAAAAATGTTTTAATTGTTTGTTTATAATTACACAGATAAAAAGACTTTAGGCTCTTCTTCATTCAGTGATATTTTATTTCTATTTTTCATATGAGATTGTCAGACTATTTTAGTATTAATTTTTAAAGAAAAGTGTATCTGTCAAGGCTAAGAGATGTAAACAACTCATTCAGAATCTGCAATAGCTATGACATTTCTTTATTATTAGATGTTGTCCTCTGTGTTCTATATGGAGCTTTACTGAGGTATATTAAATGGAGAATTTATAAAGCTGGAGATCATGGCTTTTTTTCTGCTGACGGCTGTCTCCTCCTCCTGCACTACAGTGCATTAATCCTTCCTTCTTCAGTTTAGCTTTTCCATTTCAGTCTGACCCCACATCCCATCCCCTTTCTTCTGTAGCAGAACAGCACATGTGCTGAAATGGGATCCTTCACACTGCAAATATGGAAGGGGATTTGCTTCTTAACACTAATGATGGTTACAAAAATAGTCTGTAAGGCTATGCTCACTGTGTTAATCTTGCAAAGACATTTATAGGACACCTGTTCTGGATTAGACTGCCAGATCGATTTTTCAACATGGTAGTTGCAAAAATGCTTACAGACCATATATAGACATTTGCAAAGCTAAATACAGACCATGTTTGGCAAATATTTCAATCTAAAAACTCTGTCAAAGGGAGATCTCTACACTGAGACCTGTGGATCAAAGAAGCAGCTCATTTGCTTAAATGGTGTATAAGGTGGATTAAAGGGTTCAGAAAATAAATAAATAAATAAAAGGCTTATAAACATGCAATCATTTTGTAGGTGCTTTGCACATGAGAGAAGCTAAGCTGTGAGGCTTTCTTTCTTCTTTTCTAGCTATTAGTTCCTCTTTCTCCTTACATATGCATAAAGAGCTCGCAGGTAACTTCACATGTAACTTCCAGGTGAAACTGAAGTCACATCAACAGGTCCAAACACACCATTATTTTATGTTTATAGTGTTGTAAAGTGACTTAACAATTAGTGTTTCTGTATCTGGCTGTGGTCATTTCCAGTGTCACCAGCTTTAAACTGATATATTTAAAAAATATAATATAGCTGCAGACACCTGCATATGCTGCATAGGGCTGGAAGTTCTAGGAGAGCAAAAACATCTTTGTTAAGATATGATCTAGCTTTTCAATTTCCACTAGGTAAAACTATATAAAAATGTTTCATTTTAATTTGTTTCATGTGTCACTGATGAACAAAATATAGCAGGTTTTCCTGTGTGAGTTCATAAAAATACCCAGAGGCTCAGATGATTCATATTATCCAGCTTTCTGAAAATACAGGATAGGTTAGTAGGATTGATTCAAACATGTCAGAGAAATTAGCAATAATCTTAAATAAGATTTAGGCTAACAAAAACATTAATTTACAAATCATAAACAATCTACCTCACATTCCATCATAAATTCAGGGTAAAATATTTTGATTTATAATGTAAAATACAGCTTATTCCATATCGTGGCTGTTTTATGTAATACAGTCTTCTCGTTTATACGTTTGCCACAATCCTAAATCTCTTTCTTGCCCATGCTGCAGTTTTTATGCATTTTTGAAAGCAGGGTTTCAATTATGAAAGTGCAAGCTTGTAGCAGACAACTTATTATCGTATGTTACTGAATTACTCGCATTGAAGAAATGATCTGTAGAGCAGCTGGTTTATAACAGCATAAACATTACTAATTTTAATGGTTACTCATAATATTTTACTATATTTTCTTCTATTTAAAAGCAGCGACAATAAAATCTGTAGGGGGTCAAGCAATTACCTACTAGAAATTGTTCCCAGCTACTTATGCAAATCTGGAGTTGGCTAATAGTCACTCAGATCTGATCTCTTCTACTGCAGGATTCTATAGTTGTGCCAATCCACATTATTTTTGAATATATTCCATGTAAAACTTGCAGTAAATGTGGAAAGAGAAAATGAAATCCAGGGAGTTTATGGCATTTCCCTACTTGCAATGAAATTGTTATGGTTTTGCTGATTGTTTAAAGTTACTGATCTTGTGGTGGTGGTTTACTTGTTTTTTCTTAGCTTAAACAGCAACAACAACAACAATAACAACAGCATTCTTTTTGCTTGGAATCTACTACGGGCCACCTGATAAAGGAGAGCTTGTTGAGGCCTTCTTGATTCAGGTACAAGAAGCTTCATGCTCACATGCTGTCATCCATGCACCCAACCGGATGTCTGCTGGAAAACCTAAACAACAGGCTGTAAACAATCCAGGAGATCCCTGGAGTGTGCTGAGGATAGCTTCCTGGTCCATGTATTAGACAAACCAACCAGAGGAGAAACGTTACTGGACATGGTGCTCACCTACGCAGATTAACTCATTAAAGAGGTTAAGATTAGAGGCAATTTGGGCTGCAGTGACCATGCCCTGGTTGACATTGTGATCTCGAAGAATGTACACCTGGTGAAGAGCAAAGTCAGAACCCTGAACTTCTGAAGAGCAATCTTCCAGGTGTTTAAAGACCTAATGGGTGAGATATCCTGGAATGCAATCCTTAGGAACAAAGGAGCTGAACAGAGCTGGCAACTCTTTAAGGATGTTTTCCTCAGAGCACAAAAACTCTCCATCCTCCTATGTAAGAAAGCAAGCAGGGAAGGCAGGAAAGTGAAATAGCTGTGCAAGGACCTTCTAGTCAAACTGAAGCACAAGAAAGAAATGCACAGACACTAAAAGCAGGGACATGTGGCCTGGGAATCGTACAGGGATGCCATCTGGATGTACAGGAATGGGATTAAGAAATCCAAGGAACAGATGGAACTGAGCTTGGCAAGGGATGAAAAGAACAGGAAGGGATTCTATAGGTACTTTGACCAGAAAAGAAAGGCCAAGGAGAATGCACTCCCTCTGTAAATGTGAAGGGAGAACTGGTAATGACAAACTTGGAGAAGGTTAAGGTACTCAATGAGTTCTTTGCCTCAGTCTTCAACGGTGACTAGGCTGAAATTCCTGAACCCATAGATGAGGGTTAGGGAAACAAAGTCCCTCCCACTGTAAGTGAAGAGCAGGTTTAAGACTACCTTATGAAACTGAACAGGTACAAGTTTATGAGGCCTGATGACATGCATCCCAGGGTCCTGAGGGAATTGTCTGATGCAGTTGCCAAGCCTCTCTGTCATATTTGAAAAGTTCTGGCAGTGAGGTGATGTTCCTGGTGACTGGAAAAAGGGAAACATCACTCACATTTTTAAAAAGGGTAGAAAGGAAGATCTGGGTAGAAAGGATAGAAACTACAGACCAGTTGGCCTCACCTCTGTGGCTAGGAAGATCATGGAACAAATCCTCCTGCAAGCAATGTCAACGCACATGCAAGACAGGGAGGTGATCCAAAACTAGCCAGCATGGCTTCACCAAAGCAAATTGTGTGTGACCAACCTGGTGGCTTTCTATGATGGAGTGACTGCATCAGGTGACAAGGGAACACTGACCAATGTCATCTAACTGGACTTCTGCAAGACCTTTGACACAATCTCACATGACATCCTGATCTCCAGATAGGAGAAATACGGATTTGAAGGGTGGACTATTCAGTGGATAAGAATTGGCTCAATGGCCACACCCAGAGAGTTGTGGTCAATGGCTCTATGTCCAGGCGGAGGCCAGTGATGAGCAGTGTCCCTCGGGGATATGCCCTGGGACCAGTAGAGTTTGACATCTTGATCAGTGACATAGACAGTGAGATTGAGTGCACCCTCAATAAGTTTGCAGATGACACCAAGCTGTGTGGAGCAGTCAATACAACAGAAGGAAGGGGTGCCATCCAAAAGGATCTGGACAAGCTAGATAAGTGGGCCCACGTTAACCTAATGAGATTCAAGTCCAAGTGCAAGGTGCTGCACCAGGGTCAGGGCAATCCCAAACATGACTGGAAGAACTCACTGAGAGCAGCCCTGCGGAGAAGGACTTGGGGGTTCTGGTGGACAAAAAACTTGACATGAGCCAGAAGTGTATGCTGGGAACTAGGTGATCTGTAAGGCCCCTTCCAACCTCAAAAGGTTCTATAATTCTATTATTCTATAACTCTTAAAACACCTTAACACTAAGAATGAAATCAGAACAACAACATCAGGGAAATTAGGTCCTTTTTTTTTTTTTTTTTTTTTTTCCTGTCCTTCTCTACTTTATTTATTTATTTATTTATTTTTATGTTTTATTCCAACTTGGACTCCGCATTGATGTGTTTACTTGTTTGCAATCTCCATATGTTACTGCAGCAAGAATGAAAAGTTGTAAGCCTTCACTTCTCCTCTGATTTATAGTGAGGTCTGAATCCTGCTTATACAGAGAATCCATTTATGCAAACCATGTGATATTTAAGGGGCATATTTGTCAATAAAAAGGTAAGTCCTTTCTCTCACAACTCTTAGAAGATCTTTCTTCTGATGCCTTGTTTCTGGAGCCAAATGGGATACTTCTACTTAGCTACAGAAAAGAAGTTTCACAGTATTCTTTAAAGTAATTATTAAAATATTGGTCTATGAGGTTTGAGGTTCTTAAAGAAAGCAACAGCAACAAAATATCTGGATTGCAATTTTCCCCCAAATGCACTTATATCTAAGAATAAGATTTCTTTATCATTTTGGTTTCAGTGGTTTTATTTGTTTGTTAGTTTTATTTTGTTTGCTTTTTTCTTTCTGTTTTGCTTTGTCTTTTTTTTGTTGTTGTTCTTTTTGTTTGTTCGTTTGTTTTAAACAGCATTTTCTTTAACCTAGAGTTTGTTAAAGTATTAAATGTTGAAAGAAATTAACCAGCAAATGTCATTATTCTGTATTTCATTCCCAGTGAAACTTTAATACATCTACATTTTGCATTCTTCTTTCTACTTTTCAGTTCTATGAGGATTTCTGTCAAAGTACCTATTTGCTAAAACAACCATAGAGTATAAACATACATATCCTGTTTCTGGATGAAATTCTGATTCTGTCAGATCCTACATGTGCATTATAAGTCTCCTAAGCCCTTTTGATGTTTACTATGTTTCTAAAAATACCAGGTCTTAGAATCATCTCTTTTAAAATCACAGAAATTGAGTTTTGCTAAATATGTTTCTAAGCTTCACAGTGAAAGAAAAGGTGCCTAAGGATATAATATGTAATTATATCCTTCTAATATATATACATACATATAATATAATAATATAATATATATACACACATATATATATATATTATATATAATAAACTTCAATACTGAAGTTTAGAAGAATCAGAAATTAAGAAATTATAAAAATATTTTAAAATTTTCATAGTTTTTATTATCATCATGGGTTTAGATGTCTAACATATAATTTGAATTTGATCCTTTGTGAAGAACAGATGTTTAGGGAACTTTTTTCTTCTTTACATCCCTCCTCAGTATTTTTTCTTTCTTTGCACAGTTATCTCACATATTTATTTACTGTATGAGACAGATCTCCACCACAGTGCAACTCACCACCCACAGTTAAGTGTAGTGCCACATGAAAATAAAGAAATGTATCCTGTATCGGATGCTTTCTTTGTGAATGAAAGAAGAAATATGTTTCCAACATTCCAGCTTGACAAGTTATGTATAAACCACAGAGTGAATCCCTTTTTATTTATTTTTTCTTTGTTAGCCACTAGGATGATTATGTTTATATATACAAATTATATAATGAAAAGCAGAAAAAAAAAGTGAATAGAAAAGATGGATGTAATTACTTTAGTGCTCCTTTTAATTGTCTCCAGAAAGAATATCTTCCTCTCATGCTACTTTGACAAAATAAAATGTGTTAGATATGGAGATATACTTACTATTTGACTTTTTTTTTTTTTTTTCTTTTTTATACTTCACAAAACTATGTGCAAACTTCAAGGTATTTTTAATGAGGTTTTAACCTTACATTTACATGAACAGTAGGAAAAACAGATTTCTTTTTCTAAATAATTATTTTGAAATTCTCAGGTAATAATCAGGTAACATATTTACTAAATACAAGGATGTTTATACTGGGTCAGTCCAATGGTCAGTTTTTTTCAATGCTCCTGAAAGTCCTAGTTTCAAGAGCCATAGAGCCTAGAGGCATAGGTGGTCTGTGTGTTCATGTGTCCTTAGCACAGAAACCAGAGGATGATGTTGTAGTGTTAAACCCATCTAAACATGGAGCTAGGGGTGCCACACCTCAGGACTGGGAAATGTTACCAGATCAAAATATATAAAAAAAAATATATAATTCTTTATTTGTTGCTGAGAAACATCCCTGAAACATCTCAGTGCTTGTGGATGTAGGTCTAAAAGGAAAACAAACAAACAAACAAACAAGAAAAACATATCAACTAAGATAGTAAAATAGAGAAATAATAAACAAGCACAGCCAAAGACTGATTCATCTCACTTATTGTACACACGTATCTTATAGAAAAGACATTCATCATCTGCAGGGGCCTATTTATCCCCACTCATTCCAACAGGGATGTTTGACTTAGACATAAATAACTAACTTTCAGATGCCTACACCACTCTGGTGTAGGCACCACCTATTCATGCATTTATATGTATTTAGAAACAGTCTGGTATAGTCTTAGAAACAGTCTGGTATATTCTTATCATGATTAATTATTTTCTTCAGAAGACATAATAGTTAAAAAGAGGCATAGAAAAATATTTGAACATATTATAACTTACATTCAGACATATTGAACATTTACTAGTCTAAACCGTGTTATGAATATACTTTGTGTTTTAATATAAACATAATGCAAGGATTATACAATATATACTGACACACCAAAAGAAAAGGAGAGGTAATCCATATCGGAAAATCCACTAGGCACAACAACAGTGATGCTGTGGCACCAGAAACAGCTGGAACTCAAGCTCATACATGCAGTGTCATACATGTAGGCCATTAAACTATCGGATTTAGTTAAGCAATGACACATCTGCATACCTATGGCTCTGAGCCTGAATCTGCAAGTCAGAGAGATCTCTCAGATGGCCACCGGGCTCCTGTCTGGAGCTTCTTCCTGCATCTGCTCTTAACTCTAGACTCTGTTGTAGCTCTGACAGATTTCTCAGTTTCTTTATAATTGCAGGGTAAATAGGGACACCTTACTGATGGCTAAAATCAGTAGTAAAGGCTTTGTATTTAACCCTTTTTTCACTATTTGGATTATTTTGCAGGGATTATGTTTCCCTGTTTATTTTTATCATAAAAATAAGATTGGATAGATTTTTAGATGAAAATAAATTGTGAATGACATAAAATTTTGTTTTACAATATATAAAAAAAGACAAAAAGAAAACATTTCTCTTCATTTTCAGACGGAACAAAAAGATTTTGAGATAAATACACAAAGCGTTGATAATAGGAAAATATTTTTCAAAAACTATCCTGTATGTAGATACAAGTCAAAAATATTTTAAACTTCTCCTTGTACTGTGAGTTTTAAAGTCTTTATTGAGAACATAACTTTAAAGTCATTCTTTCTCTAATACCATAACTACTTGAGTTCTAATTTACTCTTTTCTTTCATTTGGTAAAAATAATTTTCCATCTAGAAAATGTTGTAATTCAAGACCGGACTGTAAAATATTTACTCATGCTCAGTAATTGCTTAATCTGTAGATGGCATAAATGAAAATGAAGGCATTAGAATTGCTGAGAGTAAAAAAAAAAAAAAAAAAGAAGAACAAAATTGATTCTACAATCAACTAGTTGATCTAGTTGATTCCAAAGTTTTCTTAATGCTATATTTTTCTCGATGCTATATTTTTCTACTAAATATACTATACTTCAATTTTTTTACTCTCTCCTGATTTCTGGGAAATTGAATTTATTATTTCATTTTACATAGTGCTCTGGATTGAATCTTTGCCTGTAATTTACAATCCTCCAAATCCTGATATTATCTAAATCTCCTGTTACAAATGTACTTGGCTATTTGAACTTGTCAAACTTGTCAGTGTGGATATTACATACATTACTCTCTGAAACAACAACAAAAAAAAATTAATTTAATCACTGGACAGAGTCTTTAGATGATTGCATTCATATAACTTGTGTTTGCTGTTTACACAGTGTGGGGACCATCTTAAATTTAATTACAGTTCATAACTCTGTCCATTTTGCAGATGATAGAGTCACAGAATCAGAGAACAAAAGAGGCTGGAGAGTACCTCCAGAAATCATCTAGTCCAATCACCCACTCAAAGCAGATCTGATCAGATGCAGATGCTCAGGGCTATGTCCAGTCAAGTCTGTGTGCTACAAAGACATATAAGAATTCCTCCATCATGTGGAAAACAAATGAAGTTTAACAAGAGCAAGTGTAGAGTCCTGCACCGGGGAAAGAACAACTGGATGTATCAGTACAGGCTGGAGGACAATCTGCTGGAGAGGAGCTCTGTGGAGAAGAACCTGGTGGATGACAGGTTGACCATGAGCCATCAGTGTGCCCTGGTGGCCAAGAAGGTCAATGGGATCCTGGCGTGCATTAAAAGGAGCATGGCCAGCAGGTCAAGGGAGGTGATCCTCCCCCTCTACTCTACCCTGGTCAGGTCTCACCTGGAGTACAGTGTCCAGTTCAGGTCTTGTACAAAAAAGACAGGGATCTCCTGGAAAGAGTCCAGCAGAGGGCCACAAAGATGATACAGGGCCTGGAGCATTTTCCCTATGAGGAAAGGCTGAGAGACCTGGGTCTGTTCAGCCTGGAGAAAAGAAGACTGACAGGGGATTTTATCAATGTTCATAAATACCTGAGGTGTGGGAGACAGAGGGATTTGGCCAACCTCCTTTCAGTGGTTTGTGGGGACAGGACAAAAGGCAATGGCCATAAAATGGATCCCAGGATGTTCCACAGCGATGTGCAAAAGAACTTCGTGGTAAGGGTGACGGAGCACTGGAACAGGCTACACAGGGAGGTTGTGGAGTGTCTTTCTCTGAAGATATTCAAGGCCTGTCTGGACTCCTACCTGGGCAACCTGCTCTAGGGAATCTGCTTTGGCAGAGGGGTTGGACCCCTCTCTTGAGGTCCTTTACAGCCTCTACAATTCTGTGATTGTGTGATTCTGCAATTCTGTGATTCTGTGCTGCACTGCTCCACATTACCTAAATGAAACCTCCTAAAATGCAAATGTAAAGCTTTATCAGGTATGAAGGGAAATAAGGTTGGGAGAAAGTGTAGAGAGAACGCAGGGTGGCTGGTGAAACATGGTACTTTGTAGCCATTCATTATTCATTAATATCTAAATTAGCAAGATACATTAGTTTCCAGAAGTATTTAACCCTCTAGTGAATTATGTCAGCATCATTGTAGTAATCCAAATTCTGAAAAAGGACAACAAGAGGCAGAGGCTCAAATCAGGAACAAAGGAAATGAGAAAACTGAGAAAACATTTCCAGCAAACGTTTGAACCTTTATTCTTACTTGAATGCATATGCTATCAAAGTGGCACAAAACCTTTGAACTGTAGTCTCATTACTCCTAAAACAGATATATTTTATGGGTAAGATTTAGAAAGGGAAGCTATGATCATATTTTCAAAAACTAAACAAAACAAATGAACAAACAACAACAACAACAACAAACAAAAACAAAACAAAACAAAACAAGACACACACACACACACAAAAGAGAAAACCATGGTAGCCATGGTAGCCATATGTCCTCCTTTCTTGAACATCTGTAGTTTTCTTCAGACTTATAAAGAGGAACCCAGTCTTTTTTTTCCAGAATTTCCATACAAATGACCACTGTGCATGCACATTTTACCTGTACACATGCTACACAGCTCACTTGAACATTGCCCATAGAGGTAATGTGTTCCAGATGCATTAGACTTACTATGCATGTACAGCATGGTGCATGCTCACATATTTCATTTAGAGATTGTGCCAGGAAACATGGGAATGATAGACATAATACAAAATTCTGCTCAAATACTTTTAACATGATATTCTGACAAGGTTAATTTTGTTTGTTTGTTTGTTTCATTGATCAGAACTCTCTGAACGGATCTCAGTTTCTTCAGATAACACAACAGTGTATCTGATCTTTCAAATTTCTCAGTTACTATTACCAAGATGTTTCCATTCAAGTTAAACTTTCAAATGCAAACATATGGCATGATGGCAGGTTGGCTCAGAACAGAATGAATGCCTCCATATCGTATTTTTGTGCTTTTAGTGTTCTTAGGGATAATTATGCTCTAAAGCAAATAAACAGAAATGCCTAATATTCCCATGTGTTTTTGTTGTTGTTGTTGTTGTTTTCTTGTAATATTTGGACAAACGGCCACTAGTCTTATGATTTCCAAAAATCAGATTAAAATAGGATTATTTCTGCATTTGTGTGAACGATTTTTCTGTTTGCTTGCTTTTAGTTGTATTTTTTATTACATATAAAATGAGAAAACTGCTAATTCATGTCCTTGAGAGCTCTGGACTCCATTTGGTGGTTCTCTATTTGGTGGTCCAGGAGCTGGACTCAATGGCCCTTGTGGGTCCCTTCCAACTGACGATATTCTATGAGTCTTTAATTCTATGATACCCAAACACCACTACTGCTAAACTTCAGAGTCTCAGCCTCCAAAAGTTTTTAGATACAGTATCTTACTGGTCTACCTTTCAAGGTGCACCTTACTAATCAGCATCCAAGTAGCACAAAAAGATGACTTCACCATGTTCTGCCTAAACGGAATTGGTCTTCAGCAGGTGTTCCTTCTCATTCATTTTCATGTATCAGTGCCTGTATTTCCAAGAGCATGGCAGCATGCTGTTCATTTTAATATTTATTTTATTGTGTTGTTTGTTGTAGGCTTATAGGTTTTCCAGGAGTATAACAGAAAGCACATGGAGTCTTCCGGACAACTGGAGAAGCTCCACAAACTAAACAGTGAACAGCCCAAGGGGCTTGTCTGTGGCAGATCACTCCTAATTCACAAAAGATTCTTCTAAAAGAAACAGAACGCATGCTGTTTGGGAAACCAGGATAACAAGGAACAGACCCATGTTTTGTTGCCATGGGAATACTTTTTGTTATATGTCTGGAGAGTGTAGAAGTATTCATGAGTAATCTATATAAATCACATAATGAAAAATAGGGAGAAAAAGGACTTATATGTAGTTTTTTTTTTTTTTTTTTTTTTTTTTTTTTTTTTTTTTCAGAAAATCATTCAACTTCTATCCATAGATAATTTTAGAACATCTGACACACACACACACACACGCACACATAAAAACAGCAATAACAACAAAACACATTACTTTTGAGAGAGGTTTTAATAGTCTAAGTTTCAAAAGAAGACATTACCAAAGAAAAAATACCTCCCAAGTACTCTATCAAGGTCACTTCACTAGCAAACAGTGAAACTTTCAGCACTGCTACTTTATCGGTCTTCCATTATTGTAGATGTCTAATAAGTCCCTGATTTACTTCATTCTACATTCATTTCAGTGGGTCACAGATCTGGTTTATGTGAAAATGGAAATATTGAAAACAGACTAAGGCACTGTCAACACTAAGAAATAAAGTATTTAGCTATTCTACAGTGACATTAGAGGAAAATAACTAATTAATTATTTATCAGGAAAGAATAATTTTTAAAGCAACTGATGTGGCCTACCAGTCATCCTTTCAAATATTTAGGAACACAGATATCACAGCTGTGCTCTGCAGAGTATTTAGGAGGAATCCTTTACCTCCTCTTAATAGACTAGAGAAATGGGCAGACAGGAACCACATGAAGTTCAACAAACAGGCATTAAAATGCTTGCACCTGGGGAATAATGAGCAATAGTACATGCTGGGAGCTGGCTTGCTGGAAAACAGATTGGCAGAAAAGGATCTCGTGCCCTTGATGGACAACAAGCTGATCATAAGCCAGCAATGTATCTTGTAGCAAAGAAGACTAACATAATTTGGTCTGCATTATGAAGAGCATTACCAGCAGATTGAGGGAGGTGTTCCATCCTTTCTGCTCTGGTGAGATTCATCTGGAGTGCTGAGTCCGGTTCTAGGTCTCACAGATTAAAAAGATAGGGTTGTTATAAATGGCTAAGTCCCAAATAGGGTTACAATCAAAGTTTGCAATTTATTAAAGGAATAGAGGTAAGCAAACAGCGCTGGGTGCGCTGGGAGTCTCTGCTCCACCAAGACGCACACCAGTTACATCAAGCAGCTGATTTTTATGCTCCTAGGCTAATACATTCATTACTACTTCTAAAAAAACCAGAGTTATTATAATTAGTTTCCAGAATCCAAACCTTCCTACTGGAGCATGTGTATCAGTCTCCGGTGTTCCCTCTGGGGGTCTCTTGTGGTGAAGGCTCATAGTCATCCTCTTTTTTGTCCTTCTCCTTTGTCCTACTTGGTTGTATGCCAGAGACATGTGCAGCATCCCCTGCAAGATTTGTCTTTTAGTCGTTCTTCAGCTTTCCCCTTCTCCTTAATCTCCTGGCCAGATATCAGAGACTTGCATAGTGTCCTATGCGATAGTCATAATAGTTTGCAGTTATTCTGACACACACACCCCCTCCCCCCAGATATCAGAGACTTCAAAGAAAAGCCTACAAATACATTTCCTTTCAAGCTCTCTATTGACACAAATTGCTAAAACATTCCTTTGCAAGATACAAGAACTATATACATTAACCACTCTGTTTTTCTTAAACTTGTGGTTATACAAGAGTATGTAAGACAGAAGGTCACATTCATCATACCATGCAATGCTAGGTCCTAGCATTTGTTCCATATTGACACGAATCAGATGAACACATTTCACAGGGTGTTCCTGGAGCAAGTGCAATGAAAGTCCACAAAGGTGATTAAGGCACTGGAACATCTCTCATACAAGGAAAGACAGAGAGCTAGAGTTCATCCTGGAGAAGAGAAGGCTCAGGGGGAATCTTTTCAGAGTGTATAAATATCTCATGAGAGGTCAGGTAGGAGATGAGAGAAGACAGAATCACACTCTGTTTGGTGCCCAGTGACATTAGAAGAGACAATGAGCACAAACAGAAATACATGAAATTCCATCTGAACACAAGAAAACACTGACTTTTTTTTTTTTTTTTTTTTTTTTTTTTTTCCCTGCGAGGGCTGTCAAATACAGATTGCCCCAAGAGGTTGTGAAGTCTCCATCTGTGTATACAACGTGTTTGCCAGACTACTCCCAACATGCTAGCTATTAGACATACTGAAACCAGTGTAGTTTTTGTCTGTTTGTTTATTTATTTTGGTGATTTATTCATTCTAGGTTGTTATATTTTGGAAGTGCTGATATTTTATTTCTTCCTATTCCTTTTGAACTCACATTTTCACCTTTCAGATTCTGTCTCCCATCCCACCTGAGGAGAGTGAGCAAGCAGCTGTGTGTTCCTTAGCTGCCTTCCAGGATTAAATCACAAGAGGAGAGAAGGAATGTCAGTATTTAATCATTCACAGTTGTCTAAGAAGATTTAATAGTCTCACACTGGAGATGTTTTAAATAAAAGACATAATTGGACACCTGTGGTTCATTTGTAGCACTGGATTATCAGATTAACAAAAAAGACTTTTAGGATATATAAAAGCTTGACATGAGCCAGCAGTGCAAGTTTGCAACCCAGAAGGCCAACTGCATCCTGGGCTGCATCAAAAGAACAGTGGAGGGAGGTGATTGTGCCCCTCTACTCTGCTATTATGAGACCTCACTTGGAGCACTGCATCCAGGTCTGGGGCCTCCATCACAAGAAGGATGTGGATCTGTTAGAATGGGTCCAGAGGAAGGCCACAAAGGTCCTGACGTCTGGTCCTGACCAGAGGGCTGGACCACCTCTACTATGAAGAAAGGCTGAGAGACCTGGAACTGCTCAGCCTGAAGAAGAGAAGGCTCAAGGATAACCTTGTTGCAGCTTTCCAGTAATTACAGGTGGCCTATAAAAAGACGGAGAACAACTTTTAGATTAGAGGTTAGGAGGAAATTCTTCACTCAGAGGGTGATGAGGCACAGGAACAGGTTGTCCAGAAAGGTTGTGGATGTCCTAACCCCAGAGGTGTTGAAGACCAGTTGGAAAAACCAGGTTGGGCAACCTAATCTAGTGGGTGTCATCCCTGCCCATGGCAGGGTGGTTGGAACTAATTGATCTTTAAGGTCTCTTCCAAGCTGAAACATTTTATGATTCTGCGATAGCTTTTAAATACCTAGGTTTTCAAAGAGTGGGGTGATCAACAATTCTCAAAATTTACCTCCTAAACCCAGGCAAACAAGAAAGATTCAATCTGACATGTAGTATAGAATATTAACACTTTATATAGAATAAATAGGCACTAAAATATTTGTAGTACCCTATATTCATTAACTATTACTTAACTGAGAATCACATACTGCTGTTGGTATTGTTAAAATTATGTCTTTCTTTCTGATGATTTTGTTTGGTGTCAGATTTTTTGACATTTAACTTTCTGAGTTCTAAAATAATCTTGGATCATGATTTTACTGACTGTACACTCTGCTCCGTCATCCAGATCATTAATGAAGATGTTAAACAGGACTGGACACAGTTTTTTATATAAGATTAGGAATAAATTTACATTCTGTTTACATCTACTTTCAGGTAATCAACAACATGCCTAATTCAATAATCTCATATATAATTATAGAGAAGAAATGTGTAGAGTGCTAATAATGTGATATTAAGTTGACAAGAATACACAAGAATATTGAGAATAATTAGGAATACACAAGAACATTGTCAACTCTTTCCCTGGAACAGGGAGAAAAGCATCTGCTTTAAATTGAAAGATTGCATTTGGTGTTTGTCAATTATTAATATAAGAGCTGAGTCTATATAAACTGATGACGATACAGTAACAGAAAATATTTAGTGGTAAGACAACTGCTATTAACTAATTAAAATAAGTTTGGGTGAATATAATGATATCATTCATAGAATATTGTCCATGAATCCATGGATCCATCAGGGAAATTAAAATGCTTTTCATGCATGAATGTTTGATGAAAGTTTCAAATTTTTTATTATTCAATATTACTATTCTGAGAATTTATACAAGCAATTCTAAATAAATACAGAGGTCTTTTATATCCTATATAATTTTGAGAAAGCATAGTCTGATAACATTAAACCTTAAAATATACACATTAGTGTCTGAACCATGACATTTTGGAGTTTGTCCCTCTTCTTAACCTACTGACCCTTAGAGGTCAAACAAGATCATGGTTTAAAAGTTATTGGAGTGGGTGAAAAAGAAATACTGTGGGACCCACAGATGGAAGGATTATAAGAGACTAAATTAAGTCGAGGAAAATGAAAATATAATTTAGTCTTTTAACATTCTTTGAGGCATTCTTTTTAACATTCTTTGAGGCAAATATAACAGACACATTATGAGTTTAAAGGGAAGCCAAGAATAATGTTAATTATTATTAAATCAACATAAAAAGAAAGTGGCCAAAGGAAAAAGTAAGCTATTAAACTAAGGTAATCTCAGTCAGAAGGAAAGAATAGATACAGGTAGAGCCTATTTTACAAAAATCCATAATCCTAGTTAGTGCTTCATATACAAATAACATGGCAAAAAGTTGCAAATAACTGTGACAATGTCTACAATGCTGTCAACTTTACTTTCTTGTAGAAATATGTCATTGAAAGAGGTCTGGGAGAGAGAAGTTCTGAAGTATCCTCTCATACTGCTCTGTCAGGCAGTTTAGCATTGCTTTTTCTAAGGGCAGAAATAATTTACTTCAGTCCCTTTGTTATGATTTGAAATCTTGAGGTACCTGTGTGATTTCATACTGGGTGTGATACTTTTATATTCTCTTTGATTTTCAATTGCTCTTTCTGGGTTGTGCTTAAGATGAATTTACACACATGAAGGGGAATGATGAAGAGCTTCTACAGTTGTATGTAGCATCATACATCCTTCTGCTCTTTTCTAGACAAGCATCACATTTCCCTCTTGTGCTAACTTATCCCTTAGACATGGCACCTCTCATAGAACTCTGTTAATGCATACTTAATCTACTTAATCTTTCTCTGGAGAAGAGAGGATTCTTGCCTTTTTGCTCTTCCATGGCTTAAACACTGACAGGTCAGTTGTTTGTTTTTGTCTTTGTGTTTTGTTTTTTGTTTTGTTTTGTTTTGGGGGGCAGGGTAAGTGGGGTAGAAAGGTGTGAAATAAGAGGACAACCTATCTTCATTACGGTGTATATGCTCTGTGGTATTACAATAAATGTCTTACACCTGTGATTGTAAGGATCTTTCTCAAATGTTTCTAAATTAGAGATGGACCACTCAGTGGATAAGGAATTAACTGAATGATCACACTGAAAGAGCTGCAGTTAACAGCTCAATGTCCAGGTGGAACAATCCAGTAAGGAGTGCTGTTCCTCAGGGTTCTGTGTTGGGACTTCTATTATTTAACATCTTTGATGGTGGCATGGACAATGGGATTGAGTGCATTAAGCTACATGGTACAGTTGACATGCTGGAGTCAACATGAAGGGATGCCATCCCAAGGAACTTGGACAGACTTGAGAGGTGGGCCCATTTGAAAATCATTAAGTCAACAAGGACCTGGGTCAGGGCAATCCTAAGCACAAATACAAACTGAGCAAGGAGTGGATTGAGAGCAGCCCTGAGGAGAAGGATGTCGTGGTTCCACTCGAGTGGGCAGCCGAGCTCCACCACAGCCGCTCTCTCACTCCCCCTCCTCAAAGAGGAATGGGGAGAAAATATGTGAAAAGGGCTCAAGGGTTGAGATAAGGACGAGAAAATCATGCGATACTTATTGTAACGGGCAAAACAGACTCAGCATAAGAAGATAGTAAGATTTATTGCTCATTACTAACAAGCTAGAGAAGTGAGGTGAGAAACAAAGGAGAGAAACCAAAAGCACCTTCCCCCCCATCCACCCTCTTCCACCTCCTCCCCCCGAGTGGCGCAGGGGAATGGGGGAATGGGGGTTATGGTCAGCCTACAGCACTTCTTCTCTTCTGCTCCTTCTCGGTCACTCTCTTCTCCTGTGCTGTGGGGTCCCACCCACGGGATGCAGTCCTTGATGAACTGATCTGGCGTGGGCTTCCCACAGGCAGCAGCTCTTCCAGAACTGCTCCAGATATGGGTCCGTACCACAGGGTCCATCCCTCAGGAGAAAACTGCTCCAACCTCGCTCCTCTACGGGCAGCAGCTCCTGCCAGGTCACCTGCTCCTGTGTGGTCTCCTCTCCACAGGCTACAGGTCAGGCCCGGAATCTGCTCCGGCAGGGGTCTTCCACAGGCGGCAGCCTCCGTCGGTGCAGGGCCACCTGCTCCACCATAGTCTCCTCCACGGGCTGCAGCGTGGAACCCTGCTCCACCGTGGTACTCCATGGGCTGCAGGGGGACATCCTGCTTCACCATGGTCCTCACCACAGGCCGCAGGGGACTTCTGCTCCGGGGCCTGGAGCACCTCTCTCCCTCCTTCTACACTGACCTTGGCGCCTGCAAGGCCGTTCTTCACTCCCTTCACTCTCCCAGCTGCTGTGTGGCACAGTGTTTTTTTCCCTGTCTTAAATATGCTCTCACAGAGGCGCAAAACAACATCGCTTATTGGCTCAGCTCTGGAAAACAATGGGGCCCTTCCCAAACATGGGGCAGCTTCTAGATTTTTCTCACATAAACCACCCCTATGGCCCCCTGCTACCAAAACCTTGCCATGTAAACCCACTACAAAAGATCTGGGGATGTTGGTGGGTGAAAACATGAACATGAGCCAACATTATATACTTGCAGCACAAAAAGCCAATTGTATCCTGAGGGACGTGATTCTCCCCCTCTGCTCTGCTCTCATGAGACGTTATCTGGAGTACTGTTTTCAGCTCTGAGGCCCCCAGAATAAGGAAGACATGACCCTGTTAGAGTGGATCTAGAGGAGGGCTACAAGGATCATCAGAGGGTTGGAGCACCTCTCCTATGAAGACAGGGTGAGGGAGTTGGGGTTGTTCAGCCTGGAGAAAAAAAGGCTCTGGGGACACCTAATAACAACCTTCAAGTACTTTAAGAGGGCCTACAGGAAAGATGTGGAGATACTCTTTATCAGGGAGTGTAGTGTAGGCAAGGGGTGTTAAACTGAAAGAAAGTCAACATAGATATTTGGAAGAACTTATTTTCTATGAGGGTGGTGAGGTACTGGAACAGGTTGCCCAGAGAAGGTGCGAATGTCCCATTCCCGGAGGTTTTCAAGGCCAGGCTGTATGGGGCTTTGGGCAATATGATACAGTGGGAGGTGTCCTGCCCATGGCAGGGGGGGTGGAACTAGATAATCTTTAAGGTCCCTTCCAACCTAAACTATTCTGTGCTTCTGTGATCTATGAGTCTTTCTCTATTTTATTTTGTATTTCTGCCTTACACACTTAGTCTATATGAGTATTCCTTTTAAAAGAAAAATACGGAACACAAGTTTAATTTTTATATGTCTCAACAAAACTTTGTAGCTGAGTCACAGAGATCTCAATGTCATGTGAATCTAACCCTCTATCTCACTCCCTTAAAGGCAGTAAGATATTCCCTTCAATAACCAGGATATCAGAGAGGAGAATCTTCAGTGAGACAGAACTGTATATTTGTAAAACTGATGTGAGCGCAAGAAAAAGGAGAGACAGTGAGTTTCTTCTGACAAGAATAAGTTACTTGACTTCCCTGATTTATCCAAGAAGGTCAGTTGTAAAGTCAAATAACAGCATCTTACATCATTAAGAGGAACAGTTTTGAATGCTAGTTTAACACAGATCTAAAGTTTTCTTGACAGCTTCTCTGGTTGCTTGGATGTCCTTGGCAAAACAGTGATTGAAGCTAATAAATGCCTTCTAGGTTAGATTTTCATTACAGTTTCATGTTGTTAAAAGTATTGCTGGTATTGTTATAAACAGTTACAAAGAGTGGAAATGGAGAAAAGGAGGTAAAATAGAAATATAATGTGTAAGTTCAAAAAGGAAAGGAAAAAAAAAAAAGGAGGAAAAGAGTTAAACCCTTACATTATAATATACATCATACCCTTCATACCCTTACATTATAACAAACATTATTTTGGACTAGAAAACTGGACATGAAATAGACTTGATTAGGTCAGAGATTGGCTAAAGTGTTGGAATTTGATGTTGGGAAGACAGACATAATTTTGTAATTGTTAGGTGGAAAGTGCTCAGAATGAAAAATAATGAGAGACCATATCATCTCAGATGCTTTTAGTCTTTTAACATTAAATAAATTCACTTACAAAGCCATATAAGATTGCCTGCATCAAGCCTGAATCTATGCAGGTATGCAGGTCTTACAGTATGATATCACAGTGATTTCAGCAAATTAAGCTATGATTGTTCTCAAATAGTTGTACTAGACAAAACTGTTATACAGACCACAAAACTAATACACTTGTACCTGACAGCTTTTGCTTCAGATTGGCAGTATATGTGCTTTTTTTTTTTTTTTTTTTTTTTTTTTTTTATATCATCAGAAATATTTGCACTATACAAATTCTCTAAGTGAAACAACAGGTTGTGAACATTTATTTCCTCTCTGGACGTTCTGACCACTGAAACAGATCTGAATAAAGTAACTGATTCCACATTCTAAACAAATTTATACAGACTTGTATAAATCTATACAAATTTATCCATGCTTCATAAATCAATTTTATCCTTTCTTTTTCCAGTTTCTAGATCCATCATTAATATTAAATGGTATTTTCCATATTCCCTGTTTTGTAACATTTCCACATTTATTCTCTCTCTTTTTTTTTTTTTTTTCCTCATCTTCTACATTACTTGCACTTTATATATTCTTTTTTAATTTTGCTTTCTAGTTGTAATTTTATCCACCAAATAAACTCAAAAAATAAAAGACAAACAAACAAAACCTTATTTTACATTATTTAGGAACAAGTCAATGAGAATAATCAATATATGAAATTTGAATATTATTGGTTATCTTTGATTGAATACATGAGGCATATAGTAAGTATATTTTACTCTAGAACTGAATCAGCATGACTTTTCTGCTTTCTTTCAAATAATTGTGTTTACAAATTTCTATAAATATATTTCATTTAAATGAACTCTTTGAGAGAACATTATGCCAGTAGATCTTGTATGATAATAATCACAGAAGGGAATACATAAAGCTATGACTGAAGAAGAAGAGATTTTGATTACAATTTTGAGCAGTATTTCATGACTTTTTTATTTTATTTTATTTTATTTTATTTTATTTTATTTTATTTTATTTTATTTTTATTTTTAATTTTATTTTATTTTAATTTGCTCTTCTCTACTTTCAGTTACCAGGAAGAAAAAAGCATATGGCTCAGAATGTTTGATGAGATTATAGGAACTGCCAAATATGACTGTTTGTTAGGAATACAGCAAATTTCCCATTGTCACTTGTCAAATCAACCTTCAAGTGTAATTATAAACATTATTTCTAAACAGTATATGCAATAATCACTGATATAATGCTCTGTTCCAATCTGTGCAAATAGATTCTAAAATATGTAGCTATTACATTCTGAGGTAATTCTATATTTAGCATAATAATTGTTGTAAGAATCCAAGGTCATTGGAAAGAGTCATTTAAATAACGTTAGTACTCAGTTTAAAAGTCATCATAGGTATTTTGAATCTAAGTTAGACCCAGTCAGCTTTCAAGACCTTGTATATTACATTCTGATCTGAGTTGTAGGAAGGAAATTTAGCACACATACAGCAACAAGAATATCTGGAAACAGCAATTAAGCAGAGCAAGTGTTCTGCTTTTCATTGGCACAAAGAAGCTGCTGGAAAGTTTACAGATGCACAAATTAAAGAAACCCTGCTCTGTATAAAATCAAGTTAGACAGCTGGCATTGACCAACTACCCAGTCCCAGTGACTACAGTGACAGGTTGCTGAGGTAAATGAGAAATGTTTGCAGTGGTGTTTTCCTCATAAAAAAAAAATCTTAATGAATAAGTTTCTTTTTGCCATCAACTGTCACTGAAATGAGCATAAAACTTTGACAAAATGTTCATATCATTTGTGACTTTGGTCATTTCCAGAGTAGTACAGGTGGAGGGATGAACACAACTAATTTTATTCTTTATTTTTTAAAGAATACCACCAGTTTTTAAACCATCAGTCTTATACCATCAGATTTAAAAAAAAAATAGTCTCAGCAATTTGACATCATAGTCATTATATCATGAGATTCGTTCTCAGAAAAGGAATAAAAACAATAAATAATAATAAAAATACATTTAATTTCTTTCCTTCTTTTCTGTTCTTTATTAAAAGCAGTTGAAAAGCTAGACAAAAGTATGTAGTCAACATCTCCAACTGGAGAAGTCAATATTTGTTTAGGGCACCACATTTCAAGAGATTTGTGGCCCAGCCAGAGGAAATCCAGAGAAGAGAAACAAATAAGATAAACAGTCTAAAAATCATGATTACAAAGGCAGACAGGAAGAACTGTGACTGTTTGGTCTGAAGAAAATTATACAGAAGGAGTATGCAACAACAGTCTTCAAGTGTGCAAATATTACTTTAAAGAAGAAAAAGAAGAATGGAAAAGTCTGTTCTCCACATGTCAGTTGGGAATAAGACTATAAATAACGGGATTGACTTGCAACTAAAGTGATTTAGTTTAGATATTAAATATATATACATATATATATGAAATAATAACCCCAAATTGATAAGCTCTAGAGAGGATTACCTGTGAAGGTTCTGGTTTACTCACTAGTAGAAGTTTCTACAAAAAACTTTGGCTAACAGCAGTAAGGAATAGCAAATATAGAGGTAGAAGACAACTCTTGCAGAGGGCAATTTACTTCAGAGAGCCTAAGAAGACTAATAGAAGTCTTTCGGGTCATCTGTTGAAGAAACAGTCTCTTTCTGTCCCTCTCAGTATCCATCACTCACTTGGCTTTAGGTGCACAGTGATTTAAAAAACAAACAAACAAAAATAAAATAAAAAATAATGATTAATAATAATAATAATAATAATAATAATAATAATAATAACAACAACAACAATCTTTTGCTTTCATAAATAAATTATGACCAATGAGATGCAAATGTTCATTATAATTTAAATGCAAGTGGTACTGAGGAAAACTTTCATGTCCTTTTTGTATAGGACTAAGATGGATACTGAGTGAACAGACAGAACCAGAGCATCTGATTGAGGAAACCATCAATTTCATCAGTCTCCTTATAATAGTTGCCCTGGTGATTCCTGTCCCCTGTTTCATGCTGGTAGGATGCTGTGGTCTGTGTCATCTGTGATGAGAACTAAGATACAGTGAGAGACACTTTCCTATCACCAACCCTTCCATACCACATTCAAGGTGGGTTTCTTTAAAAGTGATGTCAGTGACAGGCTTGTATAATAGTGATTTTAGTTTGTGTTACATTAAGAAGATAATCCCTCATGGACCAAAATCGTATTATGCCAGACATTGTACAAACTAATGTACAAAGATGACTTTTTTCTTCTTTTCTTCTTTTTAATCTGCTTCACTGATATATATAGAGAGAATTTATTTATTTATTTTATATATATATATATAAGGAGACAAAACGCACCACAACTAGAGTGAGATAGATAAAAACAGTGTAAAGGAAGTTGCAGGTAGTTGAAAACTCTTTTTCATTACTGTTTCAATGGATCAGAATATGTGTAGATATAGAGATAGAATTATACTTTATATTCTGCAATAAATAGTTTCCAGGATTCAATGGGAAACTGTGCTGTTTACAGAAATTCCAAAGATCTATGCTTGGATGGCAAATCATAGGGAGTGAAGACTGCATAGTTTTTAGTTCTCATGTAACTTCACAAGTCTAAACATTTGTTGTGGCAGCCCACACTAATCAATTTAAGTTTCTTTCACATCCATTGGACAGAAATAATCACTTACGCAGGACAATTCATCCTGTCTTAACCAAACTGCCTAAAATATTTAGAAGAGATTAGGTCACTTTGCTTGCAGAGGTGACTGCCTCTCTTGTGTACATGAGGTGCATGGGCACCATGTACACAGGACTGGTAGGAGGGTTTCTGCCCCAAACAACTACCAGCAGCCAGATCAAAGAGTGATCAGGGAATTAGCAGGAGAGAATGAAATTGTATCAAAGAGAATAACAGAAACAGAGATTAGGACAGAGCCAGCCTTAAAAGCGGCATGAGGATGGAGGTTTTCCAAGTGGGAGACTTGGAAAACCTCCTTGGGACTTGGACCAGCACCCACCCAAGCCAGGCTGAATGGACTCAGGGGCACTGGAATCAGCAACCCCTCCCCTCCAGGGGTGCCAGCAGAACTGGGGGGGGGGAACGACACAACCCCCAGGTGGGGGAGTGCAGGATGGTGACTCTGGGTGTCACTTACAGGGGCTGGGAAATGTGTAGCTGCTCATTAGCTCTGTATAAGTGCCTGGTATCATGATTTATCTGTTATATTACCAGTATTGATCCTGAATGCATAGTTCACTGCAGGTTAATTACACATCATTTATAAATTAATAAACTGCTCTGATCTTGATTTTGGCCTGAACCATGTGAACAGACTATTTTTTTCCCAGTGACTGCATTTCCTGGGGATGCATACATAGCAGTCAGTTACAATTAACACTGGATCAGAGTTCAAATGATGAAGGCAAACACTGTTGACACTTAGCTGTGATGGTGAGAACTTTTAAATCATTTCACTTTTATATTGAAAATGCAGTATCTAGAACCTCCACAAAGTAGTCTGAGAGATTTGGAATTACTGAGGGATTTTAATTCCACATTTTTTTAATACACATTCACAAGACTATTAGGCAATATTTTTAAGTCATGTATATCATTAATCCTCAACACTGATATCAAGACATAATTTTAATAAGAGCAGAAGTTTGTCTTATCCACTGGATATGGATGCATTTCTGATGTTATTTCATTTCCAGTTTTTAAGCATTTGAGCAGATGACTTTTATTTCATCTTGTTATTCATATCATTCATCCAAACTAAATAATCTAAAATAAATAAATAATTAAATAAATAAACCATAACTTGTGTATTTTTTTTTTTCTTTCTGGAACGAAAACCAGACATGTTCAAAGATTTGACTAGTAGTTAAAGAAGAAACATACTTTACCACACTCCAAAAGAGAAAAATACAATGCTTATTTTTTTTTTTTTACAGTCATAATTAGATTCATTCAAACAAAAAAAGAAAACAAAAGCAGAACAACTGATGTTTTGCCAAAGAACTGTCTTCCACGGAACTGTAAGTAAATGATTAAAGGCAGAATTAAGTCTCTAAGATGTTTCAATTTCTAGCTGTAGTAATATCAAACATTTATACATATAGTTTACTTATATGTGTATAGTGTACTTGTATATGTCTGCATACACATACTTATATATACTCATAAATGTACATGCACAGACACCCTGGAAATGAAGGTGGAGGTGTTAATTCCAGAGGAAATGTGTTTTGCAAAATAAAGTGTATTTTTCCTACTGTTTGTGGAAACAAAAATGGAAAATTGTTGTGTGTGCAACACTCCTCTTAACTCATATTTTTCCTAGCCCAGCTGGAGCTGTAGGTAAAGGGGTGCTGAAGATCATGTGAAGTGAGCCTTTAGGAAAACCATAATGAAGTCATATTCTAGAGACCTGCTGTACACTAATGCATTCTTTGTTCAGTTGGATGTTGTAATGTATCTATATAATTAGGCTATGCAGCACTGCTGTTAAATAATAATAATAATAATAATTAATAATAATAATAATAACAACAACAACAATTCCCACCCCAAGTTAAACAAGATTTTGAGTACCGGCAGGTTTGTTCATTCTACCCTCATGAATCAGGATTCTTAATTATGAGAGTCACTTAAGGATCATGCACTTTGATAACATAATGAGGCTTGAGATTTTTTATTTTGTCTCCTAGCTCTCAAATGAATCAACTTTTATGTGCCTCACATTGTCATATAACTTAACATTAAGTTACAAATTTACATTATCCCTGCCAGTGCAATGGAATGTTCTTTCAGGCTTTTTCCTCCAAAATGTAACTTAAAAACCAAATTAAGGTGAAAACTGAAGTTCTTGAAACAAATTTAGAACTGGACTAAAAGAGGACACCTGTTTTTTATGATGAAGTATATGAGTTATACTTTTTATTTTCCAGAAACACATAAACACAACTCAGAAAAAATGAAAATTGCCTGTTTCTGTGGTCCTAGGCATCAGATAACATATCTTACTCTATCATCAGGATTTGTTAACTTAAAATCAAGCTAATGAGGCCACTCAATTTATTGATCAATTTGAACTCAATAATCTTTTCACAGATGCTCACTATATATAAATTATGTCTGTGAGTACATTTATACATAATACATACCATAGAGTGGTTGCTGAATATGTTTCATATATGTGATGTCATGTGCATACACATATGTGTGTTCATATAAAGTACATGCATACACACCCTCAGGCAACTGCGTATAAATCACAACCTTTTAATGCATTACTAATCTCTAATCTCTAACAGGGACATGTTATGACATACCTATCATGTTTAGGATTTTTTCTGGGACCTAATATTTTGGCCATTATATAGAATAACAATCTGACCCAACACAATTCCTTTGTATCTAAAAAAGCATTTAGAAATAGACTTTCTCAATGAGACTATGGGAAAACATTTTTACTGACTTATAGAAGATTCATCTATTGTTGTTAGCACTGCATGCTTAATATATGTTCTCTGAAACAGCCTTTCTTACACTGCATGGCTATTACAATTCAGGTTTGACCTTCAATACTTCTGATAGTTTACTTTCAAAGCTTCTAATGATCATGAAAAGACAAACTTATAGCACTTGTTTATTAATAGATCCTAGTTCCTAGTTCCTAGATCCTAGTGTTTATTAATAGATCCTATGTTGTAATTGTTTTTGCTGTTATTAACAAAATGTGCATTATAATTCACTCAGAGAGATAGACACTGTACAAATAGTGAGAAAAATGAATGCACCTGCTTTGTGAGAGCTTGTTACATACACATGTGATAGTGCATGTAACAATAGTGCCCTTCACACTTCTGCAGTTAAAACATAATTTCAGAGAGTTTAGCTGGTATAGTATTATTGTAGCCATGACAGGTTACAATATTAAATTAATTTACAATTAATTTACAATTTACAATATTAAATTAATACAATATTAAATTAAGGCAATATTTTTTTCTAGACCAAATGACATAAGCAGGAAAGAAGACAAGGTTTTGGATACATTCACACTTTTTTTTTTTTTTTTCAGGAAACCCCTTTTCACCTTGTGGTAAGAGGGAGAGATTGAAAAACATGTCCAATATAGGTAGTATCTATCCAAGTCTTCATCTAAGTACCAACTCAAGAATCTTAGAAGGAATGCAAAAAGCTTTGAAATAAATATTGATGTTACCGTAGTGGTGTATTAAACCTTCTTAGTTTTTCACTCAACCCTTACTAAAATAATATATTTCCTCAAAGTTTCTCTTAGGGGATAGATATCAAAATATCTTGTCTATTGAATGACTCAGAAATATTTAATAGAACATACTAGTCTACTGGGTCAGACAATACAGAAGTAACATACCCGTGATATATAAAAACAGATTAAAGAAGATTATACCCCACAACATCTTTGACAGTGAGTTCTGTAGATAATAATGTTATTCTAATCAGTGCTTAATTTGTATGTTCAGGACACATGAAATGCTAACTTTCATGAACAGCCAGCTACAGGGGATATTCAAACAGATTTATAGCAAGATTTTCATGGTTATTTTAATAAACATCTTCTAAAAATGCATTTAAATTAATATCATGAACCTGAAGAAATAATCTGAATAGTAAGGAAAAAAAGAAAAAAAAGAAAAATTGTTTCCAGTAACTGTTCACTTTACTCAAAATAGGGTTTTATCTATTTATTTATTTATTTATATTTTCCTACAAAATTGAGTCCAACAATGTTTCTTTGTCTGAATGCCTCACTTCAGCGGCAGGCTTCCCCAGAATATGAAATACTTTAGAAAACTCAGACTAAACTTTGCATTAAAGGTGACCTTATCAACATATTCCTGCTTCCACTTATTTAGTTATAATCAAAACCTGTTCTGACACATGAAAGATGTTCTCATTATGCAAAAAATATCTGGACTGGCATAATAATTTGAAAGACATCCAACAGCTTTACTACATAGCCAGCACTGGAAAACATCCTCTCACTACGTTGATGCTTACTTCTGTGTATTCTGAGGTTCAGAGTGAATACTCACAATAGACTTTTTTTCCTTTTGTTTTTATCAGACAACTCCTACATCATCCTGTTAATAAATATGTAGCAGATCAGTCAACAGAGAATTGATATACTACATATATCCTATTCTAAAAAAAAAAAAAAGGGACAAGCAAACCCACAAAAGTAAAAATGCAGATTTCCTTTTTTTGTTGTTGTTGTTGTTGTTGTTGTTGTTTTTGTTTTGTTTTTTGTTTTTTTAATTCAGACTTTTCATTTCATAGCTCAAATTGATGTTTATATTCTGAAGGCCTACAGTCATATTCCATAGGCTGACTGAATTTTTCTGAACAAGATCATACTGTGTTTCAAATAAGAAAATCTTCAGCTCTTGTTTTCCTATTTAGTGGTGTCCAGCCATTTTCAAGGGCAATATTATACTGCATTATTCTCACCTTTCTAAATAAGCATTATTTTCCAGAAGGCATGTGACTAAACCCATGCATTGTTTTTAGTTATGTTTCAGTTCTCTAAATACTACAGACATGACTGTGGGTTAAATGTCCAAAGACATTTGGATGTCTAATTCCTATTGGGTTGAGTATTCCAGTGTAAGTGTGTATTGCCAGTGTAAGTAGTTCAGTGATGTTACACTGTGTCCAGTCAGATTAAAATTATATTGGATAAGACTTCAAAGGCAAGGACTTTAAGGGTTTTAAATTGTTTTCTGTCTTGGGATAAAATAATTTTCAGTTTGTTTTCATCAAGCGAATTTTCACCTGAAATTTATTTATTGTTTCACTGTATCTAAGTAATAACGTTTCATATTTTAACATATAATTCAGTATAAAGGAAAGAAAGAAAGTCTCCTTGGATTCAGAATGACAGTAAGTCATAGAATCATAAAATCATAGAATGGCTCAGGTTGGAAAAAAAGGTCATCTAATTCCAACCACCCTTCTTTTGGCAGGGATGCCACCCACTAGACCAGGTTGGCCAAGACCCCATTCAGCCTGTCCTTGAACAACTCCAGGGATGGGGCATCCACAGCCATCAACCACTACACTCTGGGTGCAGCCATTGAGCCAATTCCTTTAATTTCTTATCCATGGTATGACCCACCCCTCAAATTCATATCTTTCCAATTTAAAGATTAGGATGTCATGCAGGATCACATCAAAGGCCTTGCAGATGTCCAAGCAGATGACATCCGCCAGTCTTCCCTTGTCAACTGATGCAGTGACTCCATCATAGGAGGCCATCAGACTGGTCAGGCACGATTTACCCTTGGTGAAGCCATGCTGGCTGTCCCAGATCACCTCCTCGTCCTGCATGTGCCTTAACATTGCCTCCAGGAGAATTTGTTCCATGATTTTCCCAGGCACAGAGGTGAAGTTCACCAGTGTGTAGTTCCCTGGGTCTTCCTTTCTACCCTTTTTAAAACTAGATGCATTGCAGCATGCTGAGCTCCTCTTGCAACATGGCAACTTGATCAGAAAGTGTGTCTATCTGGTCACGCTTGTGCTGACAACACCCTTCTCTGTCTTCAAGCCCTAGGGGTACCTCCAGATATTGGAGCTCCCTGCAACAGATGGCATGGGTGGCTCTTTCAGTCCTTGGGAGGTCTATCTGGGTAGAGGCATCTACCAGAGTCTGTCTGGGTTTTGGCCTCAGCCCAGCAGGTGCAGTGAGTGGACACCATTTTTGCCTCACTGGAAGCCTCTTCATGGTGCTCTGAGAATACAGGGTAGAGATCAGTTCACCTTCCTCCCTCCCTACACACACTGCCATGCAAACTGCTGTGCCATGCCCTGTTTGACCACTTCGTTCATCCCATTCTTTGTTGCTCATACTCCCCAGGGGCTGCCTTTGTACAAGCAAGGAGGGGCACTCCTGGCTCTGCCCAAGCCTCGTCAGCCACCCTCATGAGGGCTGTTGGGTCCTGGCAGCTCCTTCGTTTGCCACAAGTGGCCTCCAGAATGTGTCTACCCTGGAGCCCATGATAAGAGATAGTGGCAAGAATTTTTTACTCTTATAAAATACTTACCTGGAGACTTTAGAGGCTTGTCCTTTAAAACCAGGTGGTAATAAGGAAGACGAGTAATAACATAACTCTATGTGATATTTGCATGATGAAGAACTTTAAGAGCTTGTTAAACATGACTCAGGACTGCCTCAGGACTCAGGACTGCCTCAGGACTGCCTCCATCAAGAAAGACAGGAGGATTATTGTTGTTGGAGACTCTATTCTTAGGGGAACAGAGGGACCTATTTGTCGGCCTGACCCTACCCGTAGGGAAGTCTGCTGCCTCCCTGGGACCAGGCTCAGGGACGTTGCCAGGAAGCTTCCCAACCTGGTACGCCCCTCTGAGTATTATCCTCTTTTGATAGTCCAGGCGGGCAGTGACAACATTGAAGAGAGAAGCCTGAAGGCTATCAAACTAGACTTTAGGGGGCTGGGTCGGTTAGTGGATGGAGCGGGAGTGCAGGTGGTGTTTTCATCCATCCCTACGGTGGCAAGGAGGGGTACAGAGAGGACACGGAAAGGCCACCTGTTAAACACGTTGCTCCGGGGCTGGTGCCAACGCAGAAATCTTGGGTTTTTCGATCATGGGGCACTTTACTCAGCACCTGGCCTGATGACCACAGACGGGTCCCTATTTTTAGGGGAAAAAGGATCCTGGGCCAGGAGCTGGCAGGGCTCATTGAGAGGGCTTTAAACTAGGTAGGAAGGGGGATGGGGCTGAAGCTAGGATTGTTGGGGCTGTGCCAGGGGGAACAATGGAAAGGCCGAAGGATAAGGCAATGGCCCAGCTGAAGTGCATCTACACCAATGCACACAGCATGGGTAACAAACAGGAGGAGCTGGAAGCCATCGTGCGGCAGGCAGGCTACGACTTGGTTGCCATCACGGAGACGTGGTGGGACCAGTCTCATGACTGGAGTGCTGCAATGCCTGGCTATAAGCTCTTTAGAAGGGACAGGCAGCACAGAAGGGGTGGTGGTGTGGCTCTCTATATTAGAGAGTCTTTCGAGGTTGTAGAACTCGAGGCTGGGAACGACAAGGTCGAGTCCCTTTGGGTTAGGATTGGCAGGGACAACAAGGCTAGTGTCCTGGTCGGGGTCTGCTATAGACTGCTGAACAAGGATGAGGAGACGGATGAGGAATTCTACAGGCAGCTGACAGAAGTTGCAAAATCTTCAGTGCTTGTTCTTGTGGGGGACTTCAACTTCCCTGACATATCCTGGAAGCACAACACAGCCCATAGAAAGCAGTCTAGGAGGTTTCTGGAGAGCGTGGAAGATAGCTTCCTGACACAGCTGGTTAGGTTCCTGGAACCTACCAGGGGTGGTGCCCCGCTAGACCTTCTCTTCACAAACAGAGAAGGACTGGTGGAGGATGTGATTGTCGGGAGCTGTCTTGGGCAGAGTGACCACGAAATGGTGGAGTTCACTATTCTTGGCGAGGCCAGGAAGGGGACCAGTAAAACTGCTGTATTGGACTTCCAGAGGGCTGACTTTGAGCTGTTCAGGACACTAGTTGGTGGAGTCCCTTGGGAGGCGGTTCTGAAGGGCAGAGGGGTCCAGGAAGGCTGGGCGCTCTTCAAGAGGGAAATCTTAATGGCGCAGGAACGGTCTGTCCCCACGTGCCCAAAGACGAACTAGTGGGGAAGAAGACCAGCCTGGCTCAACAGAGAATTGTGGCTTGATCTTAGGAGAAAAAAGAGGGTTTATAATCTTTGGAAAAGTGGGCAGGCCACTAGGGAGGACTATAAGGATGTAGCGAGGCTGTGCAGGGACAAAATTAGGAAGGCCAAAGCTCATCTGGAGCTCAATCTGGCTACTGCCCTTAAAGATAACAAAAAACGTTTCTATAAATACATCAACACAAAAAGGAGGACTAAGGAGAATCTCCATCCTTTACTGGATGCGGGGGGAAACTTAGTTACAAGAGATGAGGAAAAGGCGGAGGTGCTCAATGCCTTCTTTGCCTCAGTCTTTAGCGGCAATACTGGTTGTTCTCTGGATACCCAGTACCCTGAGCTGGTGGAAGGGGATGGGGAGCAGGATGTGGCCCTCACTATCCACGAAGAACTGGTTGGTGACCTGCTACGGCACTTGGATGTGCACAAGTCGATGGGGCCGGATAGGATCCACCCAAGGGTACTGAGAGAACTGGCAGAGGAGCTGGCCAAGCCACTGTCCATCATTTATCAGCAGTCCTGGCGATTGGGGGAGGTCCCAGTTGACTGGCGGCTAGCAAATGTGACGCCCATCTACAAGAAGGGCCGGAGGGCAGACCTGGGAAACTACAGGCCTGTCAGTTTGACCTCAGTACCAGGGAAGCTCATGGAGCAGATCCTCCTGAGAGTCACCACGCAGCACTTGCAGGGCAAGCAGGCGATCAGGCCCAGTCAGCATGGGTTTATGAAAGGCAGATCCTGCTTGATGAACCTAATCTCCTTCTATGACAAAGTGACATGTTGGGTGGATGAGGGAAAAGCTGTGGATGTGGTCTACCTTGACTTCAGCAAGGCTTTTGATACCGTTTCCCACAGCATTCTCCTCAAGAAACTGGCTGCTCTTGGCTTGGACTGGCGCACGCTTCGTTGGGTTAGAAACTGGCTGGATAGCCGGGCCCAAAGAGTCGTGGTGAATGGAGTCAAATCCGGTTGGAGGCTGGTCACTAGTGGCGTCCCCCAGGGCTCGGTGCTGGGGCCGGTCCTCTTTAGTATCTTCATCGATGAACTGGACAAGGGCATTGAGTGCACCCTCAGTAAGTTTGCAGATGACACCAAGTTAGGTGCGTGTGTCGATCTGCTAGAGGGTAGGAAAGCTCTGCAGGAGGATCTGGATAGGCTGCACTGATGGGCTGAGGTCAACTGCATGAAGTTCAACAAGGCCAAGTGCTGGGTCCTGCACCTGGGGCGCAATAACCCCAAGCAGAGCTACAGGCTGGGAGATGAGTGATTGGAGAGCTGCCAGGCAGAGAAGGACCTGGGAGTGATGGTGGATAGTCAGCTGAATATGAGCCAGCAGTGTGCTCAGGTGGCCAAGAAGGCCAACGGCATCCTGGCTTGTATCAGAAGCAGTGTGACCAGCAGGGCTAGGGAGGTGATCGTCCCCCTGTACTCAGCTCTGGTGAGGCCACACCTCGAGTCCTGTGTTCAGTTTTGGGCCCCTTGCTACAAGAAGGACATGGAGGTGCTTGAGCGGGTGCAGAGAAGGGCGACGAAGCTGGTGAGGGGCCTGGAGAACAAGTCCTACGAGGAGCGCCTGAGGGAGCTGGGCTTGTTCAGCCTGGAGAAGAGGAGGCTCAGGGGCGACCTTATTGCTCTCTACAGGTACCTCAAAGGAGGCTGTAGCGAGGTGGGGGTTGGTCTGTTCTCCCATGTGCCTGGTGACAGGACGAGGGGGAATGGGCTTAAGTTGTGCCAGGGGAGTTTTAGGTTAGATGTTAGGAAGAACTTATTTACTGAAAGGGTTGTTAGACATTGGAACAGGCTGCCTAGAGAAGTGGTGGAGTCACCATCCCTGGAAGTCTTTAAAAGACGTTTAGATGTAGAGCTTAGGGATATGGTTTAGTGGGGACTGTTAGCATTAGGTCAGAGGTTGGACTTGATGATCTTGAGGTCTCTTCCAACCTAGAAATTCTGTGATTCTGTGATTCTGTGATGACACATAACATTAGTAGAAACAACTGTTTCTTTTGCTACTTTCCATTCATCATGCTTTGGACCTCTTGACTAAGTTTTTCTTAAGTTAGTTTCCTTTTTTTCAGTGAGATGAGAAGACAAAGCCTCACAGAAATTATGATTAGAAGGAACAAAGAATATCTTCTCTGCTTTCACAAGATATGGTGATCTAATAATTTTTGAAATGATACTATAATTAGCAGACTTTCTTGAATGCCAGAATAATTAATTTAAAAGTTGCTATGAAGTGCAATACATGTTAATAAGAAAAAAGAAAAAGAAAGCAGTATATTAGTTCTCAGAACATCAGAAATTTTAACATCTCATATATTATATTACATACAGCTATTCAAAAGTATATCAGAAATGCAGTACCTGTATTACAATTTCTGAATTTAAAGATGTACAGCTTTAAAATGGCTGTTTCCATTGTTGTATTTTTGATTTCTGTATTTTAACCTAAACTTATTCCTGATAGTAATCAGAAATTTAAGGATTTTTGACATCATTATAGCTGATCTTACACTCTTTGGTCCTTTACATAGAATTGTTCTAGACTGGAGGTTCCAAGGACTACAGAATGATTTCACAATGACCCTGTAATATCCTGTACAAATGTGTTTACATTACATTATATGTTCTCTATAAAACAAAATAGAGACACACACACTCACCCCCTAAATCATTCACATCTAAATCAGCTAATGCTCTGGGGAAAAAGTAGTATTATAGGATCAGGATAATGAACTGAAATAAGACCTAAATACAATAACCACAGGCATAAAACTAGGTTTTTCATCTATTTCAAGAAAATTAGCAGTCATATTTTAAATATACTAAGAATTTTTAAATATAGTTCTAGGTATACATAACTGCAATTGCAATTAATGACTGAAAAAGTTTAAGGATTCATCAACATGGCAATGATATTGAAAGTGTTTTATCCAGCAATAGAAGGTTTTCTGGAGTGACAAAAAAATATTTGTATTTATGAGACATATGGCTACATGTTGTGAGTCTCAAGTATTTACAATAATCTCAGAGAAGGGTATTTTTATCATAATAGAGCGGAGAGGAAGAGGAAGTGGAAGTGGAAGCAGAAGGGGAAAGGGAAGGGGAAAGGGAAGGGGAAAGGGAAAAAGAAAACACTTTTGAGATCTTACAAGAAATAAATATATGGGCTGTTCCTTATACCACAACAACTAGAAGCAGAGAGGCTAATATGGAGATCAGACCTTTTTACTGAGACATTTGTCATGAAAAATATTTTTGCAGAGTTTACAATTGTAGGATAAATATACAAAAGAATGGAAAAAAATAAATCTGTAACTTTAGAAATGTGGGTAATGTCCAGAGGGTTTCTTCTGTTTGTAGCGTAAAAATCTGAAGCTATAAAATTACTGTATATACAAAAGCTGTTCCTCTTTGCTAACAAGAGTTAATCATATTTATGGACTGAGATTTAACGCTGTCAGTGGAAGTAGGTTGGAGACAAAACATTATTTTAAAACTTTTCTATTTTTTACAAAGTGCAATTTGTAATTTTCTTTCAATATGCCATGCAATGATTTTTAGTTAAAAATAAAATAGAAATAGAAATAAAACCAGGAAGTACGCAATTAAGATGGTTTCAGGATATTGAATAATTTATTATCTAGAGCAATCCTAATTTTATGTGAAGTTTTTATTTTACTGTATTGAATATTTTCTATGAAAATTTTAATATTTCCACAAGCCTTTTTCACACACAATAAATAAATAAATAAAAATTAGAAAGTCATAAAAAAGAGGTTTCTGTTAGCAGCTAAAATTTCATTAGAAGATTGAAATATAATTACCATGGTCAAAAGTGCCATGCATTAAATTATTTTCAGAGTCACCATGTGTTGAATTAAGGAACCCAGTTTCACATACTGTCATTTTACATGCTTACTAATCATCAGTGTGTTTGTCATTTGAAGCATTAAGTTGCACTGGAAGTGCTAAAGGATGCCCAATAAAATTACAGGTAAGTACAACATAAGACAAGAATTATCTGGCAAGGACTGTGGACTTCCCAGAGCCAAATATATCTTGTTATAACTAATTTTTTATTTGAATAGCCATATATAAATGGCTAAAAAGTTTGTGAAAAGTTTATAACATTTTTGCATATCTTTTATATATTGTTATCAATAACTACTGTCTTTGAATACATTGTCATTAATAACAACTTATAGTAATTATAATTTATAGAAATTCCAGGAATTTGTGATACAAAATAGAATCACAGACCTAACAGGACACATATATTTATAGCTGTGAGGCTAGAATGAACTGATTGTTAAACATAAAGAAATAGTTTATGGTCAATGAAGACAGAAGGGAAACAAACACGTACAAAAATTGGTCTGGCTCATTTCTGATGTTTAGAAACATTCCACTCATCAGCCCTATCAGCCCCCACTGATTTTTATTTTTGGATGAAATCTATGTTCTTAATGTATTCATTTATAAAAAGGCCTTAAATAGCCTGTAAATAAAATTAAAGATTATATTTGTTCAACCATTATTCAATACTATATTGTTTCAATTAGAAATATAGTCAGAAATAAATAAATTATATGAATGAATAAATTAACCACATTTATTTATTTGGTTAGATATAGTGAAGGACTAAAAATTAAAATTAAAAAAAAAAAGGCAAACAAACAAACAAACAAAAAAAACACATACCTTTTCATTGATGATAAAGCTTATCTTGACAAGAGTTTTAAACTTCAAATTGCATGACATAATCTTCTTTCCCTCCTTTGTTGAATTTGGGTCATATAATTGAACATGGATCCTTGTCTTCTCCAAAAACCTAACCACTAGGCTATGCTGTTGCTCTGCAAATACACAAATGTATATTAATTAAATACAAAACAAGGAGATTGGCAATGACCTAGTAATTAAAGCTCTAAGCTATGATTCAGATGATCCAAGGCTCAACGTGCTGTTCCTATGATCATTTAGTATGTTACTACATCATGTTGAGCAATTCCAACAGAATAAGCTATTGCTATGAGAAAATACCCAATAGTGTGATCATCAGAGCAAATAGCCTTAGATGCAAAGCCCAACATGTCCTTTTGATGGACATCCACTAAACATAGTCTAAAACACATCTTGATGTTGTTTAGCCAGAATCAAGTCCTGTCTGAGATGAGAGAAAAAATAAGTAAAAAATAATAAAATATTTTTTTTTAGTCATAACCTAGAAATATTTTTAAAGATAGTCTTTATTATAATTCATAGCTTGATGTTAAAAGATTCTGAACATTATGGGCCAGTTCAGCTATCTACTTAAAATAAGTATAATTTTGAAGTAGATTTCCCATATATTTAATCAAAAATGTACTGATTTTTCTGACTTTCACTTATTATAAAATAAATTATATATAATCAGCACATTGAAAGGGCTATGTCATTGGTCTTTGAAACAAAAAAGTAATTTTTTAATTACGCTGTGTGTTTCCTTTGCAGTCAAATTGCTTCTAAGCTTTAGACTGCCAATTTAAGAACAGAATTTTGAGAAAAGGCTAAAAATTAAATCACATTTTAAGCAAAGTTTGGGAAGACTTTATTTATTTATTTATTTATATTCGTATTCAATTGAAGTCTTCCATGCATTATAAAACTAATTCTTCTAGGCTATTGAACTTTAAATATGTGACTATTCTCAGCATTTTAATATGAGAGTTCCAGCATTTTTCCACTTCATAGATCTGGGCCAAGTAACTTAGTTGTTTTCAGGAAGGAACTCCCATACCCTACTATAACCATAGTAAGAGATCTAATCCATTAACTGATATATAACCTTAGACTTAGAAGAACTAAGGTTAAGACATATAACCTTAGACTCAAATTTAAGTCATTAAATACTGTGTTGAATAAAGGCACTGTATAACGTGATATCTGCATGAAGATTTAAACTTCTTTAAATTTTATTTATTTATTTATTTATTTGTTTGTTTGTTTTTTCCTGAAAGGTATCACTGATCAGTGATTAACCATCAGAAGACTAAATTTTTAGGGACTCACAACTGTGGTAAGACCAATAGTTTTTGAGTCTTCTTAAATGAAAACAAACAAACAAACAAATAAAACAAACCACCAATAATACCCCCCCCCCCAAAACAAACAAAACAAACAAACAAACAAACAATAAAAACCAATAACCCACCCTCCCCCTGAACAAACAAACAAACAAACAAAAAGAAACAACCAAACAGCAACAACAACTCTTTAAGGAATAAGATAACTGTAGAAAATACATCTAATGTTTAAGGCAGGTGCTTTGTGTGATTTCTCTAGGAATATAAATGCGGGGAATTCCTCTTGCTAGGCATGCTTAGAAGGAAAAATATCAGATGATAAAGCCAGCAAACAGTTAAAGAAGTAGCTTTGTCAGGAACCAAAAGATATTGCTTAGTCCAGAACAGAACCCTGGGAAAATGCCTGCTTTTATTTCTTCATACGGTGTTGAGGTAAACTTTCCATAGCAAAGAGATACCTACCTCATAAAATTAGTAGTAACCTAATAGATTCAGTGCTCACATAGTCCATCCCAGCCAGACCCAGTCTACCAACTTCTACTAATTATCTAGCAGGCAATTACATATTATAATACATGTAGTATCCTGTTTTTAGTAACATGAAACTTTGTTAAAAGTTTAACTGCTTGCACTGAACAAGGAATGGACCCATAGATGGGAGGAGCAGGGAGAGTATAAATCAGCTCCTAACTTCAACAGCAGAATTCAGCAGTCTAAATGGCATCCAGAAATATGTTAGGTGCCTAATGGTAAATCTCAGGGTAACCACAAAAGGTCTGAGATCAATGTAGACCAATGTAGACCAATGTTTTTCTGGATTAGCAGAATCCCTAGGGCTCAGTGCCAACAACATCCAAAGGACATCCACAGATTACTCTCCATCAGACAGATGGATTATAAACAGATGGTTACTATAAACAATGGAGATTAGTCGGTAAAGTCAATGTAAAAGAAAGAGTAATACAATTCTTCCTTCATCAGGTTCATCATCAGTTCAGTTACTGCAAATTGATATATGCATGTACTTGAGAGTCCCTAAGACTTGCCAGTCCCTGAAGAAGTTGATACCCTCTTTGCAGGAGCTAAACCAAAAAGGAAAGGAAAGCAATGGAAAATGTGGAAAATGGAAGCAAATCAGTGCTGATCTGTCAAGCCATGTTAGAAAAGAGTATACCAGTAGTAAGACTAGAACTAAGTAGGTAGACTGAAATAGCCAGGAAAACTTGAAAAGGGTAACAGATGGAGAGACTAAAGAGAGAATGAATTTGTGAGTTAAGAACTGTGGCTGGCTAAGGGAAAAGGTTAGGAGACAGTTTAGAATTCAAAGTGAAAATGGTAACTTCTGAATAAGACAGCCAAGGCTGTCTCGTGAAGTATGGGAAGAAAATTAGAGTTTCACAAAATATGAAAGTATAATACATAAAGTTATAAACCCCAAAAGGTGGAGTCTGGAACCATACAAAAAAGAAAACTTAAACTTAATCAGGAGTTAGTGTGGAGGAGAAATAGCACTGGGACCCTGACAGGTTGGTAGAAAGGGAGAAGAGATATTCTCGAGATGTGGCAAGAAAATATATTCTCACAGAATTACATGTTCATGTAGAGTGGATTGGCACCCTAAATTGAAAATCTTAACATTGTCCTATTTTCAGCAAACGTCTATGAAATGTGTTTGGCACAATGTCACAGACTCCTGAAGCGCTGGCATTCACACAGGGGACTACTCCCACCTGCTGCTATCACTTACGGTGTTACATGGAGTGTCAGAGGTCTGAAACATCCATCCAAAGTTTCCAGCCAAGCTGCCAGGCAATACTGTGTGATGTGCTTTCTGCTTTTTTTTTTTTTTTTTTTTTCTTTTTTTTTTTTTTTTCCTAAATGGATATTGTACACAAATCCCATCCTCTTCTTCTGCCCACTTAAAAAACTGTGATGCTGCAAATCCAAGTCAGGATATCTGCACTCTGACTTTATATTGATCTTACATAATTATGTGCAATTTATTTAAATTAATTTTTCACAGATGGTTACTAGTTTTCTAGTCCTTATCTCTGTATGAATTTATAAGCACCTGGAAGCTGCATACAGATCATTTGATCTACAGAATTGGATACCTCTCATTCCTCTCTTTGCATCAATTATTAGTGTTAAAATGTCCACTTCATTAAAGAGTATTGTGAAAATGCAACCATGATTTAAGTGCCTTTGTCTATAATGTGTGAGTCAGTTCTATGGTAGCTCAGGAGATGCTTCTAGCTTCCTGGAACATGGGATGGGGACTGCTCATGTCACACCATTTGCAGTCACATCTGGTGTGCATCATCTACAAGACTTCTCTGAGTTAAGCACAGAGCTGCTTCAGCAGGGCCTGCCCCACCCACATGAATAGCTGGCTGGCAAAACAGAGATCAGGGTGTGAGGGTAGGAAGTGTGAGAGAATCTATGATTTCACCATGAAAATATGGAGGGATGTTAGTGGGGGTTGAAAGACCCACCCAGTGGGTGGGTCTGACAATTAATGTGTGGGACTGGACAGGTCTGCGTTCTTTCATGTCTGTGATAATATGGATATTTTAGAGAGGAATGCCATAGCAGAAGAAATAAGTAATTCTTCCTTCAGAACAGGTTTTAGAGTAAATATGCAATCAAACAGGTTTGGGCCTATATATTCAGCATCAGAAAACAAAACCAAATATTGAATGCTTTTCATGAAGTGAGCAATATCCACATTTCCATCTGTGCCTTGAATGAAGGAATTTCCTATGCAAAAATATCATGTGATCATGTAATCAAAAACTGTACTGAATGCATAATAATAGACAAGAGGCAAAGATTTATACAGGCAACAATCTCATCCTCACACACATAAATACATATATGATTTTGTATTTGCCTGTGTCATAAACTTAATCCAGGATTAAACACTGAGTGAGAAATATCTGACCAAACACAGAATCGAACACATCAATCTACATGTAAAGAGAGCTGCTTAGACACTTGATAGTCAGTGGAGAGAGAAAGACATTTAATGCTTTTCAAAGTCTGATTTGGATACATATTTTAGAAAAGCCACCCTAAAACTACATAATTCCATGGCACTGATTATAAAAAACAAAACAAAATAAATGTCTGAATGACTACTTCAGTTGTAAGCAACGTAGGGTTCTAGGACTAAATAACATGAATCTCATGCTGTGTTTATTTAATGCTGGAAATTCTTACCAATAAAAACAATGCCACGCATATTGTAAAATAGATTGCAGTTAATATTATAGCAAGAAAGAAGAAGCTTTGTAACAATTCTATCTAGGTTAAGTACCTAAATATTACCTACTGCACTGCAAAATACTTGGACTAAAGTAAATAAAATGAAAATGTGTTATGACATCTTGAAATGCATACTATGCTTTAATAAAATACAATAATAATAACAGTAATAATAAAAAGATATAATAAAGGTGAAGAAGTTAAATAATTCATCTTTGGTTACTAGGTTTTAGAAAAATGGCAGAGAAAACATACATTTCCAACATGCAACTATCTAGTTAGTCAGAACAATTCATTATTTTTTCCCAAATCAGTATTACAGATATTCAATATTTTCTTGTGTATTTTGAAATTAGACATCAGTCAGATGTAAGTAACAAGTAGTTATGATTTGTAGCTCTAAAAATTATACCTGATCAAAATCTGATTGTAAAATTGATTGTAAGCATGGAATTTGATAATTTAGTAATTATATCATATTACTTCATGTGCTAGTAGAGTTCCTTTCATTAGGTGTTATAGAGGCAAACTACATGTGAAGTGACAAGACAAGTAAGTTATATCTGATTTCTTCAAATGTAAATATGATTTTCAACTCTACACATGATGAGAAAGAGAAAAATCCAAGGATTTTCCATTTTAATTTAAATTTTCAGTGAAGATATAGTTTATGGTATGGCTACTTTTAGTGTTCATGCAATTATTCAGAAATGTATGTAAAATGCATAAAGATACATAATGGACTGAACTGATAAGTAATAGGGCAAGGAAAGTGATTGACATTCTGACCCAATTCCATCTGAGAATTTTTCCCTCATTCTTTCTTTTATGATGTTTAAAGAGGAAAAATATTAATAAAATAAAGAAGCATGCATAACATTTATCAGTTGCAATAGTGACTAAAGAGGAGTGCAACTCTGCTGGAAAAGTACATCATCATGTACTCTGTGTGGACATATCAGACCTTGACTTGGAAAACAACATTTATCCCTTTGTATCCTTTTTTGTATCCTCTTAACTATGGATCAGAATAGCTGAAGTAGATGCCATATTTGAACTTAAGTCATCATATATCAGTTGATTGATTTACCAATAAAATGGTAAAAGATGGCATGGATACTTAAGAATTCAAGTGATATCATCTGAAACACAGAAGTGTAATGTTATCACAGTGGCTACACACGCAACCCCATAAGATTTTAGTGGATTTATATATATGGTGGAAGAAGATGGAATTTATAATTCCTGTACATAGATTCAGAGGAAATTTGATCACAGAGACAGAAGATAATGTTCAAGCACTAGGTTCATGTATCTATGCATTTAATTTTATTCACTGATTTCTTGGAGCAATGGTAAGGAAATCAACAGTATATGATACTTAATGGTGAAAAGACCTGTAATCATCCTGATGTGTCTAAGTAGATTTTAAATCGTTTTCTCCCAAGTCATGCTTTCAATGCACTATACCAACTAGACATAGTGTCACATGTCACTGCTGCTCAGTGAATTGATTTAACAATCGTATTTACTGTGAAATGTGTAAATTTTTCAATTGTTATAACTAGAGTTCCTTCAGACTCTATAATATTATAAGTTTTCCAGAACCATGTCCAGACTGTTGTTGAAGATCTCCAAAGAGTGAGACTTCACAGCCTCTCTGGGCAACCTGTTACATTGCTCAGTCACCCAGTCAGTAAGAAATCGATTCCTTATGTTCAAGGGGATCCTCCTGTGTTTCCATTTGTGTCCATTGTCTGTTGTCCTATTTTGTGAACCACTGGAAAGAGCTTTTCTCTGTCTTCATTGTACCCTCACAATGATTATTTTGCAAAGTTTCAGAATTCTTTTCTGTAAAACTAAGTCATGGAATATGAAGTCAGAACCAAGAAATTTTCAGAAAATGAAATTAAATTGATACTTTAATGAGTTTTAAACACAGCAAGAAAATTAGAAGTCTGGAAATCAATAACAATGAACAGAAATTAAATGTGTGTGAGCATATGAATGCCTTTAGACTGTATTGAAAAAAAGTATGCAAAAAAAAAATATTCTGTGACAAGCTTTGGTTGATAGTCAATATGTTATAAGATTAAATCTAAAGTAGTATTTGAGCTATACTTAACAGTTTATAAGCCACATGTAACTTGTATTCAACATTCCTTCAAAATAGATATTTTAAGAAATCTGATACTAAAATAGATGTTTTAATAAAATATCTATTAAAATAGACATTAAATATAAATTATCTAATAAAATATCAATTGAAATATACTAAAATATTAAAATAGATGTTTTAATATTTAATAAAAATTATTTTATTTATTAAATAAAAATATTTTTTTTTCAGAATTAGAAATAAATATTCAGCTTAAGTGCTTTTTTTTTAATTATTATTATTTAATTACTGTTACTTAAAACCATTATTTCCCTTGGAGATTTCAACCAAGAATTAAAAATATCTGTAGGATGAAGAAAATAGCAAAACCTAACATTGTGTCAGAGAGCAATGACATCCACAAAATTGCTGAGGAGGGAAAAAAGTGATAAAATATATAGCTGAAGTAGCTAACAAGAGGTTAAAATTAAAGCCTTGGACTTTGGACTAACTTGGACTAACTAACTAAAAAAGCAAAAATTAATTAATTAATTAATTAAATAAATAATAAAACCTAAAACGCTGATGAATACTAATTCCATAAAAGACAATTTAAAGCTTCACTTAATAATTCAGAGTGAATGAGACATTTTTGTTTCCCAATATTTTTCATTGTAAAATATTATTATTTTTTCATTTAGATTCATATATTAAATGCTGCTTGTTTTCTGTATTAATTAATCTACCGGAGTACATCATTTTCCTGATGGCATATACAGTTACAAAATATTGCATTTCTGCTTCATTGAAATAAATAAATAAATATTAAAATTAAAAAACAAAACAAAACAAAACCCAAAAAACAACACACAGATAAATATTGTTTCCACTTGGTGTTTGAATAACTTGCTAAATGTACTCAATAAATTGTATTTTAAGAATTAATTATATTATTAATTAATATAATAACAAATTATAAACATACAGAAGGGAAAATAATCAAGATGCATATTATAAGTTTGCTAGTGTAAAAAATGTGACTCATTTTCATCCTTCCACTGTTAGTCAATAGTGAACTGGAAAGTATAAAATATAGCCCAGGCTTCTGTTCATTAGTGTCTCTCCCCAGTACTTCCTCTCCAGCATCTTTTTTTCTTTTTATATCTGAACTCTTAGAGAAACTATTGAAGACAAAGACTTCTGTAGAGAAGAAAAACAGAAGAAGAGAGGTCTCACTGGGCCATTGTAGCCCACATGTTCCTAAGGCAGAGGGGGTGGGGGGAAATCTCTGACAGAGATTATGGTTAAAATGACATGCTCCTTATTCACAATGCCCTATGGTTTGGGAGAAAGGAACCACACAGATATTGAGTAGAAGCAGTAAGGCCTCTGGGACATTTGGAATACTTCCCAATTTTTTTTTTTTTTTTCCCCTTTTCTTTTTTTCTACCTCCGTTAACTTCTTGCTGCTTGATCTGTTCTCTGTCTCAACATATCCATTATTCACTAACAGTAATAAATTGGGCCATTCTTTTCCCCACAGTGGTCCTATCTATATCTCTTTCCATATCTCTTTCCATTTACCTAATCTCTTCTCCACAAAAAATAATCAAAACTTAGTTAATCAAAACTTACTTAATCAAAACAAGACTATGTAGTCTTTGTTATTATCATCTGCTAACAAGTCATATAAATTTCACCATGCTTTTGTCATGTTTATTTTTTTCATGATGCTTTTGCTTTGTTTATTTAAGTTCTTCAGCAAAAGCATGGTCTACCCAATTCTTTGGCTTGCCAGGAGAAAATTATTATTATTTTCTACTACTACTAAAGTGTATAATTCAGGGCTAACTGAAAACAATGGGGAAAAAAATAAAATTAAAATGAAATAAAAATAAAATAAAAATAAAATTAAGTCATCTATTCCTCTGTATTCAGACTATTATGACATATGCTTTGTAATGTATGAGACATCATTCAGTGTTTCTTAATTTCTATTCTGCATAGACATTCACATAACCAGTACAAAACCTAGCAAATAGTGTAATAAAAATAAAAGAGTTATTCAAGGGAGATTTATTGAATATAACTTTAAACACTATTGGCATCTACACCTCAGCTAATCTCTCTAGGCTACCTTTATAGTCAGGGAAGAGAAACTAAAATACCTTCTGGGGTCTAATTTATCTCAGTAGACATCTAGTATAGGTCATACCAATTGCACCCTAAATGTTTCTATTTCTGTATTTTGGCTACAAAGGGAAGCTAAAGTGACTAATAATTGCACTGTAGATGAATGAGGTCAGATGAAATGCCTCTCACCCTTTGTTATCAATTTCCATGTTGACTACAATAAGCACAAATATTTTCTGAAAGTTATCAATGACTTTATTACTACTTTGTCATGTTACTTCCCGTGACGCAAATAAACTATAATTTCTTAGGCAGAGTTCATGAAAACATTCTTAAAATCTGTAATTTTACAATATTTAAGAGAAGCGCTTGTTGTTGCTGCTGTTTATTTTGTTGCTGTGGTTTGGGTTTGGTTTGGTTTTCTTTTAGACTTTTCCTTTGATATTAGTTTCTGATATCCTGTATCAAGAAACTGGCCTCTGGGTTAATTTTGTCCTTCTCTGGTATGTTCATAGATTCCTGCATATTAGCTGCTAAAGTGCACTCACCCATAGAAACATGAACACTTCAGTATTAAACATTTGATCAATATGAAAGTTTCAGAGGAGAAAGTAGTGTTAAAAGTTTATTCATTCTGTGCACTCTTTAAAGATGATTAACTATCTTTATTATATTAAAGCAAACCCAAAGCCATCTGCCAAAGGCGATTGTGTCCAAGCACTGAAACCATTTCATGTGAAAACTCATTTTCAGTCTCCTAATTATTTTTCATTATAGTGGCAGTGTGGAATAGATTGGAATTGGACAGTAATTGCCAGGTCTGAGCAGTGCGGACCATTGCAATGTATCAGTTTAGATGAAGTGTGACAAGGATACATCTAGCTACTATATAACTTCCATTAAGCAACTTCCCTGTCCCTGATCATGTAACACTTCATAGAATGTGGTCAGCACAAGGTCATCATAATGGCTTTCTGTCTGACTTCAAGTATTTTGTACACGCACAAGCGGCTAACCCCCTCCGTTAGCATCCCTCTAACAATGTCCAGTTATTACAATTGTCAAGAATATTTACAGTATTTCTCCGGAGGGAATAGGAGAACTTTAAAAGGTTGCAGAACTTATATATGTATATTTTAATGCTTTTTGATGTTAAAATACCCTGGAACTGAGAAACAAATTACCCAGACGGTAATAAAATGCTTTTTCACAGCAGCTTCTGTGTTAAGTTGTAGTGTAAATTGGAAAAGAAATTATCTTAGGTTAAAGCTCTTCATCTATAGGCATTTCTTGCAACTAAACTCTTGTATCTCATATTTCAGCCTTTAATTCACTTCTTCATTGCTCTCTCTTTCTCTTTCCCTTCCAGAACAAAGGCATTACGACTTGATCTAACCTCCTCCGGAGTCAATAATAACGCTCACATTGGCTTTACTAGCCTTTTAGTCCCTAGCTTTAACATAATTCCCCGAGATTCACACTAATACTTTCCTTGCTAATTTTGGCTTACATGGTTTGGTTTAACAAAGTGTATTCTTAGATCTGTGTGTGTACCTCTCTATTTCTGAATACTCTCCTTATTGCCTACAGAAGAATATACAACAATCAAGCAACAGAAGTTAAAGACAAGTTTTGAAAATATCCTGACTTTATTTTTTGTCCTTTTTGCAAGTTAATGGAAGTACCTTTTGACAGCAGTTGCACTAAGGAGAATGTTGGCTGTTCACCAATGATGCCAAATACTATAACTCTGACTCCATAGCATATATTCAGTCACATAAAGCTTCTTTTCAAAAGGTGAGCCCAAAGTTCATTTTATCTCTTCTTACATATCTAATCTGTACTTTTCATACAATGAAAACATGTGTCTCAATATTTTTGTAATATGACAAAATTGTACTGTATTTAGAAACATGTCATAACACTAGCTTAGCTATTTCTCAGAGGCATAATATACTGTACAGATACACTCACAGTTAGAATGAGTGTGTTCTCACAGCTCAAGTCTTTGCTGTTCAGCATTTGGATAAATGCTGGATAAAATGCCAGTTCAAGCACAGGATGACTAAAAATAATATTGATTTTATCTGCTGTAAACAGTACAAATCCTCCAAAATTCCCATGACAATATATTATGTTACTTTCCATGTCATTCACAGAAGAGACACTTTTAAAAAATAAAAAATATATAATTAATGAAGTCATCAGTCATCAATGAACATCTAAATTAAAAACACCTTAAAATGTTCTGTAAGTATAAGGAATTCATAATAAGGTGAATTGAAATTGATTTTTTTTTCTTTTTTTTTTTTTTTTATTATTGTTATTATTTCTCTTAAAGGTATTTTAGACAGTTTATTTAATCACAGTATTTTATTTTCACTTTCCTTTTGGTAAAAGCTAAACTTTTAAGAAAAATGAAAAAAAATCCTTTCCACTATAGTACTGAAAATGAACAATATTTTATGCTCAATAAAATAATAATGATAATAAAATAAATTGAAAAGTCTATGTTTTTTCTCAGTGTGAATGAAACATGCTACCTAAACAATTAAAATTAATTATTAAAATAAAACTTTTAATATGTTTTTAAAAACTACTAGGACTCAATGATCTTGAGGTCTCTTCCAACCTAGAAATTCTGTAATTCTGTGATTCTGTGATCATTATTAGTAAAAACTATCTCCATAGAGTGTATGTTATCTTAACTTGATATCAAGAGTCAAGTTAATTTGAAATTAGGACTGCATTCAAATCTTGAATTCTCATTTAGCTTTACTTTCTACAAGTCTGCATATATACACGCACAGCTTTGAGATATACTCACTGGCTCCTCTGGTATTAAATGTTCAGGGAATTAGAGTTGATTCCACTTTTATAGGCAGTATAGAAGTTGTGTTGTTGGACTTGCCTTGATTGAACCAGTCTTGCAAAGATCTTTCAGTGGATTTTGTGTCTTTATCCATGTACTGTAATGCCAATATCCTCCATGCTGTGTTGAGACTACAGTCACATTAGATAAATCCATTGGCAACGCTTTTGTCATGGCAAAATTTCTAAATGGCTATACAAAGCCATGGACTACAACACAACTCATATAGCCATACAATTGTGTACAAGGAGTTTAATAAATTCAAGTGTACAAAAATTGCAGATCTGGGGTCTAACTGGACCTTCCTGGATATCACATCACACTTAACTATTAACTACAGTGAATGAGATTTGTGGGAAGGAAGTGACTACCAATTTCTGGATAAATCATGAACCTTTTTGAACTCTGTACGCCTCATCTCTACACAAGAAGCAGTTAGAAATTCAAACATCTGTGCCTGAGTGCAGCTGTGAGGAGCCAAAGTCCATTGCCAAGTCAGTAAGCTCATACAGCAGTATATCTCTGGGAACTGCTCTGCCAGGTCATATATCCTCCATTTCTCCTCCAAAATCCAGCTGGTACAACTAAAACAATTCATCACTTATGCAATACATATATGCATGTGATATTTGAGAAGGACCATACTTGAGCTAGGGAATGCATACTTTCCACATACATGCTTTGTTCAAGGTAAGAAACCCATTTTTGTAAAGACAAATAGAACATCAGAAAGGCATGGCTCTTTTGAACGACTTTCTCTTTCTTCCTGTGACCTCACACACTGAACTTCCCAACACACATTCTTCCTACTGAGTCCCAGACACAGTTCATTCAAACCATTGTTTCCAAGAGTATTCAATAACCTTTGCATTTTAATAACTTGGATGATGCAGTAAAAGTGTATTTCTCACATTTACAAGCAATATGTTGAGAATGACTTTAGGCAAGCTGGAGGATAAGATCAGTATTAAAAAAAAAAAATCAAGATGAAATTCATTAGGGACAAATTCAGGGGAAACAACAACAACAAACACAAACAAAAATATAAAAATAAATAATGTGAAATTGAAGAAAAATTTAGACAAGCATGTGTTTACTTGGGTAGTGGCAGGACCATCTCAGGAAGCTATGGGGTCACAAGACCTCTGTAATTGGTGGCATACATATTAGATCAGCCTGTAGAGATCTTTCCAGACGTCTTTTTATTTTTTGTGATTCTTGCTTTGTACTGAGGTGGCACAGGTCACCAGATGTGCAAGTATACAAAAACAGCAATAGAAACTGTCTGTGTCATTTCCAGGACCTGTGCTGCCTGAGCAGAGCATGTCTGGTCATTACTTTTTTCTGTGCTCATGGCAGAAGGAGCGTAGGAACATGCACAGTCATTTCATCAGTGCTGCTCTTAGGAATGTTGTGCTCCTAAAACAACATCCACATAAACTACATCCCTAACACCTACGTCTTCAACTATGTTGCTTACATTTGATCTGAATTGGAACAATCCTGGGTTTGCAGAAGCAGTATAAACCAATTTGTAAGGTTGAAACACATCTGCATCCTCACTGTCCCATGACAATCTTGAAATGCTGTCTCAGGGACTTTGTGATTCCAGCAGCAAGCTGAGACTTCTTTTATCTCTGTCAGGACAGAGTCAAATGGTTTATTTGAAAGAACAGTCAACAAACCAACAAATATATGTATGCTGTTGTATGGCAGAAAAGGCTAATTAGGTTCAGGATTTTGGGGGACGTCCACATCACTATGTCCTGAGCCACAGCTTGTGCAGAATCAATGGTCTGAGCCGTACTCTTTTTTTTTTTTTTTTTTTTTTTTTTTTAATTCTCACCTATGTTGTCAGCAAATGCTTCTGGTCATGTAGCTCATTGCATTCATTGAAGCATATTTCACAGAGACGTCTGTCACTGAAATACAGTTTAGACAAACCAGTCCACACAACATAGCACAATGGAGATAAGGAGGACATTAGCATCTGACTGTCCAAGGAAAGAGTGATCTCATAAGGTGTCATAGGGTGCATGAAACATGGACAAGCTAGAGTCAGGAAACAAGTTAGAGAAGTGGATGTATAGTAGATGGGAGAACATGTATAGCTGCCACGTGTCTTCGCATTGTTGAGCTGTCAGTCTTGTGTGAAACAACATTTGAATACAACTAATAAAATCATGTTAGTTCTATGTACCTGTTATATGGACACTCGTGATTTAAACAAGATGTCTTGGCCCATCAAATATCAGTTCTGCTGTGGCTACCAAAAGAATAAATGATATAGGTAAAGATGTCCATAACAGTTCAGTTATTATAGTTTACAGAATGTCACTGGCATCAATGGCAATCCTGCTGACAATATAATTAGAATTTTTAACCTCAAAGTGTATGAAGTATTTAACTTCATAACCACAGTCCAGTGTAGGAACTGTAGGAAAGGCCCAAACATATATCCTTCAGAAGAAAATGTAACCTGAAATTTACCCAATTTGTTTAGCCACCCAGTGTTACAAACCAAAAAGGGTTACTCAGTCACAGAGTCAACTGATACAAGAAGGTTCCTTCAAATCATGAAAATTGTCCCTGAAACTTCCTTCTCAGACATTTAATTATGAATATATAATACATATATATATTCTAATATATTCATATATATGACAAATATATATACTATATACTACATAATATATAGTATATAATATATAATATATATTAATATATACTATATACTAATATATAGTATATATTATTTACTATATATATACTATATATGTATATATAATATATATATATTATATATATTGAATACATATATATAATAAATAATAAATAATAAATAAAAACTTTTACTGTTAACATCTCATGCCTCAGGAACTTTGGTAAGTTATGGCATAAATGGAGGATAAACATAAAAAGTGATTACCTATTGATATAGTTGAAAAATCACAGTTATTATTGTTAAGAAATTTAAATGTGCCTAAGTAATACTTTTGTATTGCATTGAAACTGTTTAAGAAAATTAACATAGTTAATTTTCCCTTGCTCACTGAAATCCCATTAAAGTCACTTGCAGTTCAACGCATTAAAGGCATTTAGTATCAGAACATGTTACTCACCATAATTGATGACACCTTTATCTTACCTGTCATGCGAAGATTTAAACATAACAGTTGACTCCGGGCTTATATTGTTTTCTACAAAAGAATAGAAAAGTAGATGTTTTCCTATTTCCTTGTAGATATTAGGATTGCAAATTTGATGCAGTTCACTTTGCTGTGTGTAATGTTTGCTCTTTTTACTATGTAGTCCCTTGAAATGAATGGAATGATCACCCTTCAGGAGTTTAAAGAGGAACTCAAAGGAAAATGAAAGAAGAAATAATGAAGATCAGGTTCACTAGCCTTCTATTGTATAATAGCTGTCAAAATGAAATAAAATTTATCAGAATGATCATATTAAGGGAGATAAACTGTAACAGAAATCCTATATATCAATGTCAATGCCATATCTGCAGTGAAAGTGCAAAAGTTAAGCAATGAGAATTTCCTAAGAATGCACTGATCCTTGCAATGTCATAGTGTAATCCATGTAATTTATGCGAATTATCATCCCTTTACTCTCTTGACCTCGGGGCAACTGTATATTCAGCTATCTTTATTTAGACTCAATCATAAAACTACCAGAGAGAATAAAAGATAAATACATTTTTCAACAGATTTCCAGATGTTACATGGTGATTGAATTTCATAACAGATCAAATTGTGATTTTGTTTGTTTGTTTGTTTGTTTTTAACTTATTTATTTATCTACAGACCTAAAGTACTTACAGACTTCCTGTTGCCAAAATAAAGCAAGTCTTAAAAATCCTTAATGGAAAGTTCTATGATCTGATCACACATGCATGAGTTTTCATTTTACCTGTGAAAATTAGATGTATGAGCAGATTTCATGACCAGACAAAAATTACCCCCAAAAGAAGTCTTTAACACACAATGCCACAATTGTAATTGCATTTGCAATCTGAAAATCTACAGTGAATACCACATGCTGGTTATTAGTTCAACACTGGTTAACCTTGTGTTGTTAAAATACCTTTCAGTCTACATTACTTGGATTTTTTTTTATTATTTTTATTTTTATTTTGTATTTGAGCTGAAGGAGGATGGTTGAAAAGGTGAATTCCATAGAACAGTTGTTTTCAAACAACTTCAAAACTGTGCTTCTGTGAGCATCTTTATGTATCTAACTTGAAAGTTTAGAGAAAACTGGTATCCTGCTCACTTGTGAATTTACTGCCTCCTTGACATATGTGAATGAAGGGGTAAAGATTTAGCAAACATTTTTCAAGCAAGTCTCCTGGTTCTGCATGAAGTTTAAGTACATTTTCCAGTTTCCTTCTGAAGCAGCAGTTATTGTTGATTTTATATAATATTTGAGAAGTGGTGGTTAGATCACATACATGCTGATAAGACTGTGATGCCTTGCAAAAAAACAGCTCTATTCACAATTGCTATTAGGAGGTGGTTATTGATGGCATCACTGCTCAGGTATTATTTAAGTGCACAGTACTTCCCAAGGGAATGAGAACCGAGAAAAAAATCCTTCATTAGATAATAATGGGAACACTTTTTCGTGGTATCTACTATTTAATTCTCAAATTTTCATGCTATATATGAGGCTACAGGTAGCCTAGTAAAGTGAATCTGTGTTCTCTGTTTGCAAGGCAAACAGTCAATATGATTTAGGTTAGAAGGATAGGTTATGCATAACTTATGCATAGGTTAATGTCATGGTGGTGGTAAGACAAGGAGAAAAACAAAACAAAACAAAACAAAAAATGATGCAAAGAAGAACTTTGTTTCAAAAATACACATTTCTAATCTGTATTCATTTGTTCTGACTACCACAAGACAAGTAGCACACTGGAATTGACAAATTCTCTCCATTGACAGCAAAGATATTTTGGGGTAACTAGCTCAAATACAGTTCTCTGTGCTACGGTAATCTAAATTTAAAACAATCAATCAAGCAAACAAATAAATAAACCTTATCTGTCCTTTGCTACCTGGAAGCTAAAACAGTTAGAAGTCTGAAATTTAGTATCTTTCCAGAAGACTTTACATTAATTATATAAATATTTTATCATAAACTTCATCAGCTGATGAGCGTTAATTAAACAGGAACTGAAACTTTTCACATAATATGTTCATGAAAGGGTAGAAGAGGGTCTGTGATTTTATTATTTTTTTCTTTTAATTTGGAAGACATAATAAAAATGTGTCCGGGCTGTCAAAAATTTCATCAAGTTCAACAAGGAGAAGTGCAGAGTCCTGCATCTGGGAAGAAACAACCCCAAATACCAGTACAGGTCACCCAGATGGAAAGCAGCTCTGCAGAAAAGGACCTAGAAGTACTGGTAGACACCAAATTGAACATGAGTCAACAATGTGCCTTTGCTAATGTGCTGAGAAGGCTATTGGTATTCTTGGCTGCATTATGCAATGTATAACCAGCAGGTCAAAAGAAGCGATCCTTTATTCAGCATTAGTGAGACCACGCCTGGAGTACTGTGTCCATTTCTGGCTCCTCCAGTACAAGAGAGACTTAAGCAGACTTGAAAGATTCTCCAGAAGAAGTCCACCAAGATGATGAAGGTACAGGAGCATCTCTTCTATGAGGAGAGGCTGAGAGAGCTGAGACTGTTCAACCTGGAGAAAAGGAGGGCCAGGGTTTATAATATTATTTATAAATATTTATATTTATATCAATGTCTATAAATACCTGAAGAGAGAATAGAACCCAAGAAGATAGAATCAGTCTCTCTTAACCATTATACAATGGCAGGACAAGAGGTAACAGGTGCAAGCTGGAACACAAGAAGTTCCATCTGAATATCAGGAAGCACTTCTTCACTGTGAGGGTGACAGAGCACTGGCACAGGTTGACCAGAAAAGTTGTGGAGTTTTCTCAAAACCATCCGGACTTGCTCCTGGACAATGTGCTTTAGGTATCCTTGCTTAAGTACTGGTGTTGTGTCCCTTCCAACGTTAACCATTCTGTGATGGTGAGATTCTGTGGGGTCTGCTAAGAGAACAAGCAGACAGTGGAAACAAAGATTAACTTTATTCATGGTATCAGAGCAATTGTTGGCTGATGAAAAAATATTTCAGGTTAAATTTTAATATTATGTATCATATATATATTGTACACAGTGTAATAATATATTAATGTTTATAATATATTTATATTTATATTATAAATTCTAATGTTTTAAATAAGCAGTAAAATGTCCCCAGGGAGACAGCAGGATATTAATATGGATGGATATAGGCTTGGACAAAAGATGAAAAAGCAAAGACAGAAATTCACAGTTTGAAATTGTCAATACTTGTCTGCAATACAGTAATACATTCCTGGGGAAGAGGAAATGGAGGGGCAAGAAAGGAAGGACATTTATGGAGAATGCCAGCAAAGAGGATTCAACAATAACAACAGAGTTTGACTGATTATTGTTGAATAAGTAAAGTGTTATTAAAACCATAAGGAGCAACCACAAAAGAAAATAATTCCAGATGATAAATAGAATGAAATTTCATACAGCACTAGGCAAAAATATTTTGAATCCTCAAAATTTGAATATCTAGCAGCATAAATGATGCACTCTTTTTTGGTTGTCTCTGAGAAAAATGTTCGAGAACACAACTAAGAAAATGTTCCTGTTTTTCACTGGTATGGCAGGAGAGTTAGGGCAGATTCCAAACTGGAGGAAAGTGTCTTTGTTTAAGCATGTGATTATGAAAAAGAGATTTTTCTCTATGTTTAGATATGAAATACTTCATGGGCCTGTTGCTCTGATTACTTTATTGTTTTCTTTTGAACTTTTTGCTGTTGACAAGAACTTAATTAAACATTTTAGTCTCCATGTCTTTAAAATGATCAGCTCTACTCTGTCCTTTTATGCCTAACCAGTGTCTACTTTAAACACTGGTCACATATTATTTTAGTATTTTTGGAAGTCTACATTTAAATTCTGAATATATAATAAAAAAATGATAAAACACTTATTTTGCACACTTCTGTAACTACATCCAGAGACTGGCATAATGTTGTCAGAAGTTCATCAAGTGTTTATCACTCTTTTTATTAAACTGAATTTCATTGCAGCATCATAAGTTTAAATGCAAGGAGTGGATATGCATAATAATAATAATAATAATAGTGTCTATATATATTTAGGAAAATGAATTCTGGTTATTATTAGCTCCAAATTAACTTGACCTTATCCCATTAAATGACCTCCCATTCCACATCTCTTGGAATGATTTCTATATTTGTACTAAAAGAATGGTGTTTCAAAGTCTTTTATTAAACAATACCAACTGGGAGTCTGACGCACATGTGTTATAAACAGATTGTATTTTTATTTTCAAATATGACATTATTACAAGAGTTATACTAGCAAGCTGAGTAACTAACATCCATACTTCATGTTTATGAAGTATGCCTGCATAAATTTTAATTAGGAAGCTTTAAAAATGTTCAAGTAACTACAGTATAAGCAGAATAACTATTAAATACCTGTCAATGCAATTATAATACAGTTATCTATTTTAATTAAATGAGTTTGTCATTATTAGAAAAACAAGAATATCTATGAGACTGCAGGAAAGCTTCTCCCAAAACTTCTTGTAAGGCAGTTCTGTTCATCAGTATCTAAAGGTAAATCAAAGCTAATGCCTTCTCACTTAGATAAACCATTCAGTGAATAGTAGAAAGCATGCTTCAGAACTGCAGGAGGTGAACTACCCATAAAGGTAGTCTAAAGGTAGTCTTCTGGTCTTCATTAGCAAAGATGTCTTATGAGAGATCAGAAGGTAATGAATTGTCAGTACCCAACAGAACTGGGAAACAAACACAGTGTAAAACTGTCCAGGACCTTTTGCAGGACATTCCTACCCTCCAGCAGACAACCACTTCCCCCCAATTTGGTGTCATCTGCAAACTTACTGAGGGTGCACTCAATTCCCTTATCCAAATCATCAGTAAATATATTTAAGAGGTTGGGCTTCAATATTGACCCCTGGGGATTTGTGCATATAAATCTTAAGTTTCTGGTTAAGCACACTGCTGAATAACAAATTATTAATTCTATGTTGTGACCTGTTCTGATGATGGCAAAGACTTTTGAAAAGATCTAATTTAGGAGATCTTTTCCAAGCAGATACAAAAATGTGTCCTCAGTGAATATGTATATTTCTTTTTCTGTGTTATATGATCTAATGAAGCTTAAAATATTCATCTTATGAATCATGATTGAAACTGTATTTTATTAGGAAATACCGAAGCTTTTCTGATGTTAGTACCAGAGGGAATCTTATTTCTTGCCATCTTGAAATTGGTGCTATTGGTCCATCGTATGAAGAAGAATATTTCATATAGGCAATATTCAAGACCACTTTCCCATATTGGACAGGTCTTCAACTAATAGTTTCAGCAAAGGTCAAAACATTTTCATAGTTGATTATTTTGGTTATTTACACTTGTGAGTAGACAATAACCCAAATTCTCAGTTGATTTCAATAGGTTTTGAAAAAACAAGCAAACAAAAAAGCAAAGTAAACCCACCATATACAAGCAGATAAGTAGCCAAAGGGTAATGCACTGCAAAGTAAATAGGTAGATAGGTAGGTAGGTAAGTTGATAATTAATTTCCTATTCTTCCCATTCTTTTTCATTATAAAGTGCTTTCCGTAGCAGATTTCCTTCATCACATTTTTTTCTCAATGGAACACTGTACATAAATTTAAAACTTTTGGGTAGTTATCACATACTGACAGTACTACAACAAAGGAGGATAAATTCACACAAATCTATAATCACCTGAGACCTATTTTTTTTCTTTCTGTTTTATGTATTTCTATTACAAGAATTTCTAGACTATTCTGAAAATATCCTATTTCCAAACAAGCACCTCAAGGCAAAGGTGCTCTTTCAAAAGAACCTCTTGTTCTTTGTAAGGTTACACAAATCAGTTGTCTGTGGTGTAAGCACCACACTCTGTAATTGTAGTATTTGGCCTTGGAGCAATTGTTGTGATTAATAAATGTTGATGGATCAGTAAACTGTTTGCTTTTTAAAGTTCAGGATTTTGTAGATTAAACTCAAACTGTTGTGATGTTGTCAGTCCAACACCAAAAGGAAAGATGGAAGAGATGAAAATTTGGCAACACTTCAAAAAATATCATGACAACTTATTAATCCCTTGAGCTGATGCACAATTTCTGAATTACCTAGTTAACCTCAGTTTATATTACCAAGTGTAACACACTAATGCAGTAGGAATTTTCTCTTGTTGTTATCTAGACTTGGGATTATGCCCACAGAAGGGCATTGTAGAAGCTTGTTTTTCAGTGGTTAGGTTGGCCAGCTTCCCTTATTTACAATCTTCCTTCTCACAGAAAAAATAAATAGTCTTAATTTTTCCAATTGACCAAGAGATTTTTCAGTGAGAAATGGAGAATCCTGGAAGAATAAGGATGACTTCTAATTTTAAGAATTACAAGTAACTCCCTAGAGAAGGCAAAATTAAGTTTTACTAATGTTTTATCATGTTTTTCCTTTCCTTCTTGTTTAAATAGTAACACTCTCAAGGCTCTTTGAAGAATAGTTTATTAAATATGGCAAATGAGCTTTTCATAGGAATACTTCAATCTATTCTTAATTTCTTTCCTAAGTGTGCAGCTATAAAGGCTGTGAAATTGGCAATTTTGAACATTTTTTTGGAAAGAGGAGATTTTTAGTAATAGATTAATGGTGATGACCTCTCTTCTTCCCTCAGAGACACTGGAACAAGTTGCCCATATAGGTTACAGATGCCCAGTCCCTGGAGGTGTTCAAGACCAGGTTAGATGAGGTCCTGAGCAACCTGGTCTTGTGGGTGGTGTCCCTGCCTATGACCAGAGGTTGGAACTAGGTGATCTTTAAGGTCCCTTCTAACTCCCCCCACAACCAGAGTTGGCCTTGTGAGCCAACCCTCAGGTCCTTATCTGCAGGGCTGTTTTCAAAGAGTTCTTCTCCCAGTCTGTACTCATGTTTGCCCCGACCCAGGTACAGCACCTTGCACTTGGACTTGTTGAACCTCATTAGGTTGAAACTGTGGGGTTGGATCAGAAGACATCCAGAGGTCCCTTCCAACCTCAGCCATTCTGTGATTCTGTAAATGCTACTCAGAGAAAGATAATTCCGATCTGTCTCACTAAGAACGTATGAAAATGAACACTCTCATATCTAATTACCATAACTGTTACATTAATATTTACATCTATAAATAGCAATCTTGACTGAATTTCAAATGAAATTCAAAAACTGAATGAAATTTCAAATGAAATTCAGTCAAGATTGCTATTTTGGTTTGCTTTGGCTTGGTTTGGCTTGGTTTGGTTTGTGAAAATGTGAGTATTAGCTCTGTGTTGCTGGCTAGAAGGAACTGAAAAATAAATGTGAAGTAAAAGTAAATGACTAAAAGTAAATTAATAAATATCCCTTACTACTGCCATAAAGTGATACTCCTGGGTTTGTTTTGGGATGATATATGATTGAAAAATATAAAACATATTTATGCAGAAATAAAAGAATGCATGTATTCTTATTTATCAATCAAACCTTTTGTACTTTTTCTTTACTCTTACATACTCTATGTTTGTAACTTTGCGTGGGAGGGCTATCATCCCACTCACAGTTATTTGCCTTTCCCTTTTTTAATATGGATATGACATATTGACATATGACATCTCTTGAACTGATATGATATATCACTATTTTCTTATCACTTTTTATTTATTTATGTATTTATTTAGCCAAACAATTCCATTAGGAACAGACTTATTTCAAAGTCCTATAATGTCACTGTGAGCACTCAGAGGGTGGTGAATGGAATCTTGGCTTCAGTGTGCATGGAGCCACTGACATTATGTGATCCAAGATTTCACTCTTCATCCTTAGGACTGTGTTATATTTAGAAGTTTCCCAAGACCTTTGTGCTGTTGCATGAATTGTGAAAAACATGAGCTTGTGTTCTCAAAACTATAGCCCAATTGTGCTAAACTATTTTTCAATTCTGATCTCTCCATAGTCAGAAATTATTAAAAAGGTGATGAATTGTTTCTTTTATTTGTTAATGCTCTAGCGAAACTGTGGGGCAAAGAAGTCTGATGAATTGGTTTGATGATAACTCCAGATCTCTGTTCAAAAGGACTGTTTTACAATGTAATGACTATTTCATCTTGGTACCTGGCCCAAGGAGTAGGTATCTATTCTGGATATCCTAAGCTCTTGTCTGATTTGTTCACCTAAAGAGGATCTTCCCTGTTGTGTGATCCCTTAGAAGAAGTCCTCCCTTTGATCAAGCTTGAACTAATTTGCATAGTCCAATGCATACTCATATTTGTTTCAGTCCACTGTCTTGTGCAAAGTTCATTTGTCACCCTTCTCTAACATTAGCAATAAGATGATTTTCAGGAAAACTTAACTAGGTAACTCTGCTTGTATTTCAAATGAAATCTCATAAATGATGCCACACAATCTGGTACTCTATGTAAAAGGAATTAATAATCATTACTTCTTCATCAAAATATCAAATAATAATATTCAAGTGCTATAAAAGCAAGTATCATTGGAGTAAAATATGAACACAATAGCTTCAATCTGTTAATAAAATTCCTCAAGTCAAGTCTAACAGAGACTGGTATCTTGCATACCTTGATTTTGAAAATGCAATAATATTATGGACTTGCAATAGCATCATGGACTATATGAATAGACGATTGAATGTGAAAAATATATTCATTAAATATATACATGTATACATATATAGTAATTTGGGGCTTGTCCATTAATGACTTAAAGTGATTGCAATCAGAAAAACAAACAAATAAAAATGGTGAGAAATAAAATGTTAATTCCTCTTGTGATATGAATTTTCATAACTTCACTAGGGTTGTTAGGTAACATATTTTCAAGTGAAAGGACCAGAAGGACATTACATTAGATATCTTTTCATATAGTGGATTACTATTTTGATATCTTTAGTATGTAGCTATGCAATCTGAGTAAATATAAAAACACTTAATCAATTTAATATTCTGTTGCTCTTTAACATTCCTATATATCTTGACCTTTCTGTACTGAAGAGTGTGGGCTGCAGTTCACTGAGACAGTGAAAAGGCTGTAGAGAGTTCCACAGAACCTGAAACTGAAGTTTGACATTAATAGCAATATTAGTATATCTGACATGAAAAATGTATCAATTTGTCAATGACTTCAGAGGAAAACTTTGCTAAAATGCATTCCTCTTGGTGTTATCTAAGAAATAATCCTTCAGGTCTCTGCAAAATGTAACGTACCTTATTTGCCTTAGATTTCACAGCAGATACTGACATCATCTTTAAACTAGTCGTCTGAGAGGGAATTATATGGCATTAAAGTATTTCTTATCCTTACAAACAGATGGCTCATATGAGAAGGAAAGATCTGATGTTTTTTGGTAGATACAAGTTAACTTCTGTTTAAGTTTCAATAAGCAAACAATACATCTTGGTAGTTTTCCTTTTTCTTTTTTTTTTTTTTTTTTCTTTTTTTTTTTTTTTTTCCCTTTTCTGTCTTTTTCTGTCCTTTTCCTGACTTCTGTCTCTCACCCCCACCCCCCACCAAGACAGTATCTACATACTGAATTAGAAGGTCAATTGATCTCTGATATATAGTTTTTCTCGGACAACATTCTGGACAAGATGGTATTTAGTTACCCTTCCACACCACCAGCAAAACAGTAATACAAAAATGTTGAGATTAAGAACAGTATTAGAGATTATTAGAGTATTGAGATAAAGAAATTATTAGAGTATTGAGATTAAGAACAGTTGATGCCAGAGGAACCTCTCCTCATTAATTGACTTTGCGTCCGGTTTCAGATATGCACTAAGGACAATTAAAAGTTTAAATTATAGTAGAATGAAGCTCCAGTATAGAAGATATGGTTTTGGTAATATTATCTCTTCTAGTCAGAAGTGGGGTACAATGACTCCCTGAGGCCACTTCCAATCAATGTTTCTAAGATCTTGTGGCTGATTCTGTGAGAAGATTGTTCTGCCTCTGATTTTCAGATAGTTTCAAAAAAAAAATGCATTTTTTTTTCTTATGTTCTGTAAAGCATTGACGTGGAAACATGTGACCAAGTTCCAGCATCTTAAAAAATTACCTGTTTTGCCCCTAGATAAAAAGACACCATGGAAAACTGCATATGCATATCCCATAGAGAGATTTTAAATCATCTTTGGTAGTTGTAATGCCTTTGAAACTCCAGCCTCATAGATTCTGAGACATTGCTGAGATACTGTGCTCTGGATCAAAACCGTAGTAGTTTAAAAGGATCAGAAAGCATGGTCTTGCATGTTTTCTCTATGGAATTATTGGATAAAGCTTAGGTTTTTACAGTAAGTTAATATGCTTGCTTCTAGGATTTTATTGAGAAACAAGCAGGGGAAAGAGAGATCTTTATATCTGAAGTAGGAAATCTCATACATACACACATACATACATACACACAAAGTATGGCTGGATATTATTTCCATTTGTACTATATAAACAAGGCATTTAAACTTTGAAAAAGCATTAAGGTATATAAGATTTGGTTTGTTTGAATTTTTAACAATAAAATATTTTTTAGACCAGCAAAGAACAGTTATTCAAATAGAATACTAAAACAATACCTATGTATATGTACATATGCTCTACAACTACGCTCTAAGGAATAAGTATGTAAAGCCTACTGAAAATAGTGAGATTTCTTCACATATCATTTTTTGTTGTTGTTTTGTTTGGTTGGTTGTTTTAGGAAAGACACAGATACATAACCATATAATATGGCAGTTTTGAATGCACAATCTTTCTGTTTCAATCCAGATAAGAAATGTAGAGTCCCCTTAAGTACTGATTAAGTACCTACCTAAGGTCTGTGCCATAAAAGAGAGCAAGCCCCTCTCCCTGCTACATGCCATGTCCTCTTATCCTCCATATATTTTACATACCAAATACATTCCATCTGGCACAATATATGTAACAAAATTATCCTTATCTATGCCTGATTCTGAGCCATTACAAGCAAATTCAATTTCTTAAAGTAAGGATTTTAAGTTAAAAAAAATATAGCTGTTCTGAGGAAAATATACCAAATATGTAGGCATTAACATATACCGAATATGTAGGCACTAACACTAGGAATATACAGATTTAGAGATAAATGTGAGATTTTGTTTGACAAGGAATTTGGGGCCCAGACTCTTGTCTTTTTGAAATAATTGGTAAAACAAAACAAAAGAAAACAAAACAAACAAACAAACAAACAAAACTGATTAAACTGGAAGCATGATCAGATCCTAAAATGTGTTGCTATAACTCTTCTTAGGACTTCTGTAGCTTATGTTAGGATCTAAAATCTTGTCTGTTTACTTCAGGAATTAGAAGGGTATATTTTCATAGTGGTTAAATGTAAACTTCACTGATTTAGAATGTGTTTTGCAAAGCTGTCCTTGTCATTGTTAGACTTATATATTTATATGCACTTTCCCCTTCCAAATTCTGTTTAGATATCTGTGGGGAAAAATAATCTGTCTGCACTACTGCAGTATGTTGTATATATAGACATAATTTTACTATTATCACAACTGTAAGACTGTTTTCTGACAGGGTTATGAAAAACAAAAACCTTTCTTAAAGACTATCTTGAAATTATATTTAACAAGAAAAAAAAAAAGAAAGAAAGAAAGAAAGAAAGAAAACACTAAAACACTTAACAATGTTTAAAATCTTCTTCATTACTACTTTTTATATCTGTGAAGAAGCATACACCTTCTTCCATTCCCTTAATAAGTCATACCTATCTTAATACCTCCTTAACAATATTAAATAAATAAATAAATAAAGCCCATGGGTCATCTATATCAAGAAGTAGATGTTATGTCAAATCTACTGGCATTTAATATTACCTTTCTCTGTTTTCTAGTCTCCTGCTCAGCCTTGGAGTCTTTACTTATTGAAATGTTTCTGGAAAGAAAAGATATCTTTGTTCAATGTGTTGGATAGTCTTGATTATACACAAAGAATCACATCAGGAGACTTGAAAGCAGTTGCTCATATTTTTATTTGCTAATGTGAGATAACAGACGTTACTTGTTAGTTATTGAATTGCTTAAAAAAATAGATGATATTTTATAACGTTAGCTAGCAAACATGAGGTGCTTCTGCACAGATAACCTCCTAGAAACTGAAAAAATATAATTTTTCACTTGGGTGCTTAATGTAAGCACTAAAAGTACTTCCAGCAGTTAGCCTAGCACCCAGTGCTATATTTCTGTTACCATAATTCCTTTTAGGTGCCTATACTCAGCACAAGGATACCCTGTGCCGGCTTTCTTCAAGTATTAATTTGAAAAGGTAGCTCAGACTAGTAAGAACTTGTGAAAAGGTCATATTATGTTACCATAGAGATGAATTTCTACTGGTTAGCACAAACTTTATGAAGGAAAATGAAAATAATCTAGGGAAAAAAAGAGCTAATAAAATGTTTTGATAAGGCCTGACTATTTCTCATGCTTCCCCAGATGCAGAACCTACTGAAAACTAAATAAATGTAGCAACAGTCTTGCAACATCTCAGTCTGCTACTGTTCACACTCTGTGACTTTTCCATTTCTGATGTGCACTGTCTCACCTTTTCCATTATTCTCTAGTTCCCGTTTGTAGTATTGATAACAGTAGAAAAGTTATTTTTCAAATAATGATATATAATCAATAATTATATAAATATCCTTGTCTATGCCATTAAGCTAAAGGGCAGAAGACTGTGGCCTCAGTACTTCAGTCCACAGTTCAGAGTTTTGAACTGCAGACACTACTGTGAGTTTGAGCTAGTTTGTAATACATTCTTATTATAATCCTTTCCAAACGAATGATTAAAAGTTTTCAAAAGCTTCAGAGTGACTTTGTTGGAGGGAGCAACATTAACTGGAGTGAGAACATACCTTACCTTATTAGCAAGAATTCTTAAAGGGGTAAAATAGGAAAAATAGGAGACTTCACTTTCTGCTTCTGCCTCTTCTGGAGACCACAAAAACAAACAAAATCAAAATAGAAACTTAAATCTAATAGACTAAATTTACTTTTCCCTCTCTCTCTCTCTCTCACTCTCATTATTATTATTATTTTTTAATAAGCAAAGGAGAAAGGTACGAAATGAATCCTGAATACAAGGCTATTGTTTGCTACATGGCTATTCTTAATCTTTAATCTTTCTTTCACCACATACAAAGCAGTCAGATGTGAATTTTGTCACAGGTAGTGAAAGCAAGACAAAGCTCATATCTTTCCTCTGAATTATTTTTCAACAGGTCTAATTTTTTTTTTTCAGTTATTTGTTAAACTGTCAATACATTTTTTTTTTCCTATTAAAAATTGTTTCCCCCTTCTTGTATAATTTTAAATTCTGATAGGTACTCCTAGATTATAACAATAATGATATTAACAATATCATGATAATGACAATAGCAATAGCAATAACAATAATAGTAATAGTAATAATAATCATCATCATCATCATCATTTTCTAGAAAACAATGGCTGGGAAATATTGTGTCTGCTGCTCAAGATAAATATTTACCAAAAAGCTTGCAACCAGTAACTTTTTCTGCTGCTAAGAAAGATACTTTATTGTATCTGTCAAATAAATACACCATCTCAGAACATTCCACATCCATCCAAGTCCTAAGAATTACCCTCAGAGGTCTTTAAGGCAATCAAAGTTTTGAAACATGAGTTTAATTCTAATTTCTCTGTTATTATATTGACAGAAGAGCAATAAAAGCAACTCTACTTGGAGCTTGCAGTAAACTCATCTGGTAGATTGAAAACTCTATGGTTCAAAGGTTCCCCCATAGAGAAATAAAATAAAAACAAGAAGATGTTAAAAGCAACATGCTCATATTTCTTCACATGTACAAGGCTTATGCTTATTTTCTGGAGGAAAATAAATAAATAAATAAATAAATAAATAAATAAATATATTCACTGGACTATTAGGTTACATTCACTGATAAATATAACTTTCCATTACATACAGCTTTATGTAAAACAGCCTTTCCTGAAATAAGACCTAGCTATTTCAGCTAGTCAAAGAAGGCTCCTTCTACTGTTTTGTGTTTTGTTTTGTTTTGTGGGGTTTTTTTGTTTGTTTGTTTCTTTGTTTTTTTACCTGGTCCATATTCTGCAAAGCTTCCAACATTGATCACCAGCTTGTTTTGTCATAGTTCCCAATGGTTCCCATATACTCCAAAAGTGTTTTTGTTGTTGTTGTTGTTGTTTTTCTGGAATTAAAATTAATATTCAATGCAAGAGTGACAGAAGCTAGAAAGAAGTTAATATCTTTTGAATTCAGGGGATAATGTATGAACTGGTCATCATTATTTAATGTTTTAGCCTATAACTCAGTACAAACCTGACAAAACATTTTCTGACATAGGCATTTAGCATTTTAATTTTTACTACAAAAGTGGACTGCAATCTACATTTTATTCTGGAATTTCACAAATGTTCCATGTTAAACTAATTTTGTATTTGTTTAGGACAGAGGTTTAAGTTACTTTTTTTTTTTTTTTTTTTTGCCAAGTAGGTGATAATACAAGACTTTTTCCATCTGTTTCACCTAGTTTTCTGTTCTGGTTGAGCTCAGTTCACCATTCCCTTTTGTAAAATGCATGTTGTCAGACATTTAACAATTAACCTAAAAATGTTTATTCTTCTAGATGTCATCTCCTATATTCCCTTCCTAGTTCAAACCTACAGTGAATTAAAACGAATGTATTTTTCTCTCAAGATTTTTGTGTATCTTAGCAAAATGCTGTTTAACTATGAAACCATGCTCTAAATCTCTATTTCAAGACACTTAAAATCCATAAACCCTTATATTTTTACCTTAGTATTTAGCTCCTTAGATCATGGAAATTTTCTGAAGTTTCTGAATTTTTTGAACAGTAACTGGACTGCATTCAAACCTGTTGATGCAGTGCATTATTTACCTCTCTTATTACAGGCAACAAAGACTGAAATTCAGATTCAGATTCAGGTACCAGACACCATTTAGGTTTTCTAAAATTTGGTAACTTTATATATATTTTCAGTCTAAGATCCCAGAATAAATCAAATCTACAGACTCAAGAGTATTTACAGAACATACACATACAGACATAGTTTTCTAGTATTTTAAAACGTCTAGACTACTTTACCTAGCCTTTTCTCCAGAAGTGCAATGGGGTTAGCTGTGCAGATGTTACCTATGGCACATCTGCTAGTCATGTGGACAGCTTGGATGATCTAGGGTGTTTCAAGTGTCAGTAAACTTCTTTATCTAGGTGAGTGAATTACATACCTACTAGCTAGTCTGTTGAATAATTTTGTAGGTTCTTTATACTCAGTTAGATATATGATAAAAGTAAACATATCTAATGTCAAATTCTATTAAATCTGTAAAAATTGAATTCTCTCTAGTGAATGTTTACATGAAAGTAAGTGATAGTCTCTTTACTGAATTTCAGTCCTTTACATTGACTGTAAGCTCTTTATCATGAAATTAAAAGTTCCCATGAGCTATTAAGAGAATTAACCTCACTCATATCCTTGAGTAGGCGTCATACTGGAGTATACGGAAGTTAACAAATGGTAATTTTGGTCTAGAAACTACAGTTAACTATTTGTTTGATTGATAATTATTTAATTATTTAATTATTGAATTAATTGTTTATTATTTAATATGATTTAACGTTTAATGAGTTTAAATATTTATTATTAAATATTCTTTCATCATAGCTGCTATGGACAAATTCATCCTAAGAGAAGAGACTTTTGCAATTCAAACTTCATGAAACTCCTTTTTATGTGAGATGGAAACCAAACACAAATGCATAAGTATCGACATTCATTGTTTTATGCTGGGACATATAATGAAGGGATGATATAACATTTGTGACTTTATCAAGCAATAATTACGGAGTATTTTCTCTCTAGTAAGTTATATAACTTTTCCCACATATTTATATGATTTTACCCAGATACAGTCCATATTTACATTAAAACTATTAATTTTATCGCTGCTGAATGGGGCGGGTGCCCTGGTGACAAAGGATACAGAGAAGGTAGTGTTGCTGAATGCTTTTTTTTTTTTCTTTTCTTCTGTCTTTATTGTTAATACCACCTCTCAGAAATCAGACCCTGGAGAAAGAGAGGAAGTCCAGAGAAAGGATGACATTCCCTTGGTCAAGGAGGATCATGTCAGAGATCATTTTGGCGAATATGACATCCACAAATACATGGGACCCAATGTAATATACCCGTGGGTGCTGAGGGAGTGGGTCGATGTTATTGCTAGGCCACTATCCATCATCTATGAAAGGTCATGGAGAACAGGAGAGGTACCTGAGGACTGGAAGAAAGCCAATCCAATGCCTGTCTTCAAAAGGGCAAGGAAGAAAATACAGGCCAGTCAAACTCATGTCCATCCCTGGAAAGGTCATCCTGGGGGTCATCTCCAAGCACGTGGAGGATAAGAAGGTGATCAGGAGTAATCAGCATGGATTCACCAAAGGGAAATCATGCTTAACCATTTGGATAGCTGTCTATGATGGGATGACTAACTGGGTAGATGAGGTGGATGTGGTCTATTTTGACTTCAGTAAAAACTTTTGACACTGTCTCCCATAACATCCTCACAGGTAAGTTCAGGAAGTGTGGGCGAGATAAGTGGGCTGTGAGGTGGATTGATAATTGGCTGGTTGGCAGAGGTAAGAGGGTTGTGCTCAGTGGTGCAATCTAGTTGGAGACCTGTAGCTAGTGGTGTCCATCAAGGTTCAGTACTGGGTCCAGTCTTGTTCAACTTACTCATCAACAATCTACAATGGAACAGAATGCACCCTCACCAAGTTTGCTGACGACACAAAGCTGGGAGGAGTGGCTGATACCCCAGAGGGCCGTGCTGCCATTCAGAGGGACCTTGACAGGCTAGAAAGATGGACTGAGAGGAACTTCATGAAGTTCAACAAGGGCAAATGCAGGGTCCTGCACCTAGGGAGGAATAACCCCAAGCACCCAACCCCAGTCCCAAACCATGGGGGCTGTCCTGCTGGAGAACAGCTCTGCAGAGAGGGACCTGGGAGTCCTAGTGGACAGCAGGCTGACAATGAGTCAGCAATGTGCCCTTGTGGCCAAGGTGTCCAATGGTATCCTGGGCTACATTCGGAAGAGTGTTGCCAGCAGGTCAAGGGAGGTGATCCTGCCCCTCTACTCAGCCTTGGTGAGGCCACAGGTGGAACATTGTGTCCAGTTCTGGACTCCCCAGTACAAGAGAGACATACATGTAGAACTACTGGAGCAAGTTCAGAGGAGGGTTATGAAGACAAATAGAGGAGTGGAGCACCTGTCATACAAGGATAGGGTGAGAGAGCTGGGCCTGTTTAGCCTGGAAAAGAGAAGATTGAGGAGAGATCTCATTAATATATATAAATGTCTGCAGGGAGGGAGTCAAGAAGATGGAACCAGTCTCTTTTTTGTTGTGCCCAGCAACGGGATGAGAGGCAACGGGCACAAACTGAAACATTGGAAGTTCCATCTGAATATAAGAGGGCATTTCGCTACTGTGAGGGTGACAGAGCACTGGAACAGGTTGCCCAGAGAGGATGTGGAGTCTCCTCTGAAGGTATTCAAAACCCATTTGGATACCATCCTGCGCAACATGCTTTAAGTGATCCTGTTTGGCAGGGAGCTTGGACGAGATTATCTTCAGAGGTCCCTTCCTACATCAACCTTTATGTAACTGTGATTCTGTGATTTTTACTTTTCAGTGGTTCCTTTACATTCAGCACAATCTTACTGTCTTCCTTTAATAATAAAGTTAATTTTAGCTTACATGCAAGATTTTGAGGCAATTTTAACATTAAGTGTTACTGAAACATATGGCTCAATGTTTATGTTGTCTTATGCAACATCAGTTTTCTATATTTCTGTACTTTCCTGCAGCTGTTAATCTTATGAGACAATGCTTATTTTGCAATTTTCTTACTCCAATATTTTGAGAGTGAGAAACTGGTGTAACATGAATCTGCATAATGACTGAAAACTATTACTACTTCATTGTAGAGTAAACCATTAGACCAAGACTTTAAAATCAGTTAAGAGATTGTCCAATGAGATAATTCATAGTACAGAGTCTCAAGAAAACAAGGGCTGTGCTCCAAGCCAGAAACAAACTCATGTAAGCTGAGTAAAGAAAATGATGGGAATTTTCCCTTCACTGCACAAAATGAATGAGAGAAGGGCACAGACTGGTCATTATATATACAGGTATATATAAGTATATATACTTTTTTTTTTTTTTTTTTTTTTTTTTTTTTTTTTTTTTTTTTTTCCCCTGAAACTTGTCTAATTTCCTGTAATTGTAAAAAAAAATCATGTAATATACTTTACATACAGTATAAAGAGGTCAATTTTTGAATACTCTTTAATAGGCAAGGTATACAAGACATAAGAAAACATAAGTTATCAATTAAAGTGATTTATATTTATATTTTTATTACTATCAAATTTGATCAAAAATTTTAAAATTATAAAAGAAGTATTTTATTGTATGTCAATTACAATAGGTATTAAAATTAGAAATTTTAGTTAGTTTTTAGAGATAAAGCTTTAACTGTACTTATCTTTGATATTCTATACATATTCAGAGAGCAATTATCCACTTACCTGGTAAACTAAGTTTAGCTCAGTTGTTCTTTAAATCAAATGTGGACATTAAAAAAAGATAAAACTAACAAAAGACTAGGTTTTGGTTCCTTAGATGATGATGATGATGATGATGATGATGATGATGATTATTTGTTTCTTTGTTTTGTTTTGCTTTGTTTTAAACTATGATTATATACAGAAAAAAAAATCTGTTTTACATTCTCTGTTTTGTCTCATATTTCAAATACCATAAATTTATGTTTGAAAAAGTTTTCTCTTTATGTTATATCTGAATATTGTGCAAATGCCAGAGACTGCTTTGCTATTTAAATGTGGTTAGTGTTTATTACTCAGTAATACATATATTGACAATAAAATTAATCATAACATTGAAATTTTTTCCAGAGATTACAAAAGAATCTTAAAACCCTAATGAATAATATTCTCATTCTCTGCATATGGGAATTTGAGGCACAAAGGAGAACAGAATTTGTCCAAAATCTCACAGTAAATCAAAAACAGAGTGATAACCAGAATATAGGTTTCCTGACTCATATCTCTCCTTTAACCAGAAGATGACCCTGACCAAGTGAGCAAGAAGTTAGATGCATACACATTTAAAGTATATATTTTTACTATACATGGAATGCTTAGTGTAAAACGAAATTAATGATATTTAAGCAAGCTACAGTGTGTTTTATTTTAATGGATAAGTTCACTGTAAACAAAATAGAAATGTGAGGAAGGGTAGAGAAAGAGATATGCACATGTCAGATATTTTCTTCTCATTAATGACTGTTCTTGAAATGTAAAAGAAAAGATGTCTCCTGTAGACCTATAGAGACCTATAATTAATTTTAACCAATACTAATAACTGTGTTAATACATGATGAATGCATTCAAGTGAATGACTAGACTTATTACAAGGTAAATTTATTTGGAACTAAGGTAGGAATTTCTGGAAGAATCTATTTGAAAAGACAATTGTACTATTATAAAAAATATTATTTCCTTTCATTGCCTCAAACCCCAAACAGCAATGAATTTATTGCCTCCTTCACTAGAGACTCATTTGTAAGAAATATGGTGGCATAAACATCTCTCATTTTTTTTTTCTACAAAATAAACCATCTGGGAGACAGAATTAAGTACATGAAATTGTATCTTTGGTTTACTTTCAGAAATTCCCATGTTGTTTTCCCCTGGAGATCAGATACTGACCCAATTTGAAAACTCCATAGTTATATGATTAGCCCTCATTTTCCTTAGAACATTTTCTTCCACAGATATATGTCAATTTTGTGGGGGTCTAAATATATAGGAAAATTGTTCTAAGGAAAGTAAAGTTACTTGGAAGACTGTGGAGCAATAAATCAGGGTATTTAGCTCATTGGAACAAAGTGATTTTTCCATTGGGTTGTCATGTAGTTTCTACTGATTTTAGTGGACTTTTAAAAACATGTGGCTAAAGTATATTATTGCACATCATTTTTGATGCTGCTCTCTTTGGTCTCCTTATGACATTGTGGTGTTTTGTATTCTCTTCTTGTAACTTATTTAGATGTTTATTTCACAAGGGTTGGTGTAACATTTTTTTCCTCTCTTTTTAATCCAGTAAAATTGGACTCCCATCTTCCTTGGCCTTTGAGGAGATAAAAATTAGTAACAGTTTAAAAATAAAAATTAAAAATAAGTTACTGTGTCTGAATATAAAATTTCAGAGGTGGAATATATCCATTTGTTTTGTGATTTTAAATGAAGAGATAAATGTTCTGTCAATTTTGGTATTGAGTGTTGCTTCAGATAATCTTGTTTTTATGTGCTCCATATCTCAATGCTCCATATCTAAATTGATTTATTTATTATTATTATTTTCCCAATATAGGGAAACATAGAAAGTTATTTCAGAGAACCAAAATGGGAAAATGGGAAAAGGAAAGTGTCTCTCTCATATATATACAGCAGCACTGAACTTATGACATGATGTGAAACCTAGCCTACAGCTATACTTGAACCGTAATTAATAGTAAATGCAATTTCTGACTCAAAAAAATGTGATTGCATTGTCTTCTAATTTATGTAGAAAATATTTTAGCTTCTGGGTTAAATTTTCAAAAGTTCCTAAATAAAATAGGAGATTATGGGTAGAGCTGGCTATGTTGTTCCAGCTGGTGCTGATCTAGGCTGAAATGATCACAGTCTACCATCAGCCCCCACACATTGTCATCCCACATACATGCTGCCTGTTGTAGGTTTCCGCTTGCACCATCAGAAAATATAATTACAGAGGTGGCTGCTTCCCAAATCCAGGTTATCTTTAAAGATTTTAAATAAAATTTCATTTGTTTTTTTTTTGTTGCTAAGCTTTAACAGATCATAGGATGATGAAAAACATATTAGAATGTGGTTTAAAACCATATTTTGTATGAGAATCATCATCAATTTGGTTGTAAAAGACCTCCAAATCATCACCCTACTACCAATGTCACCTACTAAACCATGTCCCTAAGCACCAGGCCCAACCTTTCCTTAAACATCCCCAGAGATGGTGACTCCACCACCTCCCAGGGCAAACCATTCCAGTGCCTGACTACTCTTTCTGAGAATAAATTTCTCCTAATTTCCAACTTAAACCTCCCCTGGCACAACTTGAGGCCATTGCCTCTAGTCCTAGTGCTAATTATCTGTGAGAATTATCTGGGCACACTGCCAGCTCATGTTTAGGTAGCATCAATCAGCACCCCCAGATCCTTTTCCTCTACTCACTGTCAAGCCACTCTGCCCCAAGCCTGGTTCACTGCATGGAGTTGTGGCCAAAGTTCAGACAAACCTCAGACCTCAGTTGAGCTGAAGATGACCTGAGTAGTTTACCTCTTTTGACCATGATGAAATATGTATTCATCTAAAAATAAGTTAAGTAGCTTTCCAGCCTAGACTTCTCAATTTGGACCACCAGCTTTAAAAAGCTGTATAGGTGGGAAGTCTATATTATTGTTCCTCCCTGGTAGGAGGAACTGATGCAGAGTCAATTATGTACATTACCATGACATTATTATATACAGGCCCTGGTTACTCAGATAATATGTTATTAGATGATGGCATGAAAGCTTCAGATAGACAGATGCAGTGAAAATATTGTGATTTTATAAAACTCTTTCTAGACGAAATCTTATTTTTCACATAAAAACAGACCTATGTTATAGGATAAAAATATTGTCTTTGCCAGTATCATGATATCCTGTTGCTGAGACAAATGGTCAAAAGGGAAATCATCTGACAAAACAGAGCTTCCACATAATGACATGTGGCATCATTTCATTATGTTCGTACACTCTAATTTTATACACTCTGATGAACTTTGAACCATTGGATTCATTTCAGGTTGGAAATTAGGAGAAATTTCTTCTCAGAAAGAGGCATTGGAGTCACCATCCCTCAGGATGTTTAAAGAAAAGTTGGATGTAGTACTTAGGGACATGGTTTAATGGGTAATATTGGTGGTAGGGGGATGGTTGGACCAGATGACCTTGGAGGTCTTTTCCAACTTTAATGATTCTATGATTCTGCGATTTACACTAATCGGACTTGGGTTTGTTTATCCATGTACAGTACAGCTTAGTTTTATTCCACCACTCATGACTAATGGAGCTGGCCTACAAATTTGTAAATAAATTACAGAGTTTCAAGGAAAGCCATGCTGTATTATCTGTATGATACATTTCTTTACAGTATGTAAACCACTGGGATTATAATTTTTAAAAGAACTTCTTGCCTGTTCTTTAGAGGCTGATGACATCTCTTTTGCTTTCCAGGGGCAGTTACTGCTGCTTCATTTTAGCTTTGCTCTCCCACTGTGTTGCACTGTCTTAGCAAAAGTATCTAAAAAGTAAGATTCCAGTTTTCAGTGCTATGCAAATGATATTGAGTCAAGTCTTGAATAACCTCAATTAAAGTGCCAATTCCACCTTCTCTGGGTGATTCATTAGTGGGGTAACAAAGAGGCCCTGAGCAGTCCTCTACCCCAAGAGAACTTTGCACACCTGGGGAAAGCCTTTTTGAAATAAATTTGTTTTATACATATAACTGTATAAACTTGGCATTATCCACACTCAAAAGGAAGAGTTGATATCAAGTAAATACAATTTCTGACTAATAAAGAAGATGAAGTTGTACTACAAAGCATGTTTGAGACAGCTCTATGCCTGGTAAAATGTCTGAAATCAAGTTATCTTTAAAACCTTTTCTCCAGAGTAAAGTTTGCATTGTTTTGTCAAGGTGATCAATTTATCCAGATGTAATGACAGTTCCTTCACAAAGCCTGTTTTAAGTGCAAATATGAGACTAAGTGGGATTGAGATTGCTAAATTGGAGCACAATCAGGAGCTGAAATGTTGTGTAGAGAGTTGTAGTCTGTAGTTGGAAAATAATGGATTAAATTAATTTTGATATGACTCCTTCAATATCAGTGGAGTTACACCTGTAATAACATAATGTGAAGAAGGAAGTTTTCCTTTCTTTTGTTGTATCTGAATTCATAATAATGTATCTGAATATCTGTAGCAGTTGTATCTGCATTCAGAATAATGTTGTTTCAATGGAAAAAACTAGTAGCAGATTTTCACACAGTTATCTTATACCATAGGAACTTAGAAGTTTGTAAGAATGTTGTAACTTGTTAACTCAGTGAAAAACAGTATTAAGGACAAGAGGCTATAGGCACTAACTGAAATGTGGGCAGTTTTGGCTGAATTTTAAAAGCACTTATTTATGGTGAGGGTGACAAAGCACTGGAATAGGTTGCCCACAGACGCTGTGGAATCTCCTTCTCTGGAGACATTCAAACCCCCCCTGGATGCGATCCTGTGTAACATCTTCACGGTGGTCCTGCTTGGTGGGGGTTGGACTAGATATTTATATCCAGAGGACACTTCCAACCTCAACCATTCTGTGATTTTGTAATTAATCCATTTTATTTTAAAATGTGCATTCTTATACAAATGAAAAGTGTTACTGCCTGTATAATTTTTCAGGGATCTATTCAGAGATCATTTCATTACTCTCAGGTTCTTTTCCTCATGTCCAAAAGATCTCAGAGATAACCAATATCAGAAACAACTGAAGTTCATGCTTAACGAAAGAAAATCCTGGTAGCAAGAAATATGACAAGTTCTCGAACAAGTACTCTTTTTCAGTCTCCAAAAGAGGTTCAGTTGCTTGCTGAGAAGAATGGTAGACATACCAGTGCTATTAAAATCTTGTCTTCACTCCGCTGCCTAGTAAATCAAGCACTGGTAAGCAATCTAAAAGGGAAAACAAACAGTTTGTCCCTGCACAATGAAAGTGCAGCGTAAGCACTAAGCTGATAAATTCTAGTGACATTAATCTTTTTCTACAGGGCTACCTGTTACCACCTCTGTGTTGATGACACATACACAAGTCTGCATTGTGAATGAAGAACCACTTTGCATTGTTTTGAATCTGTCTAGCTCCATTGTTGTAAATGTTCTCTTTCTTTATGTGGTAAAATCAAAACAAATGAATGATAACAGATCACACATTTACTGAGAAGAATGTTTTTCACTCCTCTATCTCACAATGTATCATAGTCCCCTATCAGGCCCAGTCAGCATGGGTTTATGAAAGGCAGATCCTGCTTGACAAACCTGATCTCCTTCTATGACAAAGTGACGCGCTGGGTGGACGAGGGAAAGGCTGTGGATGTGGTCTACCTTGACTTCAGCAAGGCTTTTGACACCGTCTCCCTAAGCATTCTCCTCAAGAAACTGGCTGCTTTTGACATGGACTGGCGCATGCTTTGTTGGGTTAGAAACTGGCTGGATAGCCGGGCCCAAAGAGTCGCAGTGAATGGAGTCAAGTCCAGTTGGAGGCCAGTCACTAGTGGCATCACCCAGGGCTCGGTGCTGGGGCCAGTCCTCTTTAATATCTTCATCAATGATCTGGACAAGGGCATTGAGTGCACCCTCAGTAAGTTTGCAGATGACACCAAGTTAGGTGCGTGTGTCGATCTGCTTGAGGGTAGGAAAGCTGCAGGAGGATCTGGATAGGCTGCACCGATGGGCTGAGGTCAACTGCATGAAGTTTAACAAGGCCAAGTGCTGGGTCCTGCACCTGGGGCGCAATAACCCCAAGCAGAGCTACAGGCTGGGAGATGAGTGGTTGGAGAGCTGCCAGGCAGAGAAGGACCTGGGAGTGATGGTGGATAGTCAGCTGAATATGAGCCAGCAGTGTGCTCAGGTGGCCAAGAAGGCCAACGGCATCCTGGCTTGTATCAGAAGCAGTGTGGCCAGCAGGTCTAGAGAGGTGATCGTCCCCCTGTACTCAGCTCTGGTGAGGCCACACCTCGAGTACTGTGTTCAGTTTTGGGCCCCTTGCTACAAGAAGGACATGGAGGTGCTTGAGCGGGTGCAGAGAAGGGCGACGAAGCTGGTGAGGGGTCTGGAGAACAAGTCCTATGAGGAGCGGCTGAGGGAGCTGGGCTTGTTCAGCCTGGAGAAAAGGAGGCTCAGGGGTGATCTTATTGCTCTCTACAGATACCTTAAAGGAGGCTGTAGTGAGGTCGGGGTTGGCCCGTTCTCCCACGTGCCTGGTGACAGGACGAGGGGGAATGGGCTTAAGTTGTGCCAGGGGAGTTTTAGGTTGGATGTTAGGAAGAACTTCTTTACCGAAAGGGTTGTTAGACATTGGAACAGGCTGCCCAGGGAAGTGGTGGAGTCACCATCCCTGGAAGTCTTTAAAAGACGTTTAGATGTAGAGCTTAGGGATATGGTTTAGTGGGGATTGTTAGCGTTAGGTAGAGGTTGGACTCGATGATCTTGAGGTCTCTTCCAACCTAGAAATTCTGTGATTCTGTGATTCTGTGATATCTACCTCCAAAAATATGCACTGTGACTTAATACAAACACACATTAAACTGTGGCAAATCTTCAAGCAAGGCTTGATGAAAACAAAGATACATCTGTTTTATTTCCATTTAATCTATGGATACTCTCGTGCATTCCCTTTATGTCCTAAACATTTATTGCCAGTTACTACTACCTAAAATAACACAAATTGAGGTGTTTAGGATCTAGCCTGTAATGGTACCTTTATTAGCCAAAATACATTTTAATAGTATGATTATACATTAATTATAAAATGTAGCCTTTTTCCCAATCCTCCATCAGGCTGTTCTATGCTCTCCAAACGTGACACCTCGTGTTCACCCTGGTGAAGGCTGTTCTGAAGGGTGAAATAAAGAAAATATCACAGCAAAAGCACCAGATCAAAATATGTTAATTTTCTAGAATGAAGCCAATGGGTCTTTGTAGAGTACTAAATTCCTTGCTTCACAATGTGCTGTCACAGCATTCAGGAAAATGTAATTGATGACAATTATTGCAACAAATGTACCGTAGAATAGATTATATTAGTGTGCTTATATTGTCAGATATGTAACATGGGCACCAGCAACTCTTAAAAAATAATTCTATTACTATTCTTACATACTAAAAACTGTGCATTAAAAGGTTTAAAGACCAAGTAGCCAGACCTTAGAAAAGTGAAAATTAATCACAGCTTGGTAAACTAACTACACTCAGTCAGCAGCTGAACAAGTTAGGAGTTTTCTTTTCTCATAGGGTATATTCCCAGCTCCATTGCTACAGAGGATTGTCCTAGTAGCAGGAATATATTTTGGTAGTGAGTAAGTTCAAAAGTTATTAGTTATGTGAAATCAACACATCTTTCCCCTACCCTCCACCAGAGTCACAACTGCATGAACTATACAATGGATGAATTAAATTAAATTAAAGCACTCCATTTCTAAAACTTGAGAATATCAGAAGTTGTATTTGATCCTACACCATCTGAAAAGACAAACAAATAAATAATGTAAAAATACATGTACATACTTGACAATATATTTGACAATATTGGCACTATATTTTTGTGTGAAAATACTTACTTTTCAGCTTCTCACACTGTCCTGCCAGTGGGCAGGCTGGGGGTGCAGCAGGTGCTGGGAGGGGACAGATCCAGAACAGCTGACCCAAACTGGCCAAAGGGGTATTCCACACCATCTGGCATCATGATGAACAATTAATATGGGGTGTCTGGCTTGGGTGGGGGAGACTGGCTGCTCGGGGAGAGTGGCTGGGCATCGGTCAGTGGGTGGAGAGCAATTGCATTGTGCATCACATGTTTTGTACACACTATTTTTAGTTGTATTATTATTATTTTCACTTATTTTCTGTCTGAATAAACTGTCTTTATCTCAACCCATAGGCTTCTATTTTATTTTTTCTGATTCTCTCCCCCATCCTAGAGTGGGAGAGGGGAGAGGGAGTGAACGGCTGTGTGGTGCTTAGCTGCCAGCTGGGTTAAACCACAACATTGTGACATAGAGTAGTCAAAGTTAATGCAGACAATATATAAAAACAAACATAATAATTTATCTTATTTCAATAAGTTTCAGTGAATGCAAGGATCAAAAACTCCAGAGAAGATTAAAAACATCAGCAACAGCTCCTGTTTTCCCATCTGTTTGTTTGTTTGTTTTTTTGTTTTTGATAAATGTCCTATGAAATGATAACTTGAAATCTTTGTCATAGAACTATTTATAAAATATTAAATTTGCTTTCTTTGTTTCCGTGTGACCAAAAATTGTGAACATCTAAGCCTCTGAAAGTACAATCAGTGTTTACTCCTAGTGGAGGTTATTATTTCTTTTTTTTTATCTTTAATTAATGTACCTTAAATTAGTAGAAATACAACTGAGAAAGAGTGTATCACTGCAATTATATATATAATAATTAACCAATTAAAATAGGCAAGACATTCAAGAAACTGGGCCTGTGCAAACCTCATGAAGTTCAGTAGGGCCAAGTGCAAGGTTCTGTGTGTGGGTTGGAGCATTCCCAAGCAGAAATACAGGCTGCATGGAGAATGGATTGAGAGCAGCTCTGAGAAGAAGGACTTGGGAGTGTTGCTTGATATGCAACACTCATGTTGTTGCTCAACATGAGCTAGCAATATGCACTTGCAACCCAGAAAGCCAACCATATCCTGGACTTCATGAAAGCAATGTGGCCAGCAAGTCAAGGGAGGTGATTCACCTTCTCTGCTCTGTGAGATCCCAAGTGGAGTAATGCATCCAGCTCTGGGGCTCCTAGAACTAAAAGAGCATGGATCTATTAGAAAGAGTCCAGATGAGGGCCATGAGGATGATCAAAGGACTGGAATGCCTCTCTTTTGAAGACAGGTTTAGAGAACTGGGGTTGTTCATCCTGGAGAAGAGAAAGCGGAGACCTTATGCAATGACCTTTCATTAGCTAAAGGGACCTAGATTGGGAGAAACTCTTTATCAAGGAGTGTAGTGATAGCACAAGTAGCAATGGCATTAAAATAAAAGAGTGTAAACAGAGATTAGATATTTGGAAGAACTTTTCTATGAGGGTGGTGATGTTGTCGAGAGAAGCTGTGGGTGTCCCATCCCTGGAAGTGTTCAAGGCCGGGTTGGATGCAGCATTGAGCAACCTGGTCTGGTGGGAGGTGTTCTTGCCATCACAGGGTGGTTGGAATTAGATGGTCTTTAAGGTCTCTTCCAACCCAATCCATTCTATGATTCTATGATTCTGTAGTTCTGTGATTCTACGATTCTATGAAATATTAACTCAAGCAACTCAGGTCTCTTGATTAAAATTAAATTCAGGTTGCTTGATCAAAATTAACTCAAGTTACTTGAGTTAAAAGATTAGCTCAATATTTCCCACCAAAATATATTTCCCACCAAAATATACATGTATATACATATATATATATTTTAAAGTTATAAATCTCATAGAAATCATGAAATAGACCAATTACAGTAGGGGTAAACATACATGGAAACAAATATTTCAAACTCTCTTCACATAGTTGAAATCAGATATGTTCCAGTTTCCTTCAGCTTTTTTTTTTTTTTTTTTTTTCATACAATAATATAAATATTAGCAAGATGAAAATAATTGACACATATATTTTAACAAAATTCCTTTTTGCTCTTCAGAGCAATGCAGAACAGGTCTTCATTAAAAATATTAACAGTTCGTATAACTAAATGATAATTAAAACTGTCTTAGCTAATGAACACGAAAATTTAGAGAAATACAGGTAAAAGGACCAGGACAGGCCAACTCAGAATTAAAACATCCCTAATATAAGGATATTTTTTGCAGCCCTGAACATTGAATGTCATAGATGCAACCTCGGAATCCAAGGATGATTTTTTTTCTTCTGCATAAGAAACTCCACTGTAGTTAACATATTAATTTAAAATTCAAATATATTCATTTTATCAAAATTTATTTAACAAGTGATTGTTGTGCCTTATTCATTGTCATATTCGTTGCCTTAATATGGAAAAAAAAGAGAGAGAATAAAGGTCACTGGATAGACCACATACCATAAAATGTGTTTTGAGGAAGCTAGGACTTATATCTATTATGAAATGCAAGATGTTGCATCAAAATGTCAGTCTTACACAATGGAATGTTGAAATAGCTACACTAGAAAAGTGCTTCAATGAAGTAAGTTACAATGGTTCATTGTGCATTATGATATCACTTTTTAAAATGTAGTTCCAAAGAGATGCTTGTGAAAATTTATTTTTCTTTTTTTTTTTTTTTTTTTTTTTTTTTTACTCAAGTGAACATATGGTGTGAAAGAATTTGAAATTAATGGCTTGAAACAATGCAGTTAAACAGGTATGTAAATGTGTTTTAACTTCATACTTGACTAGAAACTCAGTGTAAGGTCTGCTCACATGCTCTTGTGTGCTTCAATCCTATACAAGTGCATGCCAAACTTCTTTAATTGTTGTCTGGGTGTGGAAGAAATGTTGATTTACTGTCAAACTCCTCTACAATTAAAGTATATCCACAGCTGGAACATTTACTCAGAAATATTTATCTCCTTGAAACCTCAAAAAGATGAAGCATGTTCTGTCCTGATGCCTGCATCAATCACAGACACGTGTAAAACAATTTTATTTTGTTTTCTATTTCTCTCTTCATAATGCTGCTGAATTACTCAATTGTGTGGATATTTCAAATCCATTCTTTGATCTCTTAGCTGTAATAGTGATGGAGACTGTCTAAATTCCCAAGAAGTATGGCCTAACAGACAAAGAGCAAACAAAGCAAAAAGGTTGTTGCTGAAAACCTATTGGGTACACTATATACCTCTCAAGAACATTTTCTTCAGATTGAGTCCAGTCTATTCCCAAATACTAGACAAGGCCCTTTAGTTTATTTTCCACCAAATGGAATCCATTCTATGTACTCTATACAGGGAATCAAAGTATAGGTAGTGATAACTTGTTTCCAAAGTACATTTCCAATATGAAATACTGCATTAAATGTATATAGTTGGACATGATTATATCTCTAAGTGAGATAAAATAGAAAATGTCAAAATATTTGATTTAAATTCAACTAAAATTTTGCAGTCAAAACTCCCAGTTGAGTGCAGCCTGGTTTGTTATCATCTCATAGGTATCATAATTGTGACTCCACTTTACTTTGTCCTGTGTAAAGTCTATGGACTAGCTTATACATGTAGTTTATAAACTGTATTCTCTGAATAGTAAAATTTTTTCATGACACAGACTCCAAGATCAGCTCATACATGGCAGGTCTGAAGTTTATAAAGAAATCAGAAGTAAATCAAGTCATAGTGCTTGTCATGCTGACAAATCAAAACAGAATTTTAAATTATTGCTGATCAAGTAGAGAATCCTACTTCTTGACTTTTTTATTATTATTATTATTTATTTATGTTCTGAAAAAGTCAATTATTTTACAAGTAAAATATAAGCTTTGTTAAAATACTTTTAAAATAATGTGCAAAATAGAAAACCTTTATGCTTACATTTTTAGTCGCACTGGATTTATTTCTTATTGATAATCAACAATTTTGTCATTTAAGGTGATAAATAGCAGTGCGATTTTTGAATAAATAATATGTTCAGTCAATAAGAGCTAACTCCTTTTTAAAAATAAAAATAAAATAAAATAAAAAGTAAAAAGAGGTTGAATTAGTGGATTTACTTAATCATATTAAGAAAACCTTGGTGTTTTCTTCACATGTAATTTTAAAGAACACACTGCCTAGAACTACCTTCAGTTTTCTTCAGGATAACATCTTAAACATAAAGATTGTCAAATACAGTTTTGAACTATTTGAGATTATACCATGTGTTACAGAAAGTCTCTCCGTTACCTGTCTGGCTGTTTCACTTCCGGAGCCTTCCACCCAGCTACCCACTTTGACATGCTTTCACAATGAATCCCACTGCAAGCCACTTGCACTGTAGTGTAAACTGTTAATCTGATTATAATCTGATAATTAAATTAATCCGATTATAAAACAGATTTTCTACTCTTCTGCATTATACCTGAGTCAAATATGTGTTGCATGCTGTGAGCATGAGTACTTCAGGTATTACTGATAGCTGCACAAACTGAAACTCACAGTGAGTCCTAGCCATAGTGTCCTGATACACTGGAGTGGTACAGGTGATTGAAAGATAAAATCCATATACACAGAAGTACACAGAGGCAAGGCAGCAGGTGGTGCCACCCCAACAAATTAGTCATAGAAACAAGCCCTTGACATGACTCCTTCCAGGGCATCCAAGCAAGGTGTTAGCTTCACGGGCTGGGATTGAAACTCATCCAGAGCACCTTACAGATTGCATGGGGAATACCTGCTCAGCCTAAATATTGTCTGGACCAACAAATGTGTAAATGTGACAAGTTCACCTATATGTGATATATGTTCATATGTGATATGTGATCACTTGGTGATCTTGAAATTCTTTTCTACCTAGATGATTCTGTGATGCTATTCTATGATAATGAGATGTTTGAAAATTCTACTGCCTTTCCTGGAGACTACACAGTATATACTCAATGAACTTTAAGACTGTACTTTTTTCTTGATTAATAAATAAAGAAAGAATTGTCCACATATCTCTAAGACTTGAAAGCAGCATAAATAGTTTCTAGCTATGATCAGACTATACATGCCTTAAAGAAATGAAATGTCAAGGCACATCTTGTCTTACATTCTGAACAATAGTATAGTTTAGAAAGAGATAAAGTTAAAATGGAGTTAGGGATACTGGAAAATGAAAAGCTAAGGACAAGTCTCTCAGTGAAAACCATAAATGCCTTTCCCAGGCTGCATTACACAAAAGAGCTAACTCTAAATCATCCAGAAAGCAGATTAGAAAATGTATCTCCCACATCTCAAATGAGTTTTCTAATCACTTGCATTCTAAAACAAGTCTCCTTGAATCTTTGTTAGTGGAATTAAATTATTTCTGAGACAGAAAAAAAATGACTGAAGTCTCCAAGGATGTTGGACACTAAACTAAGAGATAGTTTATCTGCATCTCCACACCATTGTAATGAACGTTTAAATATTCATAAACCATAAAACAGTATCAACAGAGAAAACACAGAACATCTCCTACACCTCCAGACTACGTACCTCATAACTTCTAATAGGTGGGAGTTGTGTTATTGTGCTTTCTGTCAGAATAAACACAGTAGCTAGATGAGATTTTTTTATTCCTAATACATGGCTGAAAATTGGATGTCCTATCCTGTACTATCAATCTAACCCCTGATTAGGATGTAAGGATGATAAATATTTTGCTTAAAATTTTTGGCATGTTCAGGCTAAGTATAATTTTTTCAAACAAACAAACCTCTTTTTTTTTTTTTTAATATATTTGAAATATTTTGATTACCTTTGGTTGGAAGGTGGCATTGTTATTTAGCATAAGTGAGACCATTACAAAAAAACGATCTTCCTGGAGATGTTACATGACAGCTTCAGATGTGATCATTGTCCTTGGAAGATACATTTTGTAGTGAGAAATGAAAAGAATCCCTATCTAAATAGGGATATAATATGATATATAATCAAAGGTTATGAGACAACCCACATAATTTTGTGATTTATGCATGATACATTGGCAGTGAGTAGGTAGAGAGCTCTCTAATCCAGAAAAGACAACAGAAAATTCAATAGAAATTTTTTCTTGAAAGAAAAGCTAGACAAATAAAAACAGAAATGAAGTGCATGTTTTTTTTTTGTTGTTTTTTTTTTTTTTCCATCTAGGATTGTAACAGCTTTGAAAGATATTCTGCCACACAGGGACTTTGATTCAAGATTCAGTGACAAGTTATCAAATCCAACACTGGCATTACTTGTTGAAGTTGTATCTCTGGTACTATGCAGGAAATCAGTCTTGATAAAAGTAGGTCACTTGGTCTGAAAATCTTGAATCTAAACTCAGTTCAGTTTAGCAAGGTAGTGATGTTCCTGGAAGCCCAGAGTACTCAATTAATATTTAGTTGCAAGATCTTCGGAGTTATTTTTATTTTTTCTGTTATTGTATTACTGAGTAATGTATATTCCTTACCATGGATAGAATCACATGGAATGATCATGATTGCTAGTGGTATTTGTGACACACATCAAAAATTGTTATGTTAGCTGGGATGTAAAAAAATAATGACACATTCTTCTCCCTGGAAAACTGAGCCTCTTTGAGGCTTTGAGGATGACTGCTAAACAGTGAAGACTATATTTTTTGCTGAACTAAAAATAAATAAATAAAATAAAATAAAATAAAATAAAATAAAATAAAATAAAGTAAAGTAAAGTAAAATAAAATAAAATAAAATAAAATAAAATAAAATAAAATAAAATAAAATAAAATAAAATAAAATAAAATAAAATAAAATAAAATAATAAAAGGAAATAAAAAGAAATACAGGAAAATTCTTCATTTAAGGATTAATATGAGCTGTATTTTACTTGCTAGGAAAGGACACTTCAAAAAATGCAATCTGTTTTATTAGGAGAAAGTATTTAACCTATAAAGTAACTGCAGCTGAAAAATATTTAATTAATGAATGGGAAAAGGTTACTTTTATGTTATTTGATTCCCAGTTGAGAAGACCAAAAGCTTAGTTGCCCCACTGTAATCTTGAGGTATCACTATGTGATGTACACTAATATCTTTTTTAGAAATATCATGTTTTAAAAACAAAATGTTTCCTTCCTTCCTTCCTTCCTTCCTTCCTTCCTTCCTTCCTTCCTTCCTTCCTTCCTTCCTTCCTTCCTTCCTTCCTTCCTTCCTTCCTTCCTTCCTTCCTTCCTTCCTTCCTTCCTTCCTTCCTTCCTCCCTCCCTCCCTCCCTCCCTCCCTCCCTCCCTCCCTCCCTCCCTCCCTTCCTTCCTTCCTTCCTTCCTTCCTTCCTTCCTTCCTTCCTTCCTTCCTTCCTTCCTTCCTTCCTTCCTTCCTTCCTTCCTTCCTTCTCTACTAATATACTTATGCTCTGAGACCAAATTCAATTGTTGGTGTTTTTCCATTCATATCATAAATATTTTTTAATAGCAGTAAATGTTGACTCAAAGCTGATGAAATTTCCAACTCAGATAACTTGTATCTCATGCTGTTTATTTATTAATCTTTCTATTTTAATTATTGATGATCTTACAATTGCACTAAGAAAAACATTTTTAAAAAGTGATGGATGCTATACAGTTGAGAGTATGACAAATTGTGGGAACAGTGAAAAAAAAAAAAAAAATCTCAGCAGGACAGTGTGGCAACAAATGAGTGTTAATTTTTGATATTCAAAATCAAATCAAGTTGTGCTTCTGCCAATAACCACTGCTGGTGTACTGGGGCAGAAGAGAAGAAGCAAATACTGTAGAATTCAGAAAACTATTTTACATACTGTGAACATATCTAATGGACTATTTAATGCCTTGTTTTAAATTTTAGCCTGGTTTTGACCTTATGAAATCAACACTTCTTAATGGGTCAAATGCAATGCAGTTAATTAATTTAGACCATACAATTAATTTTAATGAGCTGGTTGTATTAAACGAATACAGAGTAGACATTTAATAGATATACTTTAAGTATTCTTTGTACAAGGCAAAGTATATCTAGAGTATCTAGAGTTAGTGGAATGTCTTACAAAATTGAATGGAGATAAAATGAATTGGATTTTATATAGGTAAATGACTCTTATAATCTACAAAATTTAATATGTCATATTTTTTGTATAAGTGAAAATCTGTAAACCTCCCTTTAAACTTTAATTATACACACACACACACATATATATTAACATTATAACCAGGATATTTATGTCAATAATATGTTACTCATAGGACATTTTCATAAGGTTATTATTATTATATACTATAGTTATTTGATGTTAAATAAAAGTCAATTTACAATTCACAACATAGAATTGCCTTGTGAATATAAGCCAATTATCTATTTATTCTGTTTAACTAACCAAAGTGCAGGAAACAAATTAATTTGAGACTTTTTCAAGACATAAATTTCAAAATCATCAAAGTATCCACTTATGCATGACTGCAAGACTGACAAATTTGTAAGCTTCCCTAAAATCACTCAGATATATATATAGGGCTTTTGTGAGGTCAGACTCCAAATCCCCTCCATCTCCTACAGGACCTTCAGTTTAGACTGGACTGGAAGGCATCACACACAATGAGGCTGAGAGAAGAAACAGTTAATGAAAGCTCTCAGGCCACCAGTACCTTCTAAAGATGTCATACTTTTACTCACTTTTTCAAGGTGTTTGCTTATGCAAAGAACATAAAATATAAGGTGGTAAATCTTTAGGTCTTTATGGGCTAGATATAAAATGATTAACATAATATGACTATGCAAAGAATGTCATGAAGACAGAAAGAAAACTCAGACAAGTCACAAAATAGTTTCCAAAAACAGCTTTTTGAAGTTTACTGGTTTACCTGATTGATATTATAATACTTGCATTTAAGGAAATAAATAAATAATGATTATAACCAACATTTTTAATAGTATATGTTTTAATCCTTGAAATTTCTGTAGATGTATCTTTTTTTTTTTTTTTTTTTTCTCATCCTACACTGTGAAAGATCTTCACTTTTCCAAGTTTTTCATAAAAATCCATCATATTTTTGCATTGAACAAATCACTGGTTAAATAGCTTAAGCTTTATTTAGAAAAAAAAATATAACATTTGATCCCCCCAACCCCTCTTTAACAACTTCACCAATTTTTTAAAATGATCTTGAAGTACTTCAAAAGGATGAGTTGAATGTTCCTCTCTCGTTCTTTCCCGTATCAAGAAACACACTCTGGAGAGCTGAGAAATGTATGTTTACAGAGGAAAGAACAAACTCTGAGTCCTTCATATCTTTGAAGAGTTGTAAACACAGAGGTTTTTAATACAGATAAGAAAGTTGTCTTTTTGCTACAATTTAAAAGAAGTTTCTGAATTACTGTAACTGAAGCATGCTTTATCAAATGAGCATAGGGAATATCCTCAACATGAGGCCTTCTGCCACACAGTAAGTGGAACACTTACGTTATGGATATGGTTTAAACATAATCTAGTTAGAGAGCTGGTCAGACTTGTCAATTGAAGATTTGACACATGGGAATCTATGATTGCAGAAAATCCACAAACATAAAAAATAATATAGTCTAATTTCCAGGGGATTAGTAGTTGATTGACTTCCTAACTGAATCAAACTTCAGGCCATTTCCTGTTTTAAAACTTAATACTTGGGAGAAGACATCAACCCCTACCTTCCTATAGCCTCTTTTAAGGTAACTGTAGGGAGAGAGAAGGTCTCCCCTTAGCCTCCTTTTCTCCAAGATAAACAACTCCAGATCCCTCAGCCACTCCTCATAAGACTGGTTCTCTAGACCTTTCACCAGCTGTGTTACCCTTCTTTGGACACACTCCAGCACTTCAATATCCTTCCTGTAGTGATGGGCCCAAAACTGAAAACAGTATTCAAGTTGCAGCCTCACCAGTGCAGCATACAGAAGGACAAATCCCTACTCCTGCTCACACTATTTCTGATACAAGCCAGGATACTGTTAACCTTCTTGACTACCTGAGCACACTGTTGGTTCATGGTCAGCTGGTTACTGACCAATACACCCAAACTCCTTTCTGCTGGGCAGCTTTCCAGACACTCTTTCCCCAGTCTGAGCATTGCTTTGGGTTGTTGTAGTGCCCCAAGTGTAGAACCTGGCACTTAGCCTCGTTGAACCTCATACAGTTGGCCTGGGCCCATCAATCCATTCTATGCAGATCCCCCTGTAGGGCCTTCCTAACCCTGAGCAGATCAATATTCATGCTTAACTTGGTGTTTGAGAACTTACTGAGGGTACACTTGATCCCCTCATTCAGATCATTGATGAAGATATTGAAGAGAACTGGCCCCAGTACTGAGCCCTAGGGAACACCAGTAGTTACTAGCCTCCACCTGCTTTGACTTCATCCATCACAACTTTTTGATCCCAGCCACCCAGCCAGCTTCTAACCCAATGAAGCATGAACCTATCCAAGCCATAAGCAGCCAATGTCTCCAGAAGAATACTGTGGGAAACTGTCAAAAGCCTTACTGAAGTATAGGTAGACCACATCCACAGTCTTTCCTTAATTCATAGAACTCATCACCTCATAGGATGAGATCAGGTTCAGGAAGCAAGACCTTCCTTTGATTAACCCATGCTGATTGGGCCTGATCTCCTGGTTGCCTGGTAGGTGCCACATGAAGGCACTCAAGATAATATTCTGCATGAACTTTCCCAGCACCAAATTCAGACTGTCAGGCCTGTAGTTTTCTGGATCCTCCTTCTGGCCTCTCTTGTAGATGATCATCACATTTGCTAACTGTCAGTCAAGTGCGACCTCTCCAGATGACTAGGGCTGCTGATAAATGATGGAAAGCAGTTTGGTGAACACTTCTGCCAGATCCTTCATTACCCTTGGCACCACAAACTTGAGTAGGTCTAGGTGATTTTGCATGTCACTAACCAATTCCTCATGGATTATGAGGGCTTTGTTTTGCTCCCCATCCCTGTCTACCACCTCAGGGGACTGGGTACACAGAGAATAACTGGTTTTACTGTTAAAGACTAAGACAAAGAAGGTATGAAGTACCTCAGCCTTTTTCTCATCTGTCATCACTGTTTCACTCCGCATCCAATTGAGATTCTCCTTAGTCTTCTTGTTTATGCATTCATAAACACATTTTTTATCTTGAACAGAAGTAGACAGATTGAGTTCCAGCTGGGCTTTGTCCCTTTTAATTTTCTTCCTGCACAGTCTCATGACATCTTTGTAGTCCTCCTGAGTGACCTGCTTCTTCTTCTGTGGTCTATAGCAGACTCCTGCCATGACTTCTGCCTCTTTGACCTTCCTCTGATTCTTATCCATAAACACTCAATTACCACTGTTCAGCTTTAGACAATCAAAACACTCCCTAATATTCAGGGCTACACACTCCCCCCCCTCCACCCAGTCTCTCCCTTCATCCCTTCTGAAGTGTTTATAGCCATACATTGCAGCACTCCAATTGTGTGAGACATCCTGTCATGTTTCTGTGATGGCAACTATGTCAAAATTTCCTTGCTGCACGCTGTTTTCCAATCACCATCTGATCTTCTAGGACAAAACAAACAAATGAACAAACAAATAGACAAAAACACTTTGCCATAAAACTGAGTTTGATAGACTAATTTGGCTCATTAGTTTATTCAAATAAATTTAGTCAAAGCAATTCTGTTTTTCTTTGTTGTTTCTGAAAATTGTTACTTATGAAATACAGAAAGAAAGAAGAATAAGTGTTTTGTGCATTAATTAATATTATCAACCAGAGCCATCAAGCTCTAATTTTTAAATGATGCACTTCAGAGGAAGAAGCTAAAATTCTCAGGTTAGAAATGAGAAATTCTTGGTTAATTTCCTAGTTTTGACATTGACTCTGAAGAAGTTACTTCATGACTCCATACTTCATTTTCCCCACATGTAAAATTCAGCCATTACCTCTGACTCTTGCTTTTTAATTTCAGGCCCTATGCAACTTTTACAGCACTGAAAGATAAAACACTCAAAGACTTCAAAAAGGACACAAAAGTTGCTCTACATTTGTGAGATGTCAACAACCAGCATCAAAAATCCTTGCTTTTAACAGTTGCATTTTTTTATTTTTATTTTATTTACAGAAATAAATACAAACTATTTTTTTGCAATGATTATGGGTGATTTTTCAAAATAAGTTTTGAATATCATATCATCTCACTCCCTAAGGAAATAAAAAATATTTAGAAAACATAAAATCTGTGTGCCAATAAAGGGACATCTTGAGAAGAAAAAGAAACCTTTACTAGGAAAGGAGAGCGACAACAGAAAACTTTCCAACATATAAAGAGAAATTATTCCTTTCAAACAAAACGTAATTGGGAGAGATGGTAAAAGGTTATCACTTCACACTGGATCTTTGGATCTCTTTGGTTCTTGCCAAAGGATTTTAAGAAGCCAGAGCTTAAAAACTGTCTTTTGTGGGCATCTTTGCTCCCATTGTTATTGTATCACCAAAGGAAAACCAAACCCAAGGTCCAGGATTTCCCTACCAACTGTATGAAATATGCAGGGGAAGTTTTCTTACTTAGGGGAATGTTACTAAGTTTTCTTACTTAGGGTTTATGAAATGTGACTGTAACTCCCAAGTTGTGTACTTAGATCCCAAGATGTGTCTGAGATACTGCTCTTCTACAGAGTAGAAACATTTTTATTTTTGTTTAATTTTTTAACCTCAGTTTCTGAGAATGAACTTGAACAATAAGCATTAGTCAAACAGTTGAGGTTTTGAAGGACCAGTCTGAACCTGTACCTTAATTTTACATCAGATTTTACAGCTTCTACTTTGCAGCTTGTTCATTTTACTGGTAACTGAGAATAATCCCTACCTTTTGCCACCTATGGTAAAAGCAAGGTATATGGCCCAGTGCTAATAGAAGTAATGCAAGTCCAAAATAACAAGGCACAACATTTTTGGAAACTGGACATTTCTGTAGATTAGAAGAGATACAAGAAGAATTGGTATGTTAAGGAAATTATAACCAAGAAATTTAAAAAACAACAGCAACAAAACAAACAAACAAAAAATCAAAACCAAAACCAAATGTGGATAAATGAATTTAAAACATTAATATTAAAATATGAAGAAAATAATCTCATAAATTAAATAGTACTGGAGAACAGAGACAAAAAAAAATCCAAGCGCAGACAAAATTGATGACATAAGTTATAAAGAAAAGGCAGACTAAATTAATAGAATTAGCTGATAAATAATACTAAAATTCTAAAGTGATAGAAAAATAGAAAACCAAAAATTAATAAAACATCCAAAAACTGATCTTAAAGGCAAAAAAATGTCATATGCTTTTACATTAAAAAAAAAAAAAAAAGTATTTATTTCATTTATTGAGTATAAGCGGTTACATTAAATAATTAAAAATTAAAAAGAGGGGATGGCAAAAAATTAAATAGTAAGGGATACACAGCTGGTGATATTAAACTAGGCAGAATTATTGTGAATATTCCCATATAACTGGAGAGATTGAAGAACTGTCATTCAATCCATGATGAGCATGGAGAGAAGAATTAAATCTTGCAGTCATGAGTTGTCAGAGGGATAATAGACAAAACCAATAAGCAAATGATTTTTCCTATGATGCAAAGGATGAGCATGAAAGTAAACATATCTTCTACATTGTCAACATGGACATTGAAATCATATAAGATTAATAGTCTCAGGGATTCCAGAGACAACTGAGAAAGAAAATCCATAAATTCATTAGGGAATCTGTGTTAGATCTTGGAAGTCTATAAATTCAAACTATTGTGAAGGTTACAAAAGTAACCTAAAAAAGATGGAAGATGCACAAAGCTGGTGACATATTCATTCTTCAGGAAGAATTTAAAGATCTTCAGTACCACACCCACTTCCTTCCTACTCATAAATTGAATGCACTGCATAGATAGTTCCAGCACAGCCAGACTTCACAGAATCACAGAATCACAGAATTTCTAGGTTGGAAGAGACCTCAAGATCATCGAGTCCAACCTCTGACCTAACACTAGCAGTCCCCACTAAACCATATCCCTAAGGATTTGATGTTGGTTTATGAAGTAACTTTTAGATTGTGTCAAATATTAAAGTACTAATAATATAATTAACCTAGTTTGAATTTAGAAATTTAATTAAGATATAATTTAAGCTCCATGATGGGGTGTCATTTAAATATCGGTAGTAGAATACAGGTGAATTTCTGAGTCAAGATATATAATAGGTAAGTGAAAGAAAATACAAAGAGTTAGACAATGCTTATGTATGTCAGAATGCTCTGTTTTTGACTTTCTGCTTTGAGTTTTCACTTAGTTCTAGGAGATATTTAGGTTGGATTTATTATTATTATTATTATTATTATTATTATTTATTTATTTTTTTTGTAAGAGGCTAATTAAAAATTCTCTAATTAATACAAAGCATAAATTAGTCCATTTGATGCCCTTCTTGTTCTGGCACTGCCAGTTAAGTCATTCTTGTCAGTGGAACATTCTGTCTTCTGAGTCTGAAAATATTTCTTTTTTATTGATTTCAATTGATTCAACCTAGAACAGAAAGATAGCATCACAGGCACATTGAACGTGTTAAGAATTAGTTTGTATGTTTGTTTGTTTGTTTGTTTTTGTCATGATACTTGCATCAATAAAAATAGTATCAACCTCATTTCTTGCAGATGTATCTGATGTTTTGGTCTTCAAAATATACCCTGTTTGAAAGAAAATATCCTATTTTGGTCCCTAATCCTTTACTCATTTACAACGCATTTGCACATAACGAAGTGTGACAGCACCTAATACATAACATGCAAACCTAGCAATACTGCATTTGTAACCTAGCAACCACCCAAACAAGTAGAAACATTGCGTGAATCAATGCATAGTTTACACAGATTGAGGTTGTAATTGATACTGGTATAGAGCTTCACCTGTAGCTTGAGGGTTATTACCACAAGCTTTCAGGTATCAGACCTTGTGTCAGAGTTGCTGTGGGTGGGTAGGTGGTTAGGTTATTTTGTAGACAGATAGAGGTGAGTACGTCCTGCATGCCTAAAGATCTTTGATATATAAATATTTTCACAAATGAATATTTTAAAATATAAATATAAAACAATAAATATGAAAAATAATTCCAAGTATTCACATTTCTCTCATTACTGAAAGGAGTTATTTCTTTTAATTAGACACAATACTACACTGGGTTTTGTTTCTCTCTGGAAAACACCTAAGACATCTTAAGGAAAGAATATGATAAAATCCTGACATTCTGTAGCATATTATCTGGTCACAATTTTATTTAGTATTGTTTGTTTGTTCTGAATAGTACCAAAAATTACTTGTGTTTAATCTGTTTTTATTTTTAATTATCTAGTGACAGGAAGTCAAACAATGTTTCAGAAACAAATTCCCCTTTCTAAATATGTCAAATCATAGTGTCGAAATTTATTTTTTTTTTCCTCCTGTGGAGAAAAAAAATATGTTTTGTTAAGAAATCTCCACAATTAGAAAAAGCAAAACATTCTTTTTATGTAGCAAAATGCTTCTAAAATGCAAATACCCAGGATAAACTGGGTCATACTGGGGACTATTCAAGTTAAGTAATACCAGTACTTAAGGATGAAAAATTAATTAGTGTGAGTGGTCTTCGGTTTCATGCTTTTTAAAGAGCTCTGTACTTCCAAATGTAGTAATTTAAAGACATTGCCAGCAGTATTCTGAACAACAACACTTAGTTTAAAGTGAGAAAAATAAAAACAACAACAAAAATTACAAAATGGAGAAAAAAAGGAAAAAAGAAGAATGAAAAATATTATCAGCGAGGAAGTTTCCCACCATAGATCACTACATGAAGTATCTTGGGAAATATGAACACTGTTTTTTTTTTTTTGTTGTTGTTTTGTTTTGTTTTAATGATATTTTTGCAGATTCTTGCAGATCACAAAAGATTTGTATGTGTATGTGCATAAAAATAGTAATTCAAACAACTTATTGGAAGTAAATATTTAACTGTAAATGCCATAGAGATTTGAAAAACTGGAGAAATTGGAATCAGATTTATTTTTTTTTTCCCTCTTCTCAGTGTCTTAAAGACAAAAAGAAAACAAAACCTGGATCCTCATTTCTTCATCTTCAATGCATTTTTGTCAAATGCTGAAGCTGTATGGATCTGGATTTGTTTTTTCCTTAATGTATTTTTTTCTTTTAATCTCTTTCAATCAAATTATCTCTGTTCCAGCCTTAATTGTTGTCAGTCAGTGTGACTCAGGGGTGTTGCCTCTGTTATATTTCTAACCTCTTATGTATTATTTATTTATTTATTTATTTTTATGAGAAAGTATTGTTGCAAGACTATCCTCTCCTTTATGCAGAAGCTCTGGGCATTTCTGGTTTAAGAACTACTGGCAGACCTGTCAAGTGTCTAAAATAGTGATGATTTTTTTCAAAGTTAATAAGTCCAAAACTATGAATGAGCCTAAAGGCCCAGTCTGACCTTGAAATGGATTTGGGTATGGCTATCTCTTCCATATTTCCCTAATTACAGAGGAAGAGACACTCAGAGCCTGGCATTCCCAAATCCAGTGGCTGTATAGTTATGTTTTTCCCCTACTGAATCAGAATTTAAATATTTATATGACAGTGGAATAACTCCAATGGGAATTATAAGAAGAGCAAATAGATTGGTAATTTCCTTAATGTTCCCATGAAAAGCTTTGTTTTTCAAAATCCATATCTGCTAATGAAAACCTGTGGTTTTGGATTTTTATTTTTTTGGCCAGATCTAATATTGTTGTATCATATTATAGCTGCTGCTGTTCAAATTGTTATGTTGTAGAACCTATAAGCATAGACTATATTAGACCCAGAAGTGTCATCAAGGTTTGCATGAGAGTGATCTGGCGTGCTGAGGCAATGAGACATAAGTGGAAACAGAAACTTCAATTGCCTGTATCACATCTCCAGGGTGTTGTGAGGCAAAGTACAGCTAAGCCATGCTTCCAACACCTCAGATCTCAGGAGTGTGCTATCCAATTATCTCATGGCAACCACCCCATTAGGGCTCTCTCATTGCTATTAGGAAACACTTTGATGATGGGTGGAAAAAGATATTTTTGGAAGTGGAGGTAGATGTTGTTCGGAAGAGAGAATTACTGTAATCAGTGCATTGTGTTGCTAAATTGGAAAGGAGAGACAAAACATTGTTCCATCTTTGTTGGCTTCAGTAGCTGTTAAGAAAACAATACCTCAGCCTTGCAACTTCTTTACATTTCAGCAAAATTCAGATGAAAGCTTCTTGAAGAAGACTAAAAATGTTTAAGCATCATTAAAAAAAAATAAAAAATGAACAAGAGGTTGTAGAGTAAATTCACAATGTAAGCTGCAGGGTTTATTTAGAGCTCACCAACTACTCCTACACTCTTACCCTGCTACAACTGCAATGTAACCATAGTAAAAGTTCTTGTTACTGACATCTTAACACCAACATTGACTGTCTTGCTGTGGCAGTGGGATAACATTAAGAAAGCTTGCACATGCTTATGTAAAATGCATATACAGAAACACTGAGGTGAAGGCAGACCAGGTTGGGATTAAAAGAAATAAACCCTGGAGCTCAGTCTCCTTTTAAATTTGAGGACAGGCAGAGGTGAGAGTTGCTCACTACTTCAGCAAGTCTTCTGGGCTATGTCACTGTGAGCTACTCAGGGTGCAGAATTCACTATATAGGCATCCATATAGACATGGGCTCAATTTGAAGACAATGTCCCAGGCACTTCATGGTGGGGTGATTAAGAGGTGGTAGTGCCTAGCTCTTTATTCTGTCAACCAGTGAGAAGTTAACGCTTCTTTGCCCACTAGATACAGTGGAGTTACTGGAAAAGAAAGTATGTCCTCAGCTCAGATGCTTCAGCACCAAAACCCCAACCTAAAGCCACTTCTATTAGCAGTTTGATAAGATGAGGACTTTCTACAGAGGCCAGTTGAAGTGCAGACATTCTTTCTTTTGAGACAGTTCTGACGTAGGGTGTTGGAGAGGTAGAACTGAGAGTAACTTCAATCATTTTTTAAAGACAAAATCACCATAACTCCTTAGCCACTGCTCTACGTTCCATAACTGGAATAACTATGAAAGAACATTGAAATATTACAGTTTTTCACTTATCCACTTTTTTTTTTTTTTTTCTTTTTTCTTCTCTTATGCTAATGCTAATGCAAACCATTACTAGGAAATAACTAGGAAGTCCAGATTGTTTTCATACTCTATCAATTTCCTTTTCTGTTTTTATTCAGTAACAATGGATCTTCTTAATGAAATTTGATTATTGCTTTGGGGACAAAATCCTGAAATAGTATGCCTATGTCTCCATTTAAGATTGGCTAGATATCCTATCACTGGCCTCTTGCTAAAGCAAGCAAAAATCTCACAGATACTGAGCTTTAGAAAAGCTTTAGTCAGCAAAGGTTCAGACAGGCCATTTCCTCATTCGCTTGAGTATTCCTCTCTCCTTTTAAAGCCAATTGAACCTTTGGGATCTAGCAACTATCTGTAAGTTATATGCTGATGCAGCACCTGTAGCAACAGCCCAGGAGTGTTGCTGAATCTGAAAAGAAATCTAAACTTTCTTTTCACACCGTTATAGAATATGCGGCTTCAAATTCTTGCTAAGATTCAAATCCTCATTAGAGTACAGGGCAGCCACAAGGAAGAATGCAGGATACCCCCCATTATCATGGCCTTAACTATGATATAGGGGGGCATCTGTGAACTATGATACTATGTAGAAGCTCTTGACATTCCTTTTTGTAATTTCTGTGAGCATAATGCACGACAAGATTTAAACTGGCACGAGTATATTGTCTGTCAAAGGCGCTTCAAGTTTTTATTTGGCTGTTAGTCAGCTCACATTACTTCAGGCTGTTTGATACACAGAGCACAAAACAGCTTAACACTGTTGCTATTAATGTTCAAACCACATTGAAAACACTTAATTAAGCAGCACACTGCAGTGTAATTGTTTAATAATATTTTGATTAGGTTGTTTGATAGACAATCCTTCCTGTAACACATTTTCTTTCTGTCGAGTGACTCTTTTTGTTTTTAACTTTTATTTGTTTTGTATTTTTGTTTGTTTGTTTTTCCACAGTATTTATTTATGAAAACTCTTAAACTTTCAGTGTTGTTATGGAAAATCTATTCCAAGTAATTATGAACAAAGTGCAACATAGGCTTCTCCAGACAAACAATAAATTGCTGAATCTATTAGGAATCTTGATCCAAATTCCTTCAATAACATCCAGAGCATTTTCCAATCTCTTCAAACCTGGCAGACATTCATAGGAGTTATGGCCTTCTTCACACTTTAAAATAGGACAGAATTTTTCCATTGGAAAAGATATTTGGGTAGACATTAGCATAATGATAACAGAAGTACATGACAGAAATTGCTAGCTATCTCTCAGAAGCCATGTAAAATATTAATTAAGCTTTGAAAATAAAAATATATATGATGGCTGGGGGGGCGGAGGGGGGTAAGTGTGTGTATATATGTTGTAAGAGGGAACAGAAATTATGGATTTGGCTAATTTATCAAAGGGTGTAAGGAGATATGACTACCTTGTGTAAAGTACATAAAAGATAAATAACATATATGTGAGACTGGCATAAGAACAAATGAACTGGGCAGTGATGGGCCGAGAATGAGAATATTCCTGAGCTTCAGTTAGATGAAGATTTTGGACAGTTATTCAGTAAATCTACAAGGACAAATAAACCAGCCTGATGTTCAGGATTGACAAATTTAAGATATATGGTGGCTGTGACAGTATAGAAGTGGATATGATGACCTAAAATAATCTTTTCCATTCTGTATTTTAACAAAGGTTAAATCAAAACATAGTATAAGTTGAGCTGTCAAGACTTTCTACATAAAAAATCGGAACCAATTGTTAGGAAATTGTACGCCCCTTACATTTCAAGAAACATTATGTTTAAATCACATAGAGTACAAATGTGGATTTAAGGTAAAAAATCATATTGCTGTTGTTGTGAAACCTTTGGTTTCTGTGACTGATGTTTATCTGCTTCTAAGAAACTAGTGTTTCTTAAGTGTTAACTTCATAAACAGTGATTTGAATAAAAAATAAAAGCTTATTGTGTTTTGTGGATATATGTATTAAAAATAACACCTTTTAAAAATAAATAACCTGTCTGTAAACATCACTTCAATAGCTTGTTTCCTTCCGTATTTGGAGGACATATTGAAATTAGTGGGCAGTGAAGTGCCAATAGACTTCCAGCTGTCTTCTCTCTGGCTCTAGCAGGGCTTCAGCTGCAGACTATCCATCTAGAACACTAGACCGGCAGCAGGTAGCTAGGCAATGTTTCTGGCTTTAACATTTGAACTGTCCAGTCATCTGAAATTGTATCTTATGTGTCTTGGCACAGTCTCATGGCAAGGTCCCTAATGAGATATGACAGAATGGTGAGTGTTAAAGGAGACATCCTTTTACACTGTTGAAACTGTAGTGCATCAGCAGCAACTGCCGTTCATATTTGAGAAATGGGTCTTTTAAGTGGAAGCCATGTGCTAAATTCATGAAAAAAAGTAAACATTGGATTTGACTTCATATAAAACTTTCACTGCAATGTTTTGCTTGCCAGCTCAGCAATCTTGCCAAGATCTACTTTTAATTGTTTCTCCCTTAAGATACCAGTAAAGACAGTATAAGCCTGTTCAGCTTTATTCCCATCTGTGCCAGTTCTGGCAAACTGATATAGACATTAGAGTTACATTTCTTGTTGTTACAGCTTTCTCTCTTCTGTCTGGATTTAGTCAGAGAAGGAATGAAAAGGCCAAATATGTTACTACTCTGTAAAACCAAGTGAGTGTGCTGATAAGTTTATCCTGAAGCAACAAGTAATTTGAAGATTATGACATACTGTAGAAATAGAAATTTCAAATTATCTTAAGTGGCAGCTCTTTGTAAGTTCTCAGATGGCACAGAAATGAAAGACGTAGTAAAATTATCTAGCTAGAGCTGATGGGAAGGACTATATTCTCATCTTTAGCTGACAAAGGAGTACCTGGGGAGTGGGGGAAGTTTCTAACCTAAGTTGTGGTCTCTAAATCTGGTATCAGGACCTTTAAAGGAAAATCAGTTCTACTACGTGAAGACCAATGTGGTAATGCTTTGACCACTCTGCCTTCCTCTTATGCTCTATTTTACTTTTAGCCATTATATTGCGTAGTCTTTCCAAATGCCAGTTCATCTGTGGATCATTTGTAAAAAATCTTCACAAATAAGATAATTAATTTAACTGAATGATGCTAACTTTTATATCTATCATATACATCATAAATTTATAGATTCTATCAATGTGATGCAAAATGGTACATAGTGCAACAGTTTACAACCCATGGATCAAATGTCCTAAAACTATTTAGATTTTCCTAGTGGGAAATTGAAATACTAGGAAACATATCATACTGAAATATAAACATACATTTATATACTTTATATACAAATAAACATCATTTCTTATTTATACCTGATAAATATTCATAATTATTTCCATATCAATATATTAAATGTATATTACAAATATAAAGATCAATATAATGAAAATATGTAATTAAATGTATATTTTTATTAATTTTCAATAAATCTGGATTAATAAATTTTATCATTAAGCTGATCATCATTTTAAATGGGCATATTTAATAGGGCTACGAGGATGGTGAAAGGCCTGGAGGGGAAGACGTATGAGGAACGGCTGAGGTCACTGGGCCTGTTCAGCCTGGAGAAGAGGAGGCTGAGGGGAGACCTCATCGCAGTCTACAACTTCCTCGTAAGGGGTTGTCAAGAGGCAGGAGACCTTTTCTCCATTAACACTAGTGACAGGACCCGCGGGAACGGGGTTAAGCTGAGGCAGGGGAAATTTAGGCTGGACGTCAGGAGGGGGTTCTTCACAGAGAGGGTGGTTGCACACTGGAACAGGCTCCCCAGGGAAGTGGTCACTGCACCGAGCCTGTCTGAATTTAAGAAGAGATTGGACTGTGAACTTAGGCACATGGTCTGAACTTTTGGGTAGACCTGTGCGGTGTCAAGAGTTGGACTTGATGATCCTTAAGGGTCCCTTCCAACTCAGGATATTCTATGATTCTATGATTCTATGATATTTTAAAATAATTTGATAAAAGGAATTAAAAAAGATGTTCCATTTTGGATACAGAACTGCATAGATGTGGAGGGGAAGACACTTCTCTTCACTGTCTGCATGAAATATAAAATAAGTATCCTGTGCAACATATAGGAAGAAAAATTTCACTCAGTGTAGTGCTGCCTAAAGCATCTCCCTCTCACACACACACATGCATCTTTCTCGTTCTCACACACATACACACACAACCCAGGTTTAGGATCACTCCAAAATACATGAGTGCTAGTCCAAATCAGTAGCAGGAGGTGAATGAAAACTTGTTTCTGTAAAATGGAAAGGAGCAAACAGAAGAATCAATGATATTCTACAAGTATGAAAAATGGTACTGAGAAGAATATGGAAAAGTACCATTCTCCAGATACTAGGAAAAATGTTTTTTTCTATGGAGATATTAAATCTTTGAAAATTATTGCCAAGTAAAGATGTAGAATTTCTGTTCCTGGATTTTTATTTTATTTTTATTTTTTTGTTACTGCTTTTGGTTTTGGTTGACTTTCTGTTTGTTTTATTTATTTTGTTTTGTTTTAGCAAAAAGTTACTCAAACTTTTTTAGGAATTATTTTTGCAATGGAAAAATTGTTTTATTGGTGTTCCTTCTTGTTGAATACTGTATGAGTTTCTCCCTCTATATCTCCTCTAGTCCTTTGATTCCTCCTGTCACTTATTTGTTCTCAGCTTTAAGGATTGCCCCTTAAAACCAGGAAAGTTTTAAGGGAAGAAAATGTATACAATATACTCCTGTATACGACACTGAATAAAAAATGTAAATGAGTTTTCATCAAAACTAATGTTTGTACAGCTTCAAATTACTTCAATATTGTCTTACTCTGCTTTCCTGTTTTTAGTCTAAAATATGATATTTTGACAAGCAAGGCAAAGTAAACTGATGTGCTTAGCCCTGTCTGATGTATGCACAACTCCCTCATACTGTGTATGTGAGTAGAAATATTCTTTATAATAAGTGACTGCGAAATGACATATAAAAAAGATGTTTCTACATAGATTCAAAATCTGGATTTATTTTTCCATTTATGCATGTATTTATTTTGATATTTTACTTAGGGTCAATTCTTACTGAAGTTAAGAGATTTTAAATAAATACTATAGTATTCAAGTAATATATACATGTTTATATGTTAACACATTTTTATTTGACTCATAAAGAGGACAGAAAAACATCTTCACTTACAGATAAATGCATTCAATATTTAATAAACTAAAATAACTTATTTATTTTCTTATTAGCCTTGTAAACGGATTCCCTTTTAGACACCTGATGTCTGTTGGTAGACTTTTGTGGGTGCTATATTTTTGCTACCATAATAACCTCAGACTGGTCATCTCTGTTTTAGAACTACTGATGAGAAAGAAGATTAAATATTATTGATGAGTTCTCCATTTCAGTTTTCTGGCACATGGACTGGAAAATACGTGTGTTTTTTATCACCTGCTTAAGCAATGTAACTCATTTTTTTTGAAAGACAAAGTTTGAATACAGGATGGCTGGTCTTCCGCAGCTGATTTACAGAAAGAATTTAACTGTAGATGTCCTTCCTGTATATCAGGAGGTTTTTGCTGTTTTTTTTTTTTTTTTTTTTGGTTTGTTTGTTTGTTTGTTTTGTTTTGTTTTGTTTTGTTTTGGGGGAGGAAGGTGGTTTGATTGGATGGTTGATTTTGTTTTGTTTTTTGGCTTCAGGTTTGTTTGCTTTCTTTTTGTTTTCATTTGATTTCTTTTTGTTTTCCTTCATTCTGGAAATTATTATTTTTGATAGTTTCAACCTGTATAAAATGTTAAAATTCCTACTGGAGTTGTAATGACAACTCACAAATTTGCAATGAAAATAAAAACCATACACACATAAAAATTCTGTGGAGAATTAAAATAGATCAGTGTTCTCTTGAACGCCAATAGTAGCAAAATGCCCTCCTAGCTAGGTCCATTTATCTGTCTGTTTTGTATCTATGTCCTTGGAACAACTGGGGAGGTGTCTGGTTTGGCCTGGTCTGGTTCATACACTTGGATGAACCAAGCTTCTCAGCATGCTCTGCAAGCCTTGATCATAAAGGGTTTTTGAACACTGGGCTTTCATAAAAACAGAACATTATAAATTTTAGCAGTAAGCTTTACAAGAATGTAGCTGACATTCAAACACTTCTGTACAAATAACATAATTTGCATTTCCATATAAAGAGGTTTTGAGTGCAATGTCAGTGCACAAATAAGGATGCATGTTTATACTACTAGTTGTCCATCTCTTGGGACTACGTAAATGTAGTATTTCATTAAGCTGTGCATTATGAATGATCTTAAAAAATAAGTGAGAAAAAAAGATTCTCCAATGAGTTATTAAACTAGAGGATGTGATTTGATGCTCCTCAGTCACACATTCATAAACATATACATACATGCATATATTCAGGCAGTAACCTCTCTGTCAAAAATACAGTCCTGGTGCCTCTGAAATCAGTGACAAAACTGCCATTGAACTTTATAGACTGTGTTTTTACAGCACTGTGTAGAAATTACAGAGCCTTTTTAAAACAAACAAACAAGAAGGACGAGGATAACTATGACAACATTTTGTCTCTTTGACAAACAAGTCAATTTCTTCAGAAATGTGTAGATAACCTAAGCACCATGTTTTGAATCCTTTCCTATGAAGTTATTCATTTCATTAGTCCCAAAAAGCTAATAGTACAGTTGTCCTACATACCATCCTGTGGAATCCCCTCACAGATGAAGGTTGGAATTTTAGTCTTGCTCATTATTTTAGGAAGGATGAGACAGCAGAGAATAAGAAGCCTACATAAAGTCATCTCTTCTTAACAGATTATGCAGAAAATATAAATTTTCTAGTACCTTAAAGATTGAATCATTTCCAAAATAAGATCTTCTATTTCCTTCCTTTTAAAATTTCATACAACTTAAGTGTTAGACCTTTTGTCCATGTGCTTCTTTATGTATGACATAGGACTTTTTTCAGGTAAAAGTATTTTTGACAGCCATGCAGAGAGGTTGTAGTAAATTCACAGAATCACAGAATTTCTAGGTTGGAAGAGACCTCAAGATCATCGAGTCCAACCTCTGACCTAACGCTAACAATCCCCACTAAACCATATCCCTAAGCTCTACAACTAAGCGTCTTTTAAAGACTTCCAGGGATGGTGACTCCACCACTTCCCTGGGCAGCCTGTTCCAATGTCTAACAACCCTTTCGGTAAAGAAGTTCTTCCTAACATCTAACCTAAAACTCCCCTGGCACAACTTAAGCCCATTCCCCCTTGTCCTGTCACCAGGCACGTGGGAGAACAGGCCAACCCCCACCTCTCTACAGCCTCCTTTAAGGTATCTGTAGAGAGCAATAAGATCACCCCTGAGCCTCCTTTTCTCCAGGCTGAACAAGCCCAGCTCCCTCAGCCGCTCCTCATAGGACTTGTTCTCCAGGCCCCTCACCAGCTTCGTCGCCCTTCTCTGCACCCGCTCAAGCACCTCCATGTCCTTCTTGTAGCAAGGGGCCCAAAACTGAACACAGGACTCGAGGTGTGGCCTCACCAGAGCGGAGTACAGGGGGACGATCACTTCCCTAGCCCTGCTGGCCACACTGCTTCTGATACAAGCCAGGATGCCGTTGGCCCTCTTGGCCACATGAGCACACTGCTGGCTCATATTCAGCTGACTATCCACCATCACTCCCAGGTCCTTCTCTGCCTGGCAGCTCTCCAACCACTCATCTCCCAGCCTGTAGCTCTGCTTGGGGTTATTGCGCCCCAGGTGCAGGACCCAGCACTTGGCCTTGTTGAACTTCATGCAGTTGACCTCAGCCCATCAGTGCAACCTATCCAGATCCTCCTGCAGAGCCTTCCTACCCTCTAGCAGATGACACACGCACCTAACTTGGTGTCATCTGCAAACTTACTGAGGGTGCACTCAATGCCCTTGTCCAGATCATTGATGAAGATATTAAAGAGGACTGGCCCCAGCACCGAGCCCTGGGGGACGCCACTAGTGACTGGCCTCCAACTGGACTTGACTCCATTCACCACGACTCTTTGGGCCCGGCTATCCAGCCAGTTTCTAACCCAACGAAGCATGCGCCAGTCCAAGCCAAGAGCAGCCAGTTTCTTGAGGAGAATGCTGTGGGAGATGGTGCCAAAAGCCTTGCTGAAGTCAAGGTAGACCACATCCACAGCCTTTCCCTCGTCCACCCAGCTCGTCACTTTGTCATAGAAGGAGATCAGGTTCATCAAGCAGGATCTGCCTTTCATAAACCCATGCTGACTGGGCCTGATCGCCTGCTTGCCCTGCAAGTGCTGTTTGATGACTCAGGAGGATCTGCTCCATAATCTTCCCTGGTACTGAGGTCAAACTGACAGGCCTGTAGTTTCCCGGGTCATTCCTCCGGCCCTTCTTGTAGATGGGCGTCACATTTGCTAGCCGCCAGTCAACTGGGACCTCCCCCGTTCGCCAGGACTGCTGATAAATTATGGAAAGCGGCTTGGCCAGCTCCTCTGCCAGTTCTCTCAGTACCCTTGGGTGGATCCCATCCGGCCCCATCGACTTGTGCACATCCAAGTGCCGTAGCAGGTCACCAACCAGTTCTTTGTGGATAGTGAGGGCCACATCCTGCTCCCCATCCCCTTCCACCAGCTCAGGGTACTGGGTATCCAGAGAACAACTGATATTGCTGCTAAAGACTGAGGCAAAGAAGGCATTAAGCACCTCTGCCTTTTCCTCATCTCTTGTAACTAAGTTTCCCCTCGCATCCAGTAAAGGATGGAGATTCTCCTTAGTCCTCCTTTTTGTGTTGATGTATTTATAGAAACGTTTTTTGTTATCTTTAAGGGCAGTAGCCAAATTGAGCTCCAGATGAGCTTTGGCCTTCCTAATTTTGTCCCTGCACAGCCTCGCTACATCCTTATAGTCCTCCCTAGTGGCCTGCCCACTTTTCCAAAGATTATAAACCCTCTTTTTTCTCCTAAGCTCAAGCCACAATTCTCTGTTGAGCCAGGCTGGTCTTCTTCCCCGCTAGTTCGTCTTTGGGCACGTGGGGACAGACTGTTCCTGCGCCATTAAGATTTCCCTCTTGAAGAGCGCCCAGCCTTCCTGGACCCTTCTGCCCTTCAGAACTGCCTCCCAAGGGACTCTACCAACCAGTGTCCTGAACAGCTCAAAGTCAGCCCTCTGGAAGTCCAATACAGCGGTTTTACTGGTCCCCTTCCTGGCCTCACCAAGAACAGTGAACTCCACCATTTCGTGGTCATTCTGCCCAAGACAGCTCCTGACAATCACATCCTCCACCAGTCCTTCTCTGTTTGTGAAGAGAAGGTCTAGTGGGGCACCACCCCTTGTAGGTTCACTAACCAGCTGCGTCAGGAAGCTATCTTCCATGGTCTCCAAATTCTCTTCAAATTCAACATTGTACAACTTTGCTGTTTCCCTCCCTTTTTATTTTCCTTCTGTCTCATTACTCCATTCCATACTGCTTAATCCTTTTGGTGTCTTTCATGACCTTTTTCTTTTCTTTATTTTGAATTCATTTATTTGAGCATTACAGTCCCTGCAGTGGGAAGAGATTACACAGACAGACTAAATTTTCCAGTATCTAGCTCTTCTACCAGCATTAAGTCTTTTATCTTTTATGCCTCAATAATTGTTACCATTTTATTTTATGTGAACAGAAGAACATTCATCTCAGCAAAAGAACTCTCGAAAGAGACTAACAGCATGTATAGATAATTTACAAAATAATACTTATACCAGCCTTTGAGCCTTTGGTCTACAGCAGGAAAAGCTGGTTCTTAAAATGGCTATTCTCACCTCATGAAAGCTGTTCTACTTCCAGTGTTCAATATACTGGTCTTTGCTTTTAATCAATTGCACTTTTTGCATTTTACTCTCCAAGAAATTTTATGGGTACAGTGTACTCTCTCATCTTCTCCAGTAATTATTTTGGCAACTACTTTGACTTGATTTGTTTCACTTTCTCATAGTGTTTCCTGAAATTTATCTTATTCTAGTTCTACCAGTATAAGTAAGAAAAACACAATCTCACATTATTTACTAAGACCATTCACTTTTTTTTTTTTTTTTTTAATTTTAAACACATTAATTTCTTAGAATATACACACACATACAACCTTCTGTTCATTACTAAGGATCTTATTTTTCTATTTTCAAGAGTGGATAGCCTTTTTAGCATTTCAGATAGATTTACAAAGAAAGAGACATTCAGAAGCTTTCAGTCATGCAATGAAAATTCAGACAATAGCAATGGTGAATAAGGACAAGGAGCATATTATGAAAAAATATCCTTAAGACTTAAGTTATCTTGGAGCATCATAGCAATAAAGTATGAATATCTGGCATCTCTACTGGCTTCATTTCTCAATGGTTTTCAATGTTGTAGCACAATCAAGGCCAGCAGCTGATATCCCATTGTAGTCGTGGCAGAGTTCTGCTGTGAGATTTGGCAATGTGTGACTGGATCAACTCATAATCCATATTCCTCCTTAGGCCAGAAAGGTGTTTTGGAGGGGGATCTCTCAGTCATGCTCACTTACTGTGTTCTTTTTTGTCTTCTGGATCTATATCAAAGAGCTTGAGCTGGTTTCCTTTGGGGTGAAATTAAATATAGATATATATCTCTAATGTCACCAAAGAGTATTTGGTGCTTGGGATCAGACAAGAAAAAATCTGAAGTAAAGACAAAACAAAACAATCACCAAATCCTGAAATATGGATAGTTTAGATATGAAAACTTAGCACAAGTTGTTTTGTTTAGCAGATTTCTTTTCCTATTGTTCTGTACTTCATGAATTAGACAGATATGTCTTATCTTCAATGTATCTTCAAAGCTCACTGTTGTGGTTTAACCTGGCAGGAAGCTAAGCACTCCACAGTTAGTTATTTACTCACTCCCTCAACCCTATGGTGGGATGCTGTAGAAAATCAGGAAAAAGAAAAAAAAAAAGAAAAAAGAAAAATGAAAAAAAAAAAAAAGTAAAATCTCAAGGTTTGAAGACAATTAAGACAGTTTAAGAGGATGGAAAAGGAAAGGATAATAACAAAAATAATAATTAATATCAGCAACATCTTTCTTGTGAATAGGGAGGGTCTTGTGAGTGAAATGGTGATAGGTGACTGCCTTGGCCATAGTGACCAAGTAGTAAAGTTTAAAATTTTTGGTGATAGGAAAACTGCCACAAAAAATTTAACCATAAATTTGGGGAGAACAGATTTCAGATGGCTCAAGGAACTAGTTAGTGAGGTTCCCAGGTAAACTGCTTTTAAAGACATTGGGGTCCATCAGTGCTAGTCAGTTTTTAAGTACCACCTTCTAAGAATGCAGGAGCAGGAAAGTCAAGCAGGAGGGGCAGAAGGCCAGCCTGGCTGAGTAGTAGGGATCTTCTTCAAGTGCTTAGGTGGAAAAAGAAAGTGACTGAAAACAAGATAAGGCAACATGGGAAGATTACAGGGATGCTGCTTGCCTTTGTAGGGAGAGAATTTGTGTGGCCAAGGCTTAATTAGAGTTGAAGCTGGCAAGCAGTGTTCAGGACAGAAAGAAAGTATGTTAACAAGAGAAAGAGGACCAGAATAAGCATTGGTCCAATACTCAATGAGGACAGTCACCAAAGAGGGACATAGATAAAGTGAAGATATTTAATGCACTTCTTTGCCTATTTCTTCTACATCAGAGTTGGCCTAGGGACCCCAGATGACCTGAGCTGGAGGACTGTGACTGCTGGAATGATAAACTCCCAGTTAACTCTGAACATGTGCAAGATTTTCTGATTCACCTGGATGCATATCAGTTTGTGGAGCCTGATGGAATTCATTGCAGGGTACTCAGAGAGATGGCTTCTGTCATTGTGGGAGCTCTCTCAATTATTTTTAACAGTCTCAGGAATCTGGAGAATTCCCATTTGACTGGAAGCTGGCAAATGTGGTCCCAGTTTTCAAGAAGGGCAAGAAAGAAGATCCTGGCAATTACAGGCTCATCAGTCTCACTTCAGTGCCCAATAAAATTATGGAGAAGATTATTCTGGGAGTTACTGGAAAAAACGAAACAAAAACAAAAACAAAAACAAAACAAAAAGAAAACAAAACAAAACAAAACAAAACAAACAAACAAACAAACAAACAAAAAAACTAAGGACAATGCAGACATTGCTAACAGTCAACATGGGTTCACAAGGGGAAGGTAATGTTTAACAAACTTAATTTGCTTTTATGACACAATCACCCATCTAGTTGTCCAAAGGAAGCCAGTTCACATAATCTTTCTGTATTTCAGTAAAGTTTTCAATACTGTCTCTCACAGTATACTTCTGGATTCTGTACCTGGGAAGGGGCAACCCTGGTTTTATGTACAGAATGGGGGTCAAGATGCCGGACAACAGCTCTGCAGAAAGGGATCTGGGGGTTTTGGTTGACAGCAAGCTGAACAAGAGCCAGCAGTGTGCCTTGGCAGCCAGGAAGGCCAACCGTACCCTGGGGTACATCAAACACGACACTGCTAGTCAGTCAAAGGAAGGTATTATCCCACTCTACTTTGCGCTGATGTGGCCTCACCTCAAGTAGTGTGTGCAGTTTTTGGTGCCACAGCATAAGAAAGATATAAAACTGTTACTGTCCAAAGGAGGACTACGACGATGGTAAAGAGTCTGGAGGGTGAGATGAGTGGCTGAAGTCAGGTTTTGACTGAAGGTTTGTTCAGCCTGGAGAAGGGCAGACTAAAGGGAGACCTCATCATCATCTACACCTTCCTAATGAGGGGGAGAATAGAGGAAGGTACTGATCTCCTTCCTCTGGTGACCAGCGATAGTACCCAAGGAAACTGTCTTGTAACTGCAACAGGGACAGTTCAGGCTGGATATCAGAAAAAGGTTCTTGACCAAAAAGGTGGTCAGGCACTGGAACAGGATCCCCAAGGAAATAGTCACAGCACTGAGCCTGCTGGAGTGCAAGAAGAGTTTGGATAAAACTCTCAGACATGTGGTCTGACTTTCTGGGTGGTCCTTTGGGGACCCAGGAGTTGGACTTGATCCTTGTGGGTCCCTTCCAACTTAGGATATTCTATGATTTTATGATTGAACAATAATAAAAGAATAAAGTAAAAATAATGAAGAATAAAGCAAGTGATGCACAATGCAACTGATCACCACCCACTTACTGATGTCCAGACAGACCCTGAGCTGCAGACCCCCCCCTTTTCTTCTCATTTTTATTGTTCAGCATGATGCCACGTGGTATAGGATATCCCTTTGGCTGCTTTAGGTCAGCTGTCCTGGTTGTGTCCCCTCCAGCTTCTTATGCAGACCCAGCCTCCTCACTGGTAGGGCAGCTCAAGAAGCTGAAAAGCTCTTGACTTAGAATCTAAGCACTGCTCAGCAACAACTAAAACAATGGTGTGTTATCAGCATTATTCTCATTCTAAATCTAAAAAACAGCATACCAGCTAGGAAGAAAATTAATCCTATATCAGCCAAAAACAGGACACACAGAATTTCCTGTGCTGTCAAATGAAACTAAATTTCCTGGTGATGCAATATTTTGTTATATTAAGACAATATAATATTATAATAATATTATATAATATTCCCTCAGCTTAATGGGGAGGCATTCAGGAATTATCAAGCAGGGAAACAACTCAACACAAGCAAAGATTCAGAAGTTTTTTAGGAACAAAAAAAGAATACATTTCCTTTAGATTGGAAATTAGAGAAGAGAATGGGTACTATAAACATTTTAAAATAATTGTGTAGAGGATGGCACACTTAATAAAGAGATTAAATAAGTTGATCATATTGGCCATTCCCTTGTTCTAAAGGAGGGCATGCTTTCAGTAAAGACGGGTCTGAACATAGACTACTTTTCAGATCCACGTTTCTTTTAAATTCTTTTAAGTCATATAACGCTTTAAGAAGCTCAATTCATGGCTATGATGCGATTGTTCCTGCAGGGGAAAAAATACAGGTGTTGAATAGAGGGTAAACATTGAGTGATGTTAGATAAAAGCAGAAGAAACAAAAAGAAGTCTGCCTTGAGAAACTAGCTTGAAACCCAAGACTTAAAAGAGTGATTCTGAAAAGAATGTATGGAGAAAGTAAGTTAGACTAGAAAATATGAAAAAGCAAGATTTGTGATTCCCTTAAGCAATCTTTAAATATAAAAGTCCTGAGGAAAATACCTCTATCTTTCACCAAGGCAGTGGAGTAAATGCTAACAACGAGACACACCTATCTGGAGCCAGCCCATATTGTGTCTTGCTCACAGGTAGTATCAACAGCAGGACACATTAAGAACTCCTGTGGGACACAGACATTTAGGTTCAGGCATTTCTATGCCATTTGTTATGTTTCATGAGTGAACTTTATGCAATATTGGTCAGAGAAAAAATTGCAGTTAGGCAATTTTTTTAGGCATTTTTTAGGCAAATTTGTTAGGCATCACCTAACAACTAAGGATTAAATATCTAGTGTGGATTTTCTAGTTATAGTTTAAGCATTATCAAATCTATTAAGTCCTCTCTTTTATGGTTTTCACAGTTTTATGACTTGCCATGTCTCTTTTTGACATAGTGCCAAGAGGCCAGGTGCAAAAATGCCTGGCAATCAACCATACATTGGGGCTGATCCCGCATTCTCAGACACTTAGACAAAATATAGAATTATAATTTAAATACTGAAAAAAATATTTGGTTTATGTGAAAAAAAAAAATTAAGATTCATTTATTTTTTATTTTCTCTTTGGTTTCTATATAATGACTTCAGTATGAGGGAACATTACTGATTTCTGCATTACTGAATTAGTAAACTGTTTTTGATAATGCCTTGACAGTTTAAAAGTAACAGAGATTTGCAGAGAGTAAGGACTGCCAATTTTACTCTAAATAAGAAAACTAAATACAAAAGAAATTATGTGTGAAAGATTTTGAAAGGAAACCTAAGGGAGACAATAGAGAGACAATTCAGTTTCTCTTGGATTTGGGTCCTTAATTCCCTTAAACTGCTTCTTCAAATCTAGCCATATACATTTCCATGGTCAGATCTGTAGTAAAATTTTCTGTTACATTACTTTCCTTGCATTTTAATTCAGATAACAAGGAGACAAACTTGAAGAGAGGATAGTTACAGCAATTCACTTAGATTTACTAGATGTGAGGAATTTCCGATTTCCTTATCTACAGGAGCTAATTAGTTATTATCTGTCCTAGCAACATGGGATTAATCTATGCCCCATGGAAACCAGCAGAAAATAACCCAGATGTTTTTGTATGTGTTATAATGTTCAATCTGTAATAAAGTGAAGAAATTATAGATAGATAGATAGATAGATAGATAGATAGATAGATAGATAGAATAAAAAGAAACAGAAAATGTCACACAGCCCAGACATGGACAGGACTAGCAGATTGAGAGCTCTTAATTGATTCCTTGGGTGGTAGAGTGATTTGTCTGGTTAATTCCAATAATAAATGAGACTCTGGCATATGAACTAGTTACACATTCCTCAAGTAGTTGATGTCTAACTTCTTAGAGGGACAAGTGATGTTCATGTACATGAGATTGAGCAATAACGGGTCTGTATTATCCTTAGATGTCTGGGGCTGCACAAGCTTTACACTGACTGGCTCAGCTTGTGTCTACCCTAGCATAGCTAACCTGTTGAACCCCATTCATGTTCGGGGACTGAAATTATTCCCCACAAGCAAGGAATTCCCAGTAAGTGTCTGTCATAAGCTCACAATAAGTCCCCCCCATGAAAACAATATGTAGTTCAACAAGTCCAAGTGCAAGGTCCTATACCTGGGTCAGAACAATCCCAAACATGAATACAGACTGGGCAATGAAACAGCGGCCCTGAGAAGAATTTGTAGGTGTTGGTGTGTGAAAAGTTTGACTTGAGTTAGGAATGTGTCCTTGCAGCCAAGACAGCCAACCATATCCTGGGCTATGTCAAAAGAAATATAGCTAGCTGTTTGAGAGATTCTCCCTCTACTCCACTCCCATGAGATCCACCGTGAGATTGGGTGCTTTGTTCAGCTCTGGGGCCTTCAGCATAAGAAAGACATAGACCTATTAGAATTGGTTCAGAGTAGGGCCACAAAGATGATCAGAGCGCTGGAGCACCTCTCATGAAGAAAGGCTGAGGGAGTTGGGGTTGTTCAGCCTGGAAAAAAAAAAAAAAAAAAAAAAAGACTCTGGGGATACCAGCAGTTAAAGAGGGCCTACGGGAAAGATGAGGAAAGACTCTCTGTCAGGGAGTGTACTGACAGCACAAGGGTAATGGTTTTAAATTAGAAGAAGCTAGATTCAGATTAGATATTTGGAAGACCTTCTTTTCTACAAGAGTGGTGAAGCACTGGAACAGGTTGCCCAGAGAAGCTGTGGGTATCCCATCTCTGGAAGTGTTCAAAGCTAGGCTGGGGCTCTAGTTTCTCAATGGGGCTTCGAGCAACTAGATCCAGCAGAAGGTGTCCCTGCCCACGGCATGATGAATTAGATGATCTTTAAGGTCCCTTCCAACCCAAGCCACACTATGATCCTATAAAAATATTTTCTTGTAATTTCTATAAAAATATGTTAGTTTTCTGTATCTTACCATTCACTTACCTGAGGAAATTTCTGGAAGACACTGGGTTTTGGCTCTTGGTGCTTACCTTCATCAGGTAAGACATTCAGAAGACTGCTTAATATAAAAGAGTAGATAGTTTTCTCAGTACAAGAGTTATAGTATCTTACACATATTTTACACCAGCCAATTTTCATCTATCTATTCTATTTCATCTATCTATTCTATTTTCATCTTCATCTAGAAAGTAAGGCAGTTGTTGGATTACATTTCCATGGCTCAATTCTTTTTTGTTGTTGTTGTTATTGTTTGTTGTTGTTTTTATTTTTGTTTTGTTTTTGTCTTCTGATGATGACACCTCTTTGAAGCATTTCTGATTCCCATGGACCTTTACTTCCAAGGATTTCCCTTGTTCTTTTCCCTTCTTCTTCAGAATCAAACCATTTCTGTCTCTAAACTGCAGAAATCATCTTCACATATCTTAACTAAGTAAATGTCATAACTTCTACATAGGATTTCTGTGGCTTTTTTTTCACTTATACATGTACAACTCACATAAATGTACAGCATTTTGTAATTATGTCCTGATGTCAGATCTGCAGAATGTCAACTATGTAGCAAGCAAACTAAAGAAATATTCTGCCAATCTAAGAGTCACTTTTAGAAATTATTTAAAATCAATATGAATGTTACCGTCAGTTCTTATTTTAAAATTATATAATTTGCATCCAATAAGTATATCATATTTGATAACAGGAGACAAGTCTTAGAACAGAGTTCACAACAGTCTGCTACTGATTCTGGTGGAACAGAATTGTCATGCTAATCACAGCTGAGCATTTCCTGACCTTAAAAATACAATCACAAATCTTATTTCATCAAACAGCATGACAAGTCTATTACACTCTGATGAATAACTGATTATGCCAGTCACTGCATTCACCACACTGGGCTGAACATTTTTTGATCAATGGTCCTGAATCATTATAGAATCTATGTTAGGCAGTATTTCACAGGAAAGTATATTTCACAAAAGAAGTGAAAGGAAAACTAAGAAAACTTTTTTTTTTTTGATTAATAGTTATGACCTGTATGTGACAAAAATGCCTGGGACTTTCAGGATTGTTATAGATAATGACAGTAGAAATATCATACAATTGTGAAACAACAACAGAATGAAGATCGAGAGCATACTTGCAGAAAGAGTTAATAGATACAGTAAAGTATTCCTCAACTTCTGAATATTCAACAGTATTTGCACATTAGAGGGAACTAACAAGATATCCTGTAAGAATATTAATTTTCAAAAAAAAAAAAAAAAAAAAAAAAAAAAAAGAAAGAAGGAATTCAGAATTAGTAATATTAAAAAAAATAATAATAATAAAATAAAGAGAGAAAGAGAGAGAACATAAAAAGTTTAAATTGCATATTTGCAAAAAAAAAAAAAAAAGATATCAAATTTCAAACAGCAAATGAATCTGATTTCTGGAGGTCTTTGAATTAATGTACAGGTTTTTCTAACGCACCCTTTAACAGTCTGTGGAATGAACAAAAAAGAGTTAACTATTAACATTAACTATTTAGCTGTAAGCTATCGAAAGAACAAAGCAGGTGGTTTGCTGTTTGTTTGTTTGTTTATTTTTGTTTATGCTTCTTGATTTTCCTATACATGACAGTTTTTTCACCTGTACCTGTACCTAGGTTGAATTAACTTTTTTTTTTTTTTCATGAAAAAATAATTTCAAAAGCTTTGTTTGAAAACATATGAACAGTCTATAAAACTGAGATAAATGCAAAATTAAAAATCCACTGAGAAACCCCTGATGAGCTAAAAAGTAGATTAAAAAGTTTGGCTCAATTGACAGGTGAATCATATGATGACAAACTACTTGCGAAAATAAAATTGAAATAAGTCTTTGTCAGTTTCAGCTTGAAAACTTCATTCTTGTTTGTTCTCTCATTCTGAATACTTCAGCAGTCAGTTATGTTATCTGACTACAATGTTACTACTCACACAATTAAGTGTCAGTGACATGCTTATAAACCTTATTAAAATAATCTACTATTTTGTTACACATACAAAAATATAAAGCTATTACCCTGCAACAAAATAAAATAATGTGAGTAGAGTTGACCTGAAGCCTGAGTCCAATTCAGGTTAAAGGAACAAAATAAAAATAAAAATAAAAATAAAAAATCAGAACTTTTCCGATAGAGACTGTCATTCACAGAAAGTTTAAAATCCAGGCCACTAATGTAGTAGATCAATCTGTCCCATCTGGCCTCAGAGCCAGAAATTAATCTTGCTTTATCTACAAAGATATCTAAATCCTACATTTTTTTTTCAGGGGGAACACAATGACAAAACGAATTGTGAGATAAATCTTAACCATAATAGAAGATAAACTATGAAACAGGAGAAGGAAAGTGCTTAGGAGGCAGAATGAGCTACTATAAGTTGCTATCTGTAAGACTTTCTTACAAATATAACCAGTCAAATGAAAATAACTTGAGATGTTCCAGTTTAACACATCTTAAAGTATCTTTACATGTCTTCCATCCAAAATACTTAATGCAAAGTACAGATTATACAACATACAAAGAGGGTTCCCAGTCAGTTGTCTTTCAAAGCCGTCTGTGTTGGCTCTGGCTGGGATGGAGTTAATTTTCCCTGCAGCAGCCCATACAGTGCTGTGCTCTGCACTTGTAGCTAGAATGACACTGGTATCACACCAGTGTTGTGTCTATTGCTGCACAATACTGGCACCTGATCAGGACTCCCTCCACCCCCCCCCAGAGCCAGCAGGATGGGGGTGGGCAAGTGATGGGAAGGGGGCATCACCAGGGCAGCTGACCTAAACCGACCAAAGGGATATTCCATGCCATACGAATACGAGTTTTATTACTCAGTAATAAAACGTGGGAAAGGGGAAGTGTGTGTGTGTGGGGGGGGGCAGCTGTCATTGTGGAAACCACTGTCCTCCTGAACAACCACTTTTTGGCCCTGGTATTGAGGCCCTGCTTCCCAGGAAGTGGCCAAACATCGCTCGTTGATGGGAAGTAGAGAGTAACTGTTTTTCTCTCTCTGTGATTCCTCACAGCCTTTGCATTTCTTCCCTCTCCCTTTTCCCTTTAATTAAATCATCCTTATCTCAAACCCTGAGCCCTTTGTATCATATTTTCTCCCCTTTCCCCTTTGTGGAGAGAGAGTGAGAGAGCGGCCATGGTGGAACTTGGGGTTTTACCCGAGTAAAACCACCACACCATCTCATGAAGTTTAGTCTTTGAAATGTTGGACACAGTCCTTTCTACTAAGTCTGTTAGATTAGGCAGGTCTTCTGTATCTCATACCATTCTGGCAAAGTTGGAATCAGACACCCCTATAAACAGGTACCCCTATAAACTGATACCCCAAATGATAAGATTCTAGCTCCAAAATTTTCTCTACTTTAATATTTGTGATGGAAAGAATGGAAATCAGTGTTGTAGTGACATTTTTCTCTACACTTTAAAGCACATCTCCAGAGACCTTATTCCACCTCTATATTTTCAAGGACTTTAGTCAATAATAGGCCTCCGGTAATATTTACAGGTAAAGTTTAATGTATCTAAGAGTGTAAGAAAATAAACAAGGTAAAAGGTAAGATAGGCCTATACCTTCCAGATTTTAAAGTCTAGGAATGAACTATATTCCCTTCTTTGATCTTGGTTGTTTCTGTTTATTACTGGCTTGGAAAAATCTCAGAGCTCTCACTGACAGACCATTGCCTACTCATCTTGTTTTCTGTTCTTACTGCTGTTTGCAGGGCAATTCAAAAAAAGAGCTTGAGGACAAACAGAGCTAGCTCCCTTGGACTGAATCCAATACACATTGTGTTTACAGATTTCTGCAGAAGTACAGATCCTGAGAGAAATACAAAGGAAAATAAATACTTTACCATAGCCCTGTAAGTGAAGTATAAAGTAAGGTTTATATTGGAGTATCAAATCTGCCTGTTGATTGAGTCTATACACCACTTATTGAAACTATGTAAAAGTCACATAGTGGCATATGGAATTGTACCTGAAAGGCAGAGCTGTGAAAAGGAAATCTAGCTGTGGTCAGGTTTTGCCAGAGCCTCACTAACCCTAATTTCTTTGTGAAGCAATTCTGTGCATGTTCTAGCTGGCAGCTAAATAACAGACAAGCTAAATAAAGGACAAGAAACATGAGAAAGGACATAAGACAGGACCTTCTTTTGGGAATCTGAATTCTAATTTCAAAAATGTCACAGTAAATGGAAAGTGATTTTTATTTGAACAGAATCATGGCCTTAGTTGGAGATTTCATGAAGCAGAAATAGGAATTGAATATCAAATAACCAGATGCAATGGGTAATAATAATAATAAAATTAACAGTTCCTACTAGCAGAAGTTATTGCAATTTGCTGCATTCCTTTTTTTTTTTTTTTTCAGCAATAGGTTCTGCTTTTTTCAAAAATGTTTAATCAGCAGTTGCTTTCTGAGAGGCAGTTTAGCAAAAGAGATTTTCCTGCAAATCTTACAACCAGAGTGTTGTGGCAGATCAGACTAAATGACAATAGTAATCCCTTTTGACATTGAGATCTATGTTTAATAACACTATGGTGTTGTTATTAGACAAACTCAAAGACAGAGCACTTGGTTTGAAACATTGTACTCTAGCGTATTATACCAGCAAGCAAAATCAAGCAACAAAAGTAATTCAGAATGTCTGACCACCTACAGAGAGTCTCAAGGGGGCACATGTATTAAACGTCTAGCTATTTTGTCCTCTGTCACAGGCCCTGATACCACTTATTCACAGCAAGAAATGTCATGAGCACTATTGCCGTGACATATAATGCAAGACTTTTTAAATTAACAGGGGACTACATGTCAGATAATACAGATCTTAGCTCAGGGTTTAAAAACTCAGGCTGTAGTAAGAAGCTTCAGCTGAGGCTCAAAAGCTATTATCTAAAAGAATATATGATAAGAAATTAAAAAAATAATAATAATAAAAAAAATCCAGTTATCTTCATGGGATACCCAAACTGAAAAAAACAAAAACAAACAAACAAAAAACAAACAAAACAAAAAAAAAAAAAAACACAAACAGAAAGGAAACACAAGGAAAAGAGAAGTTGAGGTGAGAAATTCTGAGATGATTAAGTCTAAAACACTGTGTATGAATAAGATAGACAGACTCCATAGCATTCACCTATTTACGAAAGCCTTGTCAATGTCAGTGTTTAATATTAAAGGTAAATAAAGAATACAGAAAAATCAAATATATTTTCTATCAATAGATTTGAAGTTTTATGGAAAAGCTGACAGAATATTAGACTCTTATGAGAGTTAAGGGTCATGGATCAATTGGATCAACCAAAGGCACTTAAATTTTCAGAGGATTTCTTTCAAAGTAGTAATAAGATGGTGATCACATAGAAAAGTGTTAATCTGAGAGTGAAATTTAATACCATACTTAAACTGAGAAAAGTTCTTGTGATTGAAATCCGTGCTCAGGAGAACTCTAGAAATTATTTCAGTGAATATTTTACTATCTAAATAAAGTTCAGGAATACAAATACTGTTTATAAATTATATATATTTTAAAAAAAAAAAGAATTTTTTAAAAAAGAATTTTAGGCATAAAAATGATTTAATTGCATTATTAACCTATTTCTTATTTCTAAGTGAAATTAAATCTTTAATTTGGATAACATTTTAAAATTATTTTTGGACAGTAATGAAAAGCTTTCATTTGATTCCCTTTTTTAATATCATTATATAGTATTCTTTTGAGGCAAGAAACAGAAACATATACACTTTTATTAAAATTTGTCATGTACAAAACTTGTGAACTTCACAAAAAAGTTTTTCTAGAAACCTCCCACTTATTGTCTCTGATCATATAATATTTATCATATTTACTTTTCTTTAGTATTACATGACATATATATAGCACTTTTCATCAGAGATGAAACAACAGAAACTTAGCAATGATCAAAAAATAAATCTTTGCTAGAGGAAGGATTAGAGCTCTCCAGGGTAAAAGCTACCAAATATCTATGTTTGCAAAATGACTGTGGATATGTTCAGGTGCTACAATAATGCTACAATAAAAATATTAAATTTTTCACACAAACGTTTTTGGTTGGTTGGTTTGTTTGTTTTCCAGAGATCACTGCTTTTCATCTAAATATTTAATAGGCCATTACTAGAATAAACACTGTTTATTGTTTTAGCAATTGTTCACAAAAACTAGTCTGACATTGATTTTTGCTTTATTAAACAGCACAGGAGTGACTTAATTGGTTGTTTTAGAGATAGTTATACTCTCTCAAGTCAGTTTGTCTTCATTGACAGAACTGGGCAAAGAGTTATACAGAGTCATTGGAAAATAATAAGAACACCAGGACAATTTATTTATTTATTTATTTATTTATTTATTTATTTATTTATTTGATTGATTTAGTTCTTAATCAATTGGAAAAATAAAGGAAAATAATGCAACAAAAGTTGAAAACCCTTTCATCCTTGGTTAGAACAAATAAGTGTTGTGAAAATACATATTGCTGGCATCTTGGTTATTTTCCAATTCAAGCTGATGAAAAATTTATTCTAAAATCAACACTTTAATTCAAAGGTATGCTAGAAGTTCAGATCACTGGGCAATAAGAATATTACTGAAAACAAAATGAAGGTAGTTGATATTATTCAGCAGTCAGATGTAACTAATGAGAATTGAAACATAGAAAAGACTAATAGTCTTTAGCAACTTTTTACAGATTGAATCATTTTAAAGACTGAGCATGTGTCCCAGTTTATTTATATGAAATATAAAGCTCCTAATTGCAAAAGAATGCTTGATATTTCTTCCACTTTTTGCTGCAAGTGGGATTGTGGAAAAAAATAAATAAAGTGGGAGTTCTACATTGAAAGAATAACACATTGAGAACAATTGTGTGTGTGACATAGGACTGCAAGTCAAACCTTTCAATTTCTGGTGACCACTGGAGATACAAAATACATAGAAAATAACAGATGAAAGCACGAAACCTGGTGTTTTCCATTGTATTTTTTGTTAACTCCTTAGAAACTTCATTTCTTTTACTAAAACGCAAGAAGTTTTTATTTTGTGTGATGTGAAAAAAAAAAAAAAAAAAAAAAGTAGTCTCATGAAATTAAGATCCAGCTAAGCTTTTTATGTTACAGCTATGGAACTACTAGAAAACACAAGGTTCTAAGCAAAAACCTACAAAAAAAGAATCAACATGTTCATAGAATCATAGAATCATAAAATATCCTGAGTTGGAAGGGACCCATAAGGATCATCAAGTCCAACTCCTGGCACCACACAGGTCTACACAAAAGTTTAGACCATGTGGCTAAGAGCACAGACCAATTGCTTTTTAAAATCAGACAGGCTTGGTGCAGTGACTAGTTCCCTGGGGAGCCTGTTCCAGTGTGCAACCACCCTCTCGGTGAAGAACCTCTTTCTGATGTCCAGCCTAAACTTCCCCTGCCTCAGCTTAACACCATTCCCGTGGGTCCTATCACTGGTGTTTACAGAGAATAGGTCAGATGCCTCTCCACTCCCCCTCGCAAGGAAGTTGTAGACCACAATGATGTCCCCCCTCAGCCTCCTCTTCTCCAGGCTGAACAGGCCCAATGACCTCAGCCGCTCCTCATACATCTTCCCCTCTAGGACCTTCACCACCTTCGTCATCATCCTCTGGACACTCTCTAACAGTTTAATGTCCTTTTTGTACTGTGGTGCCCAGAACTGCACACAGTACTTGAGGTGAGGCTGCACCAGTGCAGAGTAGAGTGGGATAATCACCTCCCTCGACTGACTAGCGATGCCATGCTTGATGCACCCCATGATACAGTTGGCCCTCCTGGCTGCCAGGGCACACTGCTGGCTCATATTCAACCTGCTGTCAACCACAACCCCCAGATCCCTCTCTGCGGGGATGCTCTCCAGTGTCTCATCGCCCACTCTGTACATATAGCCAGGGTTGCCCCGTCCCAGGTGAAGGACTCGGCACTTGCCTTTATTAAGCTTCTTCAGCTGGTGATCGCCCAGCTCTCCAATCTGTCCAGATCTCTCTGCAAGACCTTTCCACCCTCATCTGTGTCCACAACTCCTCCAAGTTTGGTGTTGTCAGCAAATTTGCTCAGAACACCTTCTAGTCCTACATCCAAATCACTTATAAAGACATTAAAGAGGACTGGCCCTAAAATGAAGCTTTGAGGGACCCCACTAGCCAGATGTGACAGCCAAATGTGGCCCCATTTACCACAATCCTTTGAGCCCTGCCTGTCAGCCAACTGCTCACCTACTGTATGATGTTTTTGTTAAGTTGTATGCTGGACATTTTGTCAGTAGGATCCTATGGGAAGCTGTGTCAAAAGCCTTGCTGAAGTCCAAGAAGATCACATCTGCAGGTTTCCCTTGGTTGACTAGATGGATGATCCTATCACAAAAGGAAATCAAATTTGTTAGGCAGGACCTACCCCTTATGAACCCATGTTGGCTGGGACCAATGACTGCATTGTCCCCCAAGTGTGCTTCAGTAACTTCAAGAATCAGCTTCTCCATAATTTTACCAGGCACTGACATGAGACTGACAGGCCTGTAAGTGCCAGGGTCTTCTTTCTTACCCCTCTTGAAAATTGGCACAACAGTTGCCAGCTTCCAGTCTACTGGGACCTCTCCAGATTCCCAAGATCATTGAAAAATAATTGAGAGAGGTCCCGCAATGACATCAGCCAGCTCTTTAAGCACCCTGGGATGAATCTCATCTGGACCAATGGAGTTGTATGGATCCAGGCGGAGCAGCAAATCCCGCACACGTTCAGGGTTGGTTGGAAATTTGTCATTCCCACTGTCATGGTGCTCCCGCTCAGGGCACCCTGGGTCCCGAAGCCCATCATCAGTGTTGAAGACAGAGGCAAATAAGACAGAGGTGAAGAAGGCATTAAACGTCTCTGCTTTGCCTATGTCGTTGTCTGTGAGGAGACCTTCCCCATCAAGCAGACCTATGTTTTCTTTCGTTCTCCTTTTCCTGTTAACATATCTAAAAAAAACTTTTTTTATTGTCACCCACAGACATGGCCAGCTTCAACTCTAGTTGGGCTTTGGGCACACGAATTTTCTCCCTACAAACACGAACAGTATTCCTTCCCTGTATTCCTTCCTCGTCACCTGACCCTCCTTCCAGCAGCCATACACTTTCTTTTTCTGTCTAAGCTCCAGTAGAAGATCCCTGGTCAGCCAGGCTGGCCTTCTGCCCCGCCCACCTGACTTCCAATATTTTGGAATTGCCTGATCTTGTGCTTTAGGAGGCAGTGCTTAAAGATTGACCAGCACTGATGGACACCAATGCCTTCAAAAGCCGTTTCCCAGGGGACCTTGCTGACTAGTTCCCTGAGCAGCCTGAGGTCTGCTTTCCCCATATCCAGGGCTGAAGTTTCGGTGGCAGTTTTCCTTCTGTCACCATAAATTCTAAACTCAACCACTTCATGGTCACTATGACTGAGACAGCCACCAATTGCCACGTCTCCCACAAGACCCTCTCTGTTCTCCAGAAACACCTTTCCTAGTTGGCTCCCTTAGCACCTGCACCTAGAAGTTATGATCCAGGTGTTTTATGAACCTCCTGGACTTGCTCGTGTCAGCCATGTGGTGATCCCAGTTGACATCTGGCAAGTTGAAATCCCCCATAAGGACAAGGGGAGTTGATCTCAAGGCATCTCGTAGTTCTGCAAAGAATAATTCATCAGTTTTGTTGTCCTGGCTGGGTGGTCTGTAATAGACTCCCACTATGACATCCCCTTTATTTGTTCGCCCCTTAATCCTTACCCATCTTTGCCATCAACAACTTGAAGTTCCACACAGTCCAGCCCATGCTTCACATACATCTCCACCCCACCACCTTGCCTACCCTGTCTGTTCCTCCTAAAGAGCCTGTAACCATCTATTGCAGAACACCAGCCACAGGATTCATCCCACCAGGTTTCACTTATGCCAATGATGTCGTAGCTGTGGGACTGGGTCAAGACTTCAAGCTCATCCATTTTATTCCTCATACTGCATGCATTTGTGTAGAAGCACTTCAAATGCAACTTCCTACACGCAGCACCTTTTGGAGCCAACTGAAGGATCTCACCGGCAAAGTCTCTCTGATTCTGGCATGCCATCTCTTAGCTCAGCATGGGCATGCCTCGTTTTATCCCCTGCCCTCTTTGACTCTAGTTTAAAGCCCTATCTATCAGCCCTTCCAACTCCTGAGCAAAACCCCTTACCCCTCTCTGAGAGAGGCGCATGCCATCTGGTGACAGGAGGCCTGTTGTCATGTAGACCTTCCCTTGATCGAAAAACCCAAAGTTCTGCCAGTTGTACCAGTCCCAAAGCCATGTGTTAATGTGATGAGCCCGCTTGTCAGCATCAATCAAAAAAGAATCAATGTGTTGTGTACATGTATATATAGTTATTTGCTTTGTTATTTACATTGAGGTGTAAATAAGACATATAACCCAAATTAGTTTTTTTGTTTGTTTGTTTGTTTGTTTTCCTTTGCACCTATTTTTGAGCTGTTCGAGCTGCATTTGAGTCAGGTATTTAAGTTCTGCCTCATAACCATGAGGACTAGAGCTTTAATATTTGCACAGAAGCTGGCATTAATACCAAGTCTTTTGATTAAAAAAAAAAAAAAAGGGAACCTAACACAAGAGATCTGTGAAACAAATCAAGCACAAGTGCAATATCATTACTCTGTTACAATACATGAGAAACGTCATGATTAGATATTCATCTGAAACAGAGGGAGAATGCAAACAGGTCTCACCAAGATTTCCATTGTTTGCTATTAGCAAATTATTGCTAAAATAACTCCTATTATTTTTAATAACTGTATGCTTGAAATCTTGGTGCCTATGAAGAAAATTATGCTATACAGTATAATGCAAGGTGGTATGCAGAAACACAAGAAGTCTCAAGGCTAGTTACTCCTTCAAAAGCAATATGGAATGATTTAGACAACTGGCATTGTCATGTAAAGTGGTTCTCAAGGTTTGTACATGGAGGAACAATTAATGCACTGATGTTTAAGGGGGCAGCTGAACATCAATATAAATGTCTTTGTGGGTGTGTCTACATAAATCTTTTAGTCTGAGCTAAGACCATTCTTCTGAAATGAAACACAGGATTGTTCTCAGTTACTATTTTTTGGTTCAAATAGCTTTTGAAAATGCTTGTAGCTAATTGTAGATTTTTTCACTTGTTTATATTGTTTTCTTTGCATCTCCCCTTATAGCTAGATCTGTTTCATTTTGCCACACCATAGTATACAGTCATTAATATAGATTAAACTTAAATTTTCAGTCCACTGTTGCCAGTAGTCCAACTTAGACAAATCTTTTCCCTGAGTTAGTACTGCTGTTCACCACAGAGGTGTTGTCTTTGTGATGCTGTAAGCCATTTAAATGTTTCTGGTGCATCACCCATTCTTCCAGTGTGCAGGCTCTCATATGTGCCTTAAGGATTCCCAACTGGACACATTTTCTCTTGGTGAATCATTTCCTAGCTAAAAACTGCAGCTATCATACATTAAAAATTGAAAGTAAAACATTTTGAAAATATTTTTTTAAAACAGTTGAGGCATTTTCAAAACATTATACCTTATTGCAAAAGGAAGATTTTGTTTATTTTGCCTAAAAGCAAAGCAAAACAAAACAAATAAACAAAAAAGGTCTGGTAAGGGAAACTATTTGACCCATCTTGTTTGTTGCTATTATAGTTCTTTTATTCATCTGATAAGCTAATTTAATTTAATAATTTACTTTTTTATTATTATTTTTTTTTTAATTTATTTTTAACCTCTATTCCGGTCTCTCTTCTGTGAGCTCTAACCCCCTTGCTTGGGTCTTATCTACTGAGTGAATATAACACAAACAGCCTCTGACATTTGCATCATTGTCCTGTGACACATCAGTACTTATAATATCCACAACAGTACTCTGAGTGTGGGGGTTATTCTCTGCTGGCAGCTGCTCTTTATAAGATATGGATGAGACCCCCAGAAACTATTGCTCTCTTAAAACTATGTCAGTGTTAAAACTTTTAGAATAAACTGAACAACAAAATGCTATACTACCTCCAAGTACGCACGCCAGGGTTCCTTGAGCAATCAAACTTAGTGAAATTAAAGGTCAAAAGATCAGGACTGTAACTTTAAGCAACCCTGGGGAAGGCAATAATCTTCCACCTTTGTCATATTATGCAAACTGCCCATGATCACAGAAGTGAAAAACGGCTATCAGATCACAAGATCTTTTCAGAGCTAGAAGCACCTGCAGTTAGGAACAAAAGAATTCACAAAGCCCTCCTTTCATAAGCGAAGCTTGCTGGCAGTTCAGTGTGCTACTCTTTGGTAAATGTGTGCACAATAACCTCCAGAAAAAGAGAATATTATGGACACTAATATTTTGTATTGATTTATTTTATTGTATTCTGCCTGTCAGAGAAAGACGTAAATATTACTTTATTGAAAAGAATGAAATCCAGAATACTGAAATAACTTTGAATTTTAAAATCAGCATTTGTTAAGGAACAGACGGTGGGCTAAGAGGAATGAGGGTAAAATGAAAAGCAAAAATGTTTTATTACCCACTACAGTACTATGCTGTAATTTGGAACCAGTGATGCAAAAGTGAAAATTTGCCTAAAATTTACATTATGACTTTCCTCTTTGATTACATTGTGACTGGACTGGCTCTCATATGGGGAACAGTGAGAAGTGGCTATGCACAGGCTACCTAACAGTATTGAGAGTCACCAGTAAAAGCTGTTCTCCCATTGCTGATAATAGTAGGCAAAATCTACATTATATGTAACGTAGTTGATTCTAAAAGAAGTATGTATTCTTGCTCAGTACTATATTGTTGTGCCTAAAGTACCATTTTAGTTCAAGTTAGAACTGTGGTTTTCACTCAACTCTTCTGATAATCCCACTTTCTGCTTTTTATTGCACGTATAAATTAGCATGGGCTCAAAGATCACAACCTGGGTTCTTTTCTGATGAAATTAAACCAGAAGATGGGCTCCAGGAATGTACCTAAATGTTCTCTGTCTGCTAATAGTCATCAGTCCTGGAAACAGGCTAGAGCAAAATGAAATTAAATTCACCCAAGTGCATACTGTGTGTACAACAAATCTCCAGCACTAACTGCTTTGTTCAACACTTGGTCCTTTTTGTACTGCTATTTTAGACATAAGTTTTGCATTCTCTGTTCCTCTATGCAGTCTGCAGTGTGCAATGTTTTTCGCTATGCATTAAGGGAGAAGTGAAGATGTGGCTACTTGCAGATTTCATAAGCTTTGTTGGCTAATGAAATCAGGGATATATAAGTTACCCATTTGATATCATACATACCATAATACTCAGTGTAAATTGACAAGACCAGGTACCGGGCTGAATATCACGAATAGCACAAGTTTAAGCACATACTCAAGATTGACAGATCTAAGTTTTATCTCCTCATTTTCTCTAAAGACCACTAAAACATTTTCTTAAGTGTAAGCTTATCTACATTTTTGAAACAATGTATAACAATGGGTCATTCCTGTATACAAAATGCAGTGTGGGGAAACTCTAGTTTTCAGCAAAGTATTTACATCATATATATACATGTATATATAATATACTAGTACGTGTACATGGCACACATAGTTTCCAGACTATTATCAGTTTAATATTTTGGTTTTCAAAGAGGATTGTGATAAAATTGAGTGTACAAATCCACCAGAAAAATACTACATTCAAGATTCAGATTTAGAGGAGGTGACTCAATCATGAAAGATACAAGAGTAACTGTTTCAAGTACTGGAGTACACAGTGCAGTATTTACTATATTAAGAAGGTCACTTAAAGCCTTATGGTAACTGAAGAATTATGTAATATACTATTAATGTCAGAGGTGTGAACTGCAGGTTGATTTCATGTCAGGTTTTCCCAGCACAGAAACAATGCAAGCCCTGTTTATGTGTCTTACAAACATATATCATTACACTGTTCGGTAAGTGACACCTGAGCAGTTCTAGTGTCAAATGAACTTAGAACAAAAGTGTTCATTGCTAAATTATTCCCATGTGTCCACTGGTGTAGGAGATCTAGTTTCCATCCTTTCAGATATCCATCCCACTGTCCATCCCACATCCAAGACCACAGACTAAGTCACAGAATCACAGAATTATAATCAGTGTGTACCTATCAAACAATGTTGCTTAATAATGTAAGGAATATAAATTCCTGCTTTCAGTGACTGGACTGAAACAAACCCAGGTATCTTTACATTATTTTTTATTTACTAATACAAGACTGCTATATATGACGTGAGTTAACACTCTCATTGCTCCTTTCAGCTCTACTTTCCCAGAAAAGGCAAAGATATTATACAGGAGCCACTATTAATGCTTTTTAAATTTTCTTAACATTTGTTTTATAAACATCTTTTTTTTTTTTTTTTTTTTTTTTTTTTTAAAAGACTTTTCCATTATTTTATTTGAGGCATTAAACTTCTTCATATGGGCTTGTGCAGTTGGGATGAATACTGCTCCTAGGAGGACAGGAAAGGAAATAATTAGCTATTTCTCTTATAATAGCTAGATTCAGTTGGAGAGAAGACAGATTCAATATCTTCAGCTGGGAATAGATGTCAGTTCTCTCCTTAGCTTTGCTTCCCAATCCCAGTCTGTAATAACAACTGTATAAATATTTCTAACATATCACTGACACTTCTTTGCATGGCACTTGACACTTATGCTTCCATTCATCATTATTTGCTGATGTAGACATCAGCAATAAAACTTTCATACATCATCTAAGAAAATGGCCTGATTGTCAGTTTTAACTATGTCAAAAACATCTGAGTCAATTTTAGGAGCTCATTTTCTCATTCTTTCCTTGTTTTCAAGGAAAATAAAATCTGCCAGTAAGTAACAAAAATGGCAAATCCAGTTTAAGAGGAAATGTTAGAAAATGGCCATTTGAATTTAGGGTCTTATAATGGAAACTATTTTTCCATTTCAGTTGCAGCTGTTTTTACTGTTCTGCCACAATCTAGTAGATAATAGATGTTGTGTAGCTTTTGCAAAGTGTTTGCTCATTCAGGAAAGATGAGAAAATTCATAAAATGTCTAGAAAGATAGGATAGTTGCAAAGGCATATAAATGAATGCAGAGAATGTGGGCTATTTGCTGGTATGTGGAAACACCCTACTGTGGAAATAAGTCAGCTGGAGCAAAATCTGAGGTATATACATACCAAGCTTTAGAACATTAATACCAATTACAAAATTTTATGCATCTCCACAGAACCCAGTTGTTTTGTTGTTGGTGGTGTGTTTTTTGTTGTTGTTGTTGATGTTGGGTTTTTTTTTGCTATCAGTCTAAGAATCTGTGAAAATAGTTTCCTAAACATCACATAAATGAGAAGTTGTAATGATGTTATTTTTTTGCACATATGAAGGCCAACTCATAACACATGTCAATGTCTCTTACAAATTCCCTGATTCATTCTTGGTTTTATTAACCTTCACTTTGCAAAATGTTGTAAGCATAATGCACAGATTTATGCATATATTTATATTAGGTATTTGTGAAAACTATGCAGTTAATATTACTATCAACATAAATTTTCTTCTTGGAAAAATACAGGATAAACATGAAACCCAAAAGAAAAGATAGTTCTGATTACGCTAACAGAAAAACTAACATCCAGGCTGTCACTAAGACTGGAACTCTTGAACAGAAAGGGCCTGTGCTGACTGCACTGCTTGATCCATATCTCAGGTCCATAATTAACACCATACTTTATTTTTACCCGACACTGTTTTCCATATCCAAGGAAATGATCTTATAAAATGTTCACCATTTGTGTCAGTCTCTCTAGATTTCATACCAGAGAGATAATAAAGCCCCATTTCCAAATTTAAAATATTATTATTAATAATAATAATTAATAATAATAATAATTATTATTATTATTGTTTTATTATTATTGGTTGTTGTTGTTGTTGGTGGTGGTGGTGGTTGTTTTTTTTTGCTATCAGTCTAAGAATCTGTGAAAATAGTTTCCTAAACATCACATAAATGAGAAGTTGTAATGACATTATTTTTTGCACATATGAAGGCCAATTCATAACACATGTCAATGTCTCTTACAAATTCCCTGATTCATTCTTAATTAATTAATAATAATTAATTTTTAATAATAATAATAATAATAATAAATCATTGCGTCTGAATTTGCAGAATGACGTGGTTTGCCCATTTTAATGGTCTAATGATACTTAGTATTGATGTCAATAGAACATTACAGAAATATTGTCACTAACAGTCAATTGAGATTTCTGGATAGCAAATAGCACTGTGAATCAAAATATCCGGTCTTCAGGTCTTACCTTTCACATATAATTCAGCTTTTGTATGTTGTATGATTTGCATTCTTATAGGAATTGTGGATTTAATAGGTTTAATTTATTTAATTATATATATTTTTTATCATAAGTGTCAGATAAAAAACAAAATGGTATATGTCTACCCATCAAGCATTTTCCACAAACATATGCTAGCACAGTCAGTGTCCTACTAAACTCCATCCCACAATTCTTAAATTTCTAAGACCTTCAATCCTTTGTGAATTTTTCAGCTCTGTAAGTGAAGAGCTGACTTCAGATATTTCCTTCAATGTGTTTATTATCAACTCTCTCCTCAAGTTTAAATCAGTGTCAGTCAAAGGCATCTGTACTGCCAAACAACATATGTAGGCAGAGCTCTTTGTTATCATTATTTGAAGGTCAATGTCAGTATTCAAAAGCTCATTTCAATTCCATCTACTCACATATTGCTGTGCTTACAGAGAGAGTGGGACATGGATGAAAACCATGACAGGATTCAAAAGCTCCATAGATCTTGTGGTCCATTTCTTCAGAGTTTTAATTTTCTCATGCATTTTGTGTAGAACATGGACTTTAATTTAGATATGATTGATCTAGGTATCTGGAACAGGTAGATATTGGACAATGTAATTTTTAATGCTGTAATACACAAATGTTTGTGGGTTACAAAATCCTGAGTCTCCTGTTCTCACCTATTTTGAAACAATTTAAAATGAAAACAGCATTTAAGAAGCCTTTTTAACTTAAATCTATTTTAAACAAATGCTGGAAAAGATTTGTAAAATGTGTATGATGTTACTAGTCTTTTAAGGAAGGACTAAGTGTAGTTAATGTAAGACTATCTGAGTTGCTTTGCATTCTGATGGAATGGACCTAACACAGGATAATAAGACACCAGATTTTCCTTGTGCAAATGCAGGAGGTCCAAATACTACCTTCTCAAACTGTGCAGTCCCTGATATGGAGAAGGCACAATACCTTAATCTTTGTATATTTACACAGAAATTTCATCCAACTGAAAAATGTTATTTGAAATTTCATGTCTGGATAGCATGTATTTACCTGGAAGAGAGAATAAAGCCAATAATCATACACCAATCTAACCACACAACACCAAGAAAAAAATGTACATGCATATATTTAGTTTGTATCCTTTTAAAAAAGGCGAGTGACCTCACCAGCCATAGTAGGCATGCAAATGACCCTTTCTTTTGTTTTAGTCCCATGGTGAATTGCCATCTCCCATGTGGCTTTTCATAAAAATTCCCTTTTCCTCCATAATCCCCAAAGAATGGGTTGCACAGAATAACAACATTGCAAACCAATGTCAGCAGTACAACAACAAAAACAGTGATAATAATTTGTTTGCTTTTTATTGACGTCTGCATCCTCATTTGTAAAAGCAGTATTAAATGGAAGAACTATCTAACTCAAATGTAATCCTTTTCCCCAAATATCAGCACACTCTGGGGTCAGAGAGATGCATTATTTCTTTATTTTTTTCCCATTTTAGGTCAATGCAGCTGGCTTCTGAACATATCTAATTTGTCAAGATTTTTGTCACAAACAGCTGACCAACAAAGAAGTTAAGAGCAGAATTGTATTTGGGAATATGTAACTGCCACAGGCAAAAGAATTGAGTATACTACAGTAATCCAAAAGTGAAAACATTATGCAAAGATTTAGCTTTGTGATTTGAGACAAGTTAGTAAATAATAATAATAATAATAATAATAATAATAATAATAATAATATCATCATCATAATGGTCTGTTATATATTGGACCAATTTTTATGGGAGTTGGAAACTATTACTCCAATTATGACAGTCATTAAATTGCAATCCTTTTTGTATTTTTCCACACACAATTACTCTAGTATCACATCAAACATGATTTCGATAGACATTGCAACAGGGTGAAATTCAACTACTCTGATACATAGAACAAAGTAAATAGATTTTGTGCTATAAACAGAAGTGAAGAATAAGGCCTTTGACCAGCAATTACAGTTGTATAACAGATGTTGTGACTCAGGAGCTCTATTGGTGAAATGCATCCATGCTATAGAGAATTGGTTTACATTTTTTACATAATTTTAGCTCCCAATACAGTGTCAGAAAGCTCTAGTATGCCAATTACAGCCTCTGTGTCATTCCTATGTGTGCAGTTAGAAAGATAATAAAGGATTGTAGTGTAGGAAGGATTTCTGAGCAGATATAAAAAAGAAAACATATTTGGAAATAGCAACCATCTGAAAAGGAGGAAATATTTATCTTCACCCTCTTATTCTGTGTCAATGGGATGCCTATAAACTTCTCAAGAACCATGCAGTTTGAATATTTGATTTTGGGCAAACATAATGGTTTTCTTTTGACTGGGCTCAAGCCAGAAAAGTTAAAACTTTGGGATCAAGACAACCCTAGTATTTTAAAATACTCATTAAAAAAAAGAAAAAAAAAAAAAAAAAAAAGTATATATGAAGGCCTGTGAGTTAATAAGGAGGCTGCTAGGATGATTTTTATTTACACGTGTCAAGTGCTTTCTATGATTCATCCTTATTTCAAAGAAATGTGGGAATCTGAAATGTAAAATAGTTTTGTGACAGAACTCTGTACAACTGCCTATGCTGAGAGTGCTAGATAATATATAAAGTGATGGTAGATGGTGGTCAAGAATGCTGAATATGAAAATTCTTCAGAGACATGTTAGTTTCCATAAAAATGCAAATGGTTTCCAGCATGCACCTTTTGGTCTTCTTAAATGCTATTTTTTATTTTTTTTTCTGGAGTGTAGGTAAGGATTTCTGAAGAGACCAATATTATTGGTCTCAAGTTATACAAGGGAGATCAGATATACAGTTTAGATCAGATATCAGGAAGAATTTCTTCACAGAAATTCTGGGTGGTTAGGCATTGGAACAGATTGGCCAAGGAAGTGGTGGTGTCACCATTCCTGGAGGTGTGTAAGAGATTTGTGGATATAGTACTTAGGGATAAGGTGCAGTGGTAGACTTCGTAGTGTTAGGTGATGATTAGATTTTATGATGTTAGGAGTCTTTTCCAACCTAAAAGGTTCTGTGACTCTGTATTATCATATTTTTATACTGGGGAATAGTAACTTGGAGATAATGCAAAACAAAATGCCTGATTACATGTACAGTAGTTGCCCCTGGAAAAACAACACAAAACAAAACAAAACATCTTGACTGCTATTTTAGTTATTTAAGACAAGAATTACCAGAATCAGAGTATAAAATAGCAGCAATATAAATACCTGAATAAAAATATGACATATAAATAGTTGTATTTCATTTCATGTTTGTTTATCAACTATGTTACAGATTGCTCTGTTTTTCTTTCTCCCTCACATTTGGCGTAAAAGAGATTTTCATGATCTTTGCTCAACTAAAGGTGGAAAAGGGACTGGTATAAAAGAGGTGAGGACTGCATTATATGTGGCCCTTTGACACAAATGTTGTAAACATTATGCTCTTGAACTACGCCATAGCCATTTACATAAAAGAGAATTGTGTTTTCATAGAAAAATAAAATCATAGAATCATCATCAATCAGGCTGGAAAAGACCCCCAAGATCATCCGGTCCAAACATAACACTACAACCAATATCATGCATTAACCATGTTCCTGAGCACCTTGTCCAACCTTTCCTTGAATGCCCCAGGGACAGTGACTCCACCACCTCCTTGGGCAACCTATTCCAATGCCTAACCACAATTTCTGAGAAAAAATTTCTCTAGATTTCCAATCTGAACCTCCTCTGGGGCAACTTGAGGCCATTCCCTCTTGTCCTGTCACTAGTTATCTGCAAGAAGAGGCTGACCTCTGGCTCCCCACAACTTCCTTTTGGGTACTTGTAGAGAGCAATAACTTCTCCCCTGAGCCTCCTCTTCTCCAGACTAAACAAACCCATGTCCTTCAGCCACTCCTCATGACTTGTTCACCAGCTTTGTAGCCTTTCTCTGGAAACATTCCAGGGCTTCGATGTCTTTCTTGGGGTGAGGAGCCCAGAACTGAACACAGTACTCGAGATGCAGCCTCACCAGAGCAGAGTACAGGGGAACGATCACCTCCCTGATCCTGCTGATTACACTGTTCCTGATACAAGCCAGGATGCTGTTGCCCTTCTTGGCCACCTGGGCAGACTGCCGGCTCACATTCAGGTGAGCATCAACCAACACCCCCAGACCCTTTTCCTCTGCACAGCTTTCCAGCCACTCTGCCCTGAGCATGGTTCACTGCATGGGGTTGTTGTGACTAAAGTGAAGGACCCAGCACTTAGCGTTGTACAACCTCATCCCATTGGCCTCTGCCCATCAACCCATCCTGTCCAGGTCCCTCTTCAGGGCCTTCCTACCCTCTGGCAGATCAATACTTACCACCACAAGTTGGTGTCATCTGCAAACTTATTGAGGGTGCACTCAATTTCCTCATCCAAATCATCCATGAAGGTATTAAAGAGGATGGGCCCCAATACCAACCCCTGGGGAACACTACTCCTGACTGGTGTTCACCAGCTGGATTTCACTCCATTCACCACTCCTCTCTGGGCCCAGCTGCCCGGACAGTTTTTACCCCATCAAAGAGTGTACCTGTGCAAGATGCGGGCTTCCAGCTTCTCTATGGGAATATTGTGCGAGACCGTGTCAAAGGTTTTGCTGAAATCAAGGTAGACTACATTAACAGCCTTTCCCTCATCCACCACGCTGTAACCTGGTCATAGAAGGAGATGTGGTTACTCAGTCAGGACTTGTCCTGCATGAACCCATGCTGACTGGGCCATATCTCCTGGTTGCCCTGCATATGCTGTGTGTTTGCATTCTAGAGGACCTGTTCCCTCACCTTTCCTGGCACCAAGGTCACTCTGATAGGCCTGCAGTTGGCCGGGTCCTCCTTACGACTCTTCTTAGAGATGGGTGTCAGATTAGCAAGTCCCTAGTTATCAGGAACCTCTCTGCATGACTGTGACTACTGATAGATGATGGAAAGAAGCCCAGAAATCACATCTGCCAAGTCCCTCAGGACCCTAGGGTGGATCCCATCTGGCCCCATGGACTTGTGACAGTCCAGGTGGAGCAGCAGGTCTCCAACTCTTTCCACCTAAACTGTAGGGGATTTCAGACTGAATTTAAGTTGCCAGATTTCTTTATGTAGGACAAATGAACAAGATATGAAATCTTCTTCAATATCTGTGTTTATATATATCTGCAGTAAAATTCTGGTACCTTTACTCAGAATGGGTCAGATTCTAGCTTTGTAGTTACAAGTTAGGAAGTGAGACTATGACTGAGCTTTAGCCTACCTGTTTCAGGTTAAACCTGCATCTAATTCCAGTATCTCTTTAATTTCAAAATGAGAAAAGTTTCACCAATATTTTCAAGAACTCAAAATAGAATGCCAAATGAATGGTGAATTATACTAGCAAAGTACCCAATTTGAGATTTTGTCCCCTTTGAAAATGGATCAGAGGAATGCAAGCTACTTTGCTTCTTTTCTCTTTCTGTCAATCTAGCTAGCAGAATGGTAGCAGTCATTTCCCCACCAGGAAGAAATAGAGTATCCTCCCAGCTGCTACTGCTATCCAGTATTTATCCCTAGTAATGTTAGTGCAAACCAATTTTACTTTTAGGCACAATCCTTGTCTGGCGATGATGATGCAGATGAAAAAGCTGATGAAGAGTTAGACGCAAACTTGAAAGAGACCATCTGAACTAATAACATTGTTCTAAGAAAACATTAATTCACTTGTAAATAAGAACATATGGAATATATATGACATATTTTGTCTTGCTGTTACCTGAGAAATAAATTGATGAGCACTGGAATTAGACAGTATTTTGAAATCCATTCCATAAATATAGTAAGCCTTACTCTCAATATTTTAATGGTTCTACTTCTGATCTAGTTATTTTTTTTTGGCATTTATTTCAGTCACAAATAAATGACATAAAACTGAACTGTGTTTTCCACTAATATGAGAAATATTAGAAATATTCTATATAACTTAATATAACTTAATATGAGAAATATCTTGCAATGTTGCAACTGTGTGTTTAGTTTATATCACATATGATATAAAGATTTCCAGATAAAAATTATTAAGGGGTATAGGCTGTGGGCTTTAATATTTCTCTTCTTGTTTTGGGTGTTTATAGAGTTTTATACTCTTCAGATATATGGATGCAAATCAAAACACCAGACTTTCTTATAAGACTTCTAAAGGTGGTTTTCAAAATACTTTTTGCTTAGGATCTTTTTTAAAGCTTCTAGAATATATGAAATAACAGTCATCCTCTTCCTAGAACATCAATAATACCTTTTTGAATTTGGGAATACAAGTAGGCAATATCAAATATTGTGTTTGGACAATAGGAAGTAACCCTGTGTAATAGCAGACAACATTCATAAAATTTACTTAGTTTATCTTTTCTATTTGTTGCATCCCAATACTAGGACAAATCTAAAACATATGTATCTTCCCAGAAGAAATATTTCATCTCTAAAATTTCAGGAACCATCTTTAAATAATCTGTCAGGCATTATCTATGGAGAGTTTTAATTTAAACATAATGAACACAGGTAGAACCTTAAACACTGCTAGTGTTTTTACAAGTTATCTGTCATACCTCAACTGACATTTTCAGTCAAATCCCTTGAGGCTTCTTAATTCTAGAAATATGAGCCAAAGCATACACTTTTGCTATCAAAATCTTTTTGTGGTGTCTAATGAATAACGCCTACCATCACAGAATAAGCATTTCTTGTGATGAATGAACAATATTTGCACTCCTTTAACCATTGCCAAAGATGATGTGTAACTACAAGAATTTAAAAATACAAGTGTAAAGCAGTGTAGTGATTATTTGAAGTCAAACTACTGAAGTAGGCTCTCCATCTGTAGCCAACTTTCAACGTTCCTCTGTACTTTGCATTCTTCCTACTATGACTTTTTCATCAAAGTTTACCAGCAATTTTATTATTCCTATTAGAAGACTTTGGGTTTGATTTCAATATCCTTCATAACAGGTATTTAATTTGATCTGAAATACAAATCAGGTGGAAAAAGCAAACTCATGACAAAGCCATAAGACAGTAAATTTATTTGAAAGTATATGCCATTAAGAATTGAACACGGAATTTCATTTTAAAGCAGTGGCCACTTTTGTAAAGAGGGGAGTACTCCTTAAAGTGAAGAATACATACTTAAGAAATAGTCTCAAGGCTCACCAAAGTAGTTATGTATAGTGGGTTTATGTGGCAAGGTTTTGGTAGTGAGGGGTGGCAGGCATAGCATCTGTGAGAAGAATCTAGAAGCTGCCCCATCTTATATAGGGGCCAGTTTCAGCTGGCTCCAAAGGGACATGCTGCTGGCCAAAGCAGGGCCAACAAGCAATGTTGTTTGTGCCTCTGTGACTGCAGATTTAAGAAAGGAGAAAAACAAACAAACAAACAAACAAAACTGCTGTGCAACAGCAGAGTGAGAAGTGAGAACGAGCCCTGCAGACCCCAAGGTCAGTGCAGGAGGTGCTCCAGGCAGGCAGCTGAAGTTCCACTGCAGCCTGTGGAGAGGCCCCTGGTGGAGCAGGCTGTCCCACTGCATCCCATGGGTCCCACATGGAGCACATTGCAGCCCGTGGAGGAGCCCCCAGTGGATCAGGTGGATGTGGCTTGGAGGAAGCTGCAGCCCATGGAGAGTTCCCCCAGGAGCAGGCCCCAGGCCAGAGCTGCAGCCTGTGGAGAGGAGCCCACACAGGAGCAGGGGGTCTGGGGGGAGCTGCTGTCTGTGGGGAAACCATGCTGGAGCAGTTTGCTCCCGAGGGACTGATGGACCACGTGGTATGGAGCCATGTGGGAGCAGTTCTTGAAGAGCTGCCTATGGGAAGTGCATGCAGGCTCAGTTTGGGAAGGTTGGCATCCTGTAGGAGGGACCCCACGTGGCACAGGGGCAGAGAGTGACTGTGAAGGAGCCACGGAGGCAAAGCACTATAGAGTGACTGCAGCCCCCATTCCCTGCCCCTCCTCTCCCCCCCTGCCCCCCAAACGCACACATTCCCCTGTGCTGTTTGGGAGATAGAGGTGGAAGACAGTGGATGGAGGGAAGGTGTTTTTAGTTTGTTTTATTTGTTTCTTACTTCTCTACCTTATTAGTAATAGGCAATAAGTATCTGAAAGCTCCCTACACTGAATCTGTTTTCCCCATCACAATAAGTGCCGAGTGATCTCCCTGTCCTTATCTCAACCATTGAACCCTTTCCATTGTATTTTCTCCCCCTTTCCCTTTGAGGAGGTGGAGTGAAAGATTGACTGAGGTGGAATTCGCCTGCCCAGTGGAGTAAACCAATCACAGTAAGAAACATGTATTAATAATATATATTAGTAATAAAAATCCAGTGATCTAATAATTCTATTTTGCCAAAATTATACTCACAAGAAACAAGAATTTATGAGGTCATTTTCTTGCCAGCCAGGAAGCTTATTTGCCTAATAATAACAGCAAAAAACAATGTCCAAAGAGATATCATTACATTTCTATTAAGAAAAAATACTTGTGCTCATAGTGTTCAGTGCGGAAAGAATATCCACATTTATGCAACTATTCACAGTCAGTAAAAAAATGTGTGTAAAATGGAGTTGCAAGTGTAAGAGCTGTCAGACTATTAAATAAGAAATTTTCAGGGGTGTGTGAAAACATCCAGATATGATTCTTCAGACTTTGTATCTCTTTTGAAGTTGGCAGTTATCCATCTGTTTATGCATCTGAGCATCTGAACCGTTTTTTTTTGTTTTGTTTTGTTTTGTTTTGTTTTGTTTTGTTTTTGTTTTGCTTTTTTTTTTTTTTCCCCTAGTATATTTAACTTATGTTTTGGAAAAAAAAAAAAAAAAAATTGATTTACCTAGTGATTATACTTTTTTTTTTTTTTTTTTTTGAATGTATTTCATTTCTGATAATTCCTACTCTCCACTGCATTTTTTTACTTCTCCTGGTCACTTATGTACTTATTTTAAAGAACCATCCATGTAAATTGTGTGAATTTGAAATCTGTTTTCTGAATAAACTAGTATGCATAATTTAGTATATATTCGTACACTCATTGCTAAATTTAAAGAGTGTTATACTGCTCGTATGTATTACTTAGCATTTATTTGCATTGAATTGTATCTTCTGGGTACTCATTGTCCAGATTATTTGTATAGGTTTCCTCTTAAAGCTGTAAAAACGTAAAATATCAGACCTATGATAATTATCCAAGATTTCCCTATAAACAATTAAAAAAGTAGTTAATCTTTCTGTAAGCAGAAATGGATATATCATCATTCTAAGGTACTTTTTAATTATTATTATTATTTTCCCACACACCATACAGTGTGTGGGAAAACTTAACTGCTGAGTTTAGGCTGGATATCAAACTTATAGACAGCTAAATTTAGATTAGGTTAGTTTTATCCTTAGTATCATAAGATCTTTCAACTGTTCATTTTAGGTATCTTACTCTATTTAGGTATCTTACTCTATTTAAAATCATCCCATAACAAAATCATCCCATCAGAAACCTCTATCACTTCCTTATCTCTACCATTTACCATTTATCATTTCATTATCTTTCCAGACCATTTGCAAATATACTGAAGAGCACAAGAAAGAAAGCGTGTGAGACCCCACTAGTAAGGACACTTTTATAGTGAAAAAAAATATATATATATTCCTGTTTAATTTTTTCTACATTTTAACAGTTACTAACAAGATCCACTAGAACATTTTCCTTTCATCATGGTTTCTTTAGTATCTTTTAGTGAATGTATGCAATGAAGAGGTCTCTTTTTATTGTATATTTATTTAATTCCGTCAATATTTCTCTGTTTATCTTAACTAATTTTTATAGATTTATAATGTTTGATTTCCATCTGAAACATATTCTTGTTTAACCAAGTATCTTCTACTTTCATTATTTAATATGATTTCTATAGATTATGTTTTTTTCAACACAGAAAGTCTTATTTGAAATTAATATAGCTTTTGTTGTTGTTGTTGTTCTATTCCTCATGCTCTTTTGAATGCTAGGTTATAAAACAAAAATAGTTGATGTCAGATTTCAATTCCTTTAGAACTCTTGGGTGAATAGTCCCTGTTTCTGTGAAATTGTTTTTGTTCATGTCCATCTATTTTGTTTCAGTTAGAAAAAGTTCCTCAGACTTACCTCACTAATAATGTCTGTTATGGTCATATGGTTTTAATATCATTGGAAGTTCACTGTACACTTTGACAATTTTGAGCTCCACTAACTCTCGGACAGCCTTCTGTCTTCCAGGCAGGGCACTTGGAAAGCCTTTTATTACAATGATTTTCACAAGTTCTTCTTTAGGTGTTTTTTTTTTGTTTGTTTGTTTGTTCATTTCTTTTGTTTGTCTGTTTGTTGTTGGGTATTTTTTTGAAATTCTACTTTCAGTGGAGAAGACTTTAACTTTAGGAATAAAACATTTCTACAACCTACTGCTTTATTCTTCTGGTTAGCCATGCTGTGCAGATGGCCATGGCCAAATCTCTTAATTTTTCTCTTCTTTTATCCTAAAGCCTTATATCAAGCACCCTGAAAATACTTTTTTTTTTTTTTTTTTTTTTTTTAAGGTAATCTTTTAAACTGCTTAACTGCTTTCCTTACTCTTACAGCATTTCTCTTTTTAGATAAAAATAAAACATTATTCTGTTAAATTATTATTAATTTATAATAAAATATAAACAATATAATATAAAATATGTATAATAAAATATAAATAATATATATAATATATAATATATATTTATATGACAATATAAAATAATATTACCTTTTTTTTTTTTTTTTCTTTTTACTTAAAGAAATCACTGATGACACTATTACAATAATTCTTGAATCAGGTATTGTGCCTTTCTCAAGAACATGTCAAAAGAAGATTTCGTTTCTGTGATTTGTTAGATGCTCCAAAGAGCATTTGAATTTTTTTAATGTAATGTTTTATAACATAACATTAACCCCATCTATGTGTGAGTAACTGAACTCTCCTATTATGATTATGCTTTTCACTCTTACCATTTCAAAACCATTTCCAACATCCTGGTTGGGTCATTATCATACATAGCCTTAATTTAAAAATATTATTTTTGGTTATTGTATTTTGAGCTACTGAGATTCTCTGTTACGTTCAGTATGGCTAAGTTGTATTTACATTTGGTCCAGTTGCCTGTTTGTAAGAAGTCTGCTTACCATGGACCTTTATTTTCTCATTCCACTGATCTTTCCTGCTTTAATTCTATTTTAAAAAGTTTTCCTATATTCTAACATTAAATTTAAATTCCTCTTTTTTACATGGATTAATCTAACACCCAGGAAGATTCTGTCTCTGTTTGGCATTGCATGCAAAACACACCAGACAATGCTGCAGTGAAATTCTTACCTCTGGCTGGAGTTCACAACCTCCAGTTCCCTTGATAACTGATTCATGTGTCATCAGCAATTACATGCTCTGCAAATAGCAGGTCTGTCGCAGCTCTCTATAAGAATTTGCAAAGCTATCTCAACATGCCAATGTTTGCATCCAGAGGGGAAATCATACTATCACAGAATCATTCAGGCCAGGGAGTTTACCTAGTTGCAAATTCCTGTTCACAAGAGGGACAGCATAGAATTCAGACCAGGTTTCTCAGGTTTTTGTCCAGTAGTGTCATAAAAGCCTCCTAGGATTTCATTAATTTCTCTGGATGATGCATTTCAATGCCGTATTATTCTCACTGTGGAAAGTCTGTTCCTGATTCCTGGCTAGAAATTCACTAGTTTGTGACCATAAATTTATTTATCATATATCCCCAAAGATATCATAAATCTGATCATCCATATCAATAACAATCAAATGTTTAGCCCAAGAAACAAGATTATTTAATTCAAACTAAGTATAAAATAAAATAAAAGACTAAATTAACAATTAAATTATACAATTCTTATATAATCAAGAAGTTTTAATCACCTACAATATACAGTACTAGAATACAGCTTTAATTTCTCTGAAACTTTAAGCACGTTGTAGAAGCTGCACCTAGAATCAGGTGCTTTGAACTGAGTTCAGGAATCTAAAATCATTTAAACTGAATAATCTACAAATCTGAAATAGTGAAACCAATTTTTTGGGAAAGACCACATGCAGGACCATCAGATACAGGTCTTCTATTCATATATATGCAATTTTCATGTGTAGAAATGAAGGCTGAGCAGGCTGCCTAGGGAATGTTAACTTTGAGGTAGGAGTCATTTAGTATAATATTAACTATCTGAAAAATATTCGTCTGGTTTTGTTATCAAGACACCATCTATTCTCAACAGAGTAGGACTGACAGGTACAATTAATCTGAGTTGGGATGGCTCACATTCTAGATATATCTATCTTGACTATGGAGAAATACTAGATATGTAGCTTTAATGTGACATCTAACTTATAAACAGTTGAAGTTTTATGAGATATTCTTACTCCTTACCTACATACACAGTACTCCATGGTGCCACAGTAAATCATGCAATCTGAAAGTACTCAGGAGGGGTCCTGCAGACCACCCTTATGGGTTTTCCTGACAGGCTGCCTGCCTTCATCTAAAGCATCATTCACCTGTCCTTTAATGAGTATTTTAATACTTCACACAAATATGTTTTCTTCCAAGTGAATTAAGGGCATGCTTCATTACCACTTGTGTATTCACTCGAACATATGAGCAGGAGTATTTTATTTAAAAATGATTTGCTTTCTAATGAGGATCAAGTATGTTTGAGGGTATTATAGGTATTCTACATCTTTGAAATCAGTGTTAAAATCCCCATTGTTTTCGGAGACACTAGATACAGTTTTAAAACGTGCAGCAGAATCAGGAAAGCAAAAAATGGGGAGTATACATTTTTATCTAAGGATGAAATTATTCAAGAGGCCCTGAAGATGCAGATAGTAAAGAACTTTAAGAAAATAGACTTTTATTAGGGAATCAGAAAAAAAAAAAAAAAAAAAAAAAAAAAAAAAAAAGAACAAAAGTTGGCATAAATGTTTAAGTTACAGACTGATAAAGCCTACAGTTACATATGACTTGCTGAAATTTGTTTTGGATATGTCCTCTTACATGATATCACAGCCAAGAACTTCATATCTGAAAAATGTATACTCAGCTAAACTTTGCTTTTTTTCTGTAATTATTATAATGGATACATTTGTCTTAGTTTTAAAATTTGTTAGATTTTGTGTGTGTGTGTAGATTAAAATGGTCAGAAACATAAAAAGTATATATATATATATATATTTTTATTTTGTTAATGATAAATCATTCTCTTCATTTTTTGTTTGATTACATCTACATTGAGAGAAAAGTATAGCACTACCAGTTAGTTAGGAGCACATTCTTTCTCAATAGGCAAGAGGCAACCCAATTTTGCTTCCAAATGTATTTGAGAAATCAGAGTACAATGACTAAGTAATCATTGGTACGACTCTTACGACTCTTCTTAGAGATGGGTGTCAGATTAGCAAGTCCCTAGTTATCAGGAACCTCTCTGCATGACTGTGACTACTGATAGATGATGGAAAGAAGCCCAGAAATCACATCTGCCAAGTTCCTCAGGACCCTAGGGTGGATCCCATCTGGCCCCATGGACTTGTGACAGTCCAGGTGGAGCAGCAAGTCTTTTACTCTTTCCAGTGTCATTTTTTCAGCCTGGGTCAGCTCTTCTGGCTGTGTCTCATCCCAGCTCCTTGTGCACCCCTTGTCTCCTTGCTGGAAATGCAAATACCATTTTGTGTGAGGCTATATGAAGAAAATTATGTGTCCCAGCTAAAACCATGTCAACAAGTAGGCAAGCATCTATTCATGGCTTCCAAGACTTTCAGAACCACGGTATTTCTGGATTTGTTTTGCCATGGGGCCATCCTGAGGGTAACTTATGTTTCTAACAACAATTGCAAGGAAAAGGAAAGTCATCAAGAGAAACATAAAGAAATACAGTCCTCACAGTAAATATAAGATGTTAAGCAAAATTTTACTTGTGCAATTGATGTTCCAATTATATAACAAAATAGATGAGTACAATGTTTAGATAAAAACAAGTTTTTAAAAAGCACACTCTTATGAGCCCTTAACTTCTTTGCTTGTTTCTATAATTCCAGAAGATTTTATATATATATATATACATATACATATATATATATATATATATATATATTTTGAACTTAGGAGAAGCTCATATAACATTTTGCATAGTTTTCTTGGTTACAGAATTTTATGTGTAACTAGAAAAGTCTGATATAAGGAACAGTTTTCATTGAAAACTAATGATTAAATGAGAAAATATGTGTTTTAGTGTGAAGGATTCAAAGTTACTTTCAAGCAACATGTGTACTGTAAAAGTCAAATCTAGTGTCAAATTTGTAATACTAGCATTTTATATAGAAAAACTTTATGTGAAAGCATTTCTGCTGATTTTAAAGTGCCTTAACTTGAACCATGACTTGAGGGCAGAAACAAGACTATCTGCTTTTGAAACTCAGCTACCTACGGCCATTCATAGTTCATATACAACTTGTGCAAAAGAAAAATTCTATGGACTCTTCTCCCATTTAATTAACTACAGGCAACAAATTCTTCAGAGGCAGTTGGTCTACTTTTAAGTTCTACTTTCTCTTCAGCAAGTAAATTAGAAGTATTGAAACTTTGGAAGATAAGCTCTTTCTGAAGCACTGCTGAACACTGCTGCTAGGCAAGAGGGAGGGGAAAGAAATTATATATTCAATGCTGACATTCCTGCTAAAGCCTGCAGTAGGTCTTGAACAATTCATTGAAGTAGCTAGTACTAGGAAATAGACTTGAAAATGTATTTATTCTTATTTCATATTATCTTCAGTGGATTAAGACTAACTCCAAGTTCCTTTTTCATAAGGAAACTTTCCAATATTATGTACACTTATACTGATGGTGAACTGCTCATTTATTTTAGTGATACATCATCAATTCCACTGGAGTTACTCATAGTAATTACTTAGAATTAAAAGTTTTTCTTGAAAAACTCTCACTGTTTTATTATTTTATTTTTAATAAGGATTACTATAAAGAGAAACAACATTGAACCCTGATAACATGTAAATGTGTGAGCTACATTTCTGTAACTCAGCCTTAGTATTTTGATGGCACGCAAACACATGAAAAACACACAAAATATGAATTTTAGCAGTATAACTCACATTCTGACAGGTGTTAGGGTTTCATTATCCCTTTCTCAGTCACGCCCATCATCACAACTACACAAGGAAGAACTATGACAAGCATAAGAAAATACTAAGATTGCATAAAGAAACATAAAAAAAAAAAAAAAAAAAAAAAAAAAAAGACCACAAATGCAAACAGTACTGTCTTACATTTCCTGCAAAGTGTATATTTATAAAAGCATAATCACCTAGGTATTAAAGGTAAAGTGCAAAATATTTTTCAGAACAATACACAGTTAAGAGACTGACAGTTTCATTAAAAGTTTAGTATTAATGACTTTTGGCCTTAGGAGATACACTTAAATAGAGAATGTATTGCGAGCAACGTAATTTTGGGGAAACAACAACAACAACAACAAAAACAATAAAAATATAGATAATCTATTCTGATATTTAATTGGGGGGGAGGGGAGGAAGAGGAGGCTGTAGGAATGTAGGAGCTTTTATAAGAACCTGAGTAACAGAAAATCAAAGAACTCAACAATGTTGTTATTCAGCATCTTTGATGGCCACAAGAAGATAGAAAGTGAAAATAATAATCAGATACACTTTTATTTAAAAAAAAAAAAAAAAATCAGAAAATGAAAATAACTTGAGCCTGAAGCTTCTGAGTTTAGAGTGCTTAAAGCAGTGTTCTAACATTTTGATCCCAATGATAATTCTAAACAACTTAAATGGCTGAAGATATTTCTTAAAAACAATAAGAATATGAATATTGTTGGAAATATAGAATTTTCTGTATATATTTGCACAAGAAATAACTCTAAAGAAGCTCTCAATTTACCTCAGACTGAATATTGCAAACACTTAACGCTGTGCCAACTGGCTCTGTTGTACATGCTCTGATGTCTAAAAGTCTTTGTATGCATGTGTCTAAAGGTCTGAATATTCATGGTTTTACCATGATAGTCCTTGGGACAGAAATGACGATATAAGATCTATGGGTCTTTTGAATTACATTTAGAGTAGAATGAAAATGGCTTTCAAAATTATTTATTTATGGTAGATTTCTATGAGCATATGCAGTGTGGATTACAATTGTATTCCCATATATCACTTTCACTCATTGACAGAGAACATACATGGAAAAAGGCATTTGGAAGATTTGAGTAAATGTTTTGTGTTTAGACAGAATAGATTTTTGTTTTGCTTTGTTCTGACAGTAAGCAAACAATTAAGAAGACAGTTATAAAAAGATTGTTAGGCAGCTAAACAAACTTTTACATATCATAAACATGTCTGATAAACAAGCTTAGTTATTCAATAGACGTGGACTGCTTTAACTAACAAAAGTTCAATGAGAAGGTAAAGATACAGTGTGTGTTTTGCAGGTAATAATTGCAGTCCTTTGATACAGTGTCCAAGCACAGGAAATGGAATTTCAAGGATGTCATTACAAAGAGCTTCCAAAAGTTGTCTTAAAAATAATAGGCTCATATGCAAATAAGAACCGATTAAAGAGTATAAAATGTTTTTTTTTTTCCTCAGTTCATAGCCATAATGTATTTCTTTCCTCATAAGTTGTTAGTTAATCCATTCTTCATCAGAAGAATCAAAACCAATATTCTTCCAGAGCCAAACAGTGCCACATAAGCTAGGGCATGTTGGATGTAATTCACACCTCTGTGAAGTCTAGAACACTAGAACTAATTCTAATAATACTCCGCAGGCTCCACTTTCCAATACTGAAACCTGTATTAAACATAGAGAAGTTAAAACTGTGCCTTCACTAAAATAATACAAGAGATTTCTTTATAAATTCATCTAACCAGAATATAAATCTCAAGTTAAAATGTTAACATCACATGTAAAAGTTCATTTAAGTGGTGTCTTGTAGGACACACAAGCATGTTTTTATAGTGATCATATTTTGACAATAATTACCTGGAAAGATTATGGAGGCAAGAACTGCCTGTTCTTGTCTGTCTATACAATATAAACCCAGCTGAGGGCTGACCTGAATGAGATCTCTAGGTCTTTAACACATATGTAATAAACAGGCAACAGTAATAAATTCACTTTACCAGACTGTGAAAGTTCATTCTATTTGTTGCTGCCATTTATATAGCCAAAATGTGGTTTTGTGTGAAACTAACTGACATGAATTGCTATTTCTTCTCTACTGCAATACAGAGTTTAAGATGAATTGCCATATAAATAAATACAGCTGTCTTCACTATACTAGCTGAACTGCTCCTCCATGAAATCACCATGAGAACTGGAATTCTCCCTGAGAAAGTTATCATACCATAAGCCAATCAATTTTTTTCAGTATTATCATAACATTCCCAAGAGCACCTCCTTTATACTATGATAGACACAAAATTATAGAGATGGATATTAGTGCTTACCATCAGATTTTTTTTTCAGGTTCTCCTTTGCAGTTTTCTGTTTCCAAGGTTATTATTTCCTCACATGATGTGGGAAAAATAAATTCCTTTAAACAAGGAATTTAGAAAAAGGAGTACACATTCTGATATTTTAATACTGCAACAATTCAAAATCTGAAGAAATAAACTAGGCAAATTCTGTACAAAGAATCAAAGTATTTCCAGCTTTATCTAATAGCTTTTATCTAATAATAAAATTGTATTTTAACAAAGGGTCAGCAGATCTGTAATCTTTAACAAACAATAATTTTTGTGGCCTTCAACTCATGTTTCTATATAAGAAGTGAACGAGCTTACTCCCCCTTCTGTTTTGAAATCTGTCTGCTAATGATAAATAATGATAAATGTCTCCTAATGATAAATATGGCAATGGAACATAGGGAATCCTGATGTCCTGGTTTCAGTTAGAACAGAATTAATTTTCTTCCTAGTAGCTGGTGGAATGCTGTGTTTTGGCTTAGGATGAGAAGAGTGCTGATAACACCCCGATGTTTTAATTGTTGCAGAGCAGTGCTTATACCAAGCCAAGGACATCTCAGCCTTTCGCTCTGTTCTGCCAACAGGCAGGCTGGGGGTGCAGTAAGAGCTGGGAGGGGACAGACCCAGGACAGGTGACCCAAACTAGCCAAAGGGGTATTCCATACCATCTGACGTCATGCTAAACAATATATAGGGGTGGCTAGCCGGGGGGAGGGGGCCGGACTGCTCGGGGTTAGGCTGGGCATCGGTCAGTGGGTGGTGAGCAATTGCATTGTGCATCACTTGTTTGTACATATTATTATTATTTTCCTATTATCACCATTGTATCATTATTATTATTATTGTTATTATTATTTTGTTATTATTATTTTCCTGTCTTATTAAACTGTCTTTATCTCAACTCACGGGCTTCACTTTCCATTTCTCTCCCCTGTCCCAGAGAGGGAGGGGGGAGGGTGAGCGAATGGCTGTGTGGTGTTTAGCTGCCGGCTGGGTTAAACCACGACATCTGACTACACAATTTGTCTTCAATGCCACTAAATACAACTTCCTGTTTCTACCTTTTCCACTTCCACTTCTGTTATATTAAAAATGCTAAGTTTTTAAATATGTGCTTTTTCCCTGTAATATCTTGGAGATGTAAGTAAAATGAAACGCAGTGAATACATAAAGCCTGATAAAATATTGTTCATTTAAGTTTTCAAACATATTTAATATTCTGTTTTGCACATACCAAGATGAGGTTGGAAAAATGAATTTGAACTTGGTACAATACAGAAAATCTGCAGTGATAGACATATGCTACACAGAATTACCAAAACAAAGAAACAAAGAAACAAACAAAAAACCTTAGCAACACAGTTGAGAAGCATTAAAAGTCCAGAAACACCCACATATTATTCATGTGTGATGATAAATTTTAACTAAGTAACTGTCACTGAGAAAACCTATATCCACAGCTAAGAGTCCAAAAACTTTATATCACAGCAACTCCTGATATCAGACACTAAAACAAAAAACATGCAACAGTGACAATTCCAATTTTGGCTGCCTGGCAAATATGCATAATTGGGAAAGCCACAAGTAATTTGATTTCATTTTATAATTTAATTTGAAATACTTCAATTGCTTAAGAATTGTATATTTAAAATATGCACTTGCCATTTTATTTCTTTTTTATTTGATACTTGATTCTATTTTTGTGAATAACAATTCAACAAGGAGATGATGTATTGTAGAGAGAGATTTTACACATAATCATAGGGAAGCAAAGGAGCTAATAATATCCCAGAAAATATCTTCTGGAAAAGCAGTATTACACCTTTGTGCTGTAGCCTTGGACTTAAATTGCTTTTTTTAAGGTAAGTTTTTCCCCTTTGATTTCACATCAGAGGAGCATTGAGCTGGTGCGGCCAGAAGCATCAAACCACACACTACTCAGTGACACACAGTTTAAAATTTCATAGGTAGGACAGGCATCATGGATGGACAGTCATTTCTAAGATTCCTATTCTGCAACATGTACAAAACACACCAAGGCAGTCCCAGAGGAGAACAACAGCACGCAAGGGACCCCCAGGAGACAAGGGCATTCAGTCTGACCCTTTGATGGGGTGACAGTCTGACTCCCTTACCCAGTGTGTTGCTCATGGTTTCGCCTTCTCCACACCACCAGGAATCTCTGAATGTGAGATATTCACCAATACAGGGGAGCTATGCTCCCAGCTGTTCATTATTTCCATATAACTTGGCAGCATAAATTTCTAGTGGTCTTGTTAATCCTGAAGCTGGAGACAATCTGATTTTTGCAACTGAGGTCAGTTAGTGGCTGTTATTGGGCTTTCTATCAGCAACTGCTCTTACTCCATCTGTGTTACTGTACAGGTGAACTCAGTGACAGTCATACAAGAAAGTTCCTCTATCATTTCTTTATTTTAGCAGACTAATTAAGTCAGAACTAGACGAAGGTAGTTGAGGTCTTATCTGTCTGAGCCTTACTTTCAGGTAAACTTTATCTGTAACATTTCTACAGATATGTGACTAAGAAGCATTTAACCTAATAGACAGAAATAATAACAAGCTTACCGTCTTCTATGTTTTGTGGGATGAGACATGAAATGAAATGTGTGTCCTAATATTGATCTGATTAAAAAACAGATATATGCATGTATCCCTTTCACCTCCAGAAGCTTCAGAAACATTGCACTGTTAACTTTACTAAGGACAGAGCTCATTGCTGTAGACACTATAATAACTGTCTATCAGTCTGCTGCAAATATCAGTCATTGTCAGTTTGAGATAGTCAGTAATGATATTTGAAGTTAATGCTTGCACAGATTGCTGCCAACAAACAATGTACAAATTAAAATAGGGTCATTATTTAATATACTGTACATATTCATTTTCTCATATAGTTTATTCAGTGCCAGTGCCAGTAGTTAAGACCTTCTAAAAACAGAAAAAATGGTTCCTGATACAGCATAGACCTGTGCCTTCCTGAAGACCCCCCTCTGAAAAAGACTCGGAAAGCCTGACAATTCATTGCAAGTTCAAATGTTCAGCCTTTCATGTTCAGCCTCAAAGCTTTGATCTTGAAAACAGGTAGGTATTTGGAAAACTTTTTCATGTGTAAGAAATACAAATTTTAACACCACTTGTTTATTCATTTGCATAATCACTGAGAGGTTCAGACCTTATCTTTGCAGAAATTAAGACCGAAGTAGCAGAGATTGATGTAGCATTCCCTGTATATGTATTCAAATAAAATGACACTTAACAAAATGAAAAAGTTCCAAACTCAAAAGCCAACTACAGTAGAAAATCATGCTTAAAAACCTCAAGAATATTGACATGTTAATACACAAAGACTTTTATGCTTGAGATCCAGAGGATCCAGAGAAGAGAACGGATAACCGAAAACCAGAGCTCTTGGAGGTTGTTCACTCTTACACCATTGACTGCACTTCCTTTTTTTTTTTTTTCTTTTTTTTTTTTTTTTCTTTTTAAATGGTAATTCCAAGCTGTCCAGCCAGTTTTTAACCCAGCAAAGAGTCCACTTGTCCAAGCCATGGGCTGCCAGCTTCTCCAGGAGAATACTGTGGGAAACCATGTCAAAGGCTTTGCTTAAGTCTAGGTAGACTACGTCAATAGCCTTTCCCTCTTCCACCAGGCAGGTCACCTGGTCATAGAAGGAGATGCAGTTAGTCAGGCAGGACTTGCCTTTCATGAACCCATGCTGACTGGGCCTGATCCTGCACAGGTCCCACATACATTGCATGATTTCATTCAAGATGACCTGTTCCCTCACCTTTCCTGGCACCAAGGTCAGCCTGACAGGCCTGCAGTTGGCCAGGTCCTCCTTATGACCCTTCTTAGAGATGGGCATCACAATAGCATGTCACCAGTCATCTGGGACCTCTGAACAACCATGACTGCTGATAGATGCTGGAAAGCAGCCCAGCAATCACACACCAACTCCCTCAGCACTCTCAGGTGTGTCTCACTTGGCCCCATGGACTTTTGACAGTCCAGGTGGAGCAGCAGGTCTCTAACTGTTTCCGCCTGAATTGGGGGGTAGGGGGGTTTTCTGCTCTTCCTTGTCCCAGACTTCCAGGTTGGGAGGGTGTGTTGCCCTGGTGCCTTTCTCTCAGGTGTGGCAGGGAGTGACTCCATGGGTCTAACTCCTGTTCACACTCTCTGATAGTTCTTAATCTCTCCAGCTCCTCCTTGAGCTTTGCCACCAGGCTGATCAGATCCTCCACCTTCTCACACCTCGCACAGGCAGTATCTCTGGCACACACCATTGGCAGCAACAAGCTCAGGCACTCTCTGCAGCCAGAGACCTGAACAGCCGCATCTTTGGGCAGGCACTCAGTCTGAGTCGCCACAGTCTTTTTGGCGAGTGCTTTAGTGAGTGCTTGCCACCTGGTAGTGACCTTGCTTGGGCTTGCTGTCTAGGAGGTAGCCAGTAGGTGGGCCAGTTTCCTGAGTGGCAACGAACCTCCACCCTCCCTGTGCCAACTGCCATGCCGTGCCCTGACCAACATGCACCATGCCCTGACTGACACGTGCCATGGCCTGACTGATGCGCCACGCCCTGTTTGCGTGCCCTGTTCACTGTGCTCCCTAGGGGCTGCCTTTGTGCAGCAGGGGCACTGCTGGCTCCACTCGTCTCTCATCAGCTGCCCTCGCAAGGGATGCCGGGCCCTGGCAGCTCCCTCAACTGCCTCGAAGTCGTGTCGATGCATTATACTTGCATCTACAACACAGCATAGAGAGAGAGCATTGGGTGTGCATGCGTGCATCTGTTGTAATTTGTGGCCTGTGTGGATGTTCTTTCACAGTATTATTGCAAACTTTTTTTTTTTTTTTTTTTTTTATTAATAAAGATACAACATCAAGATACAGAATTTGAAAATGGCTGTACAATCCTAGATTACCTTAAAGAATCCGTTTTTCTGTTGTTCATTCATATGGGTGTATTTAGCAAATTTATAGTTCTTTCAAGGGAAACAAGTGCATAGTGTCACCCTGAAAGTTCATAAAGGACTCATTTCTTACATGTGGATGCACTTGGAAAAACAATTAAATAGAGGAATATGTGTGTCATATGACAGTTTAATTTTGCCATTGATTATTATGATTATGATGTTTATTAAGTCATATTATGACTTCCATAGAAGTAGTTTCTTGAGATTTTTTTTTATGGCAATCACAGTGTGATGCTAACAGAATCTCACCAGACCATGCACCCAACAAAAAGCCCCAGGATATTGTATTGGTTTACCTGGCCTTGCAACAAAAACTCACATAATATCAAGGGAAACTGCCTACTTAGCATAGACTTCTGAGCTGGTTAAACTGTAGTAGTGAGGGTGGGTTAAAATGTGATCCCACTTATCCTCTCTGAAAGAGAGGAATTCTGCTGAGCAAAGGCAGTTAGAGATGTATTGACTCACTGCTGAAGCAGAGCTGCATTTTTCTGTCATCGGAATTCAAATTTGCTCCATGCAAATTCGTACAGTCATTTCACAAATTATTACATGACATGAACATGTACACAATTCATTTGAGGTCCTGGCACTTACTCATTTCAAAGTCCTAGGAAGGATCCATGAGTTCTCTTTGTGTGTTTATACATATGCATCCATATGAGGACCTGTCTTATGGTGTAATGAATAAGACAAACCTGTATTTCTATATATGTATTTGTACGTATATACAGATATTAATGTTGCTAGAATGATAAAACCATCAAAGTAGCAACTGGTTTGACTGACCTCACCTGATTTTCTCATCAGCCATCTCCACATAGAATTAATCTACAGGTGAATTAGGAGAAACAAATCAAAAGAAGCATAGTTAAAGGATGAAGTGTTGCATGCTTCCTAATTAGTACTAATATTTCAGTAATATTTTGCAATAAATCAACCAGTGATGTAACAAAAACTTACAGATCTACTTACCTCACATGTCATGCTTGGTATTTCTACATGTATACACGAGTGCATACAAATATACACACATGGTGACAACTAGATAGAGTTTATGTTATACAGTAAGTCCATATCAAGTTCCACTGCGACTCATAAACAGTCTTTAGAAGACACTGGGAAGGGGAAGTACACTAAAAAAAATGGAAGTGAATTGATTATGTGCTTTGAATTCCTATCACAGAACTGCTGGTTGTAATTTAACCTTGGAATAGATATTGATTGACATTTACAACAGGGGACTTCATTACTTTACAGTAGAACAGCTGAATGTAAAATGGTGCTTTCCAAATATCGTAAGAGACTATCTTCAATGTAAAAATATAGGCACACATTTATCTATGATCTATTGAGGCACTCATAGTGACCTGGTCCCCAGGTTGCCCCAGAGTAGGTAGCTCTAGAACATATAAGAATATACTTCTTGATTTATTTTAAATGGAAATTAAGAGATAGGGAGAAAGTGAAGAGCAGTGGAGGTCACTTTATATGTCATCCCAGCCTATAACTGGGATGATGCATAGACTGAGAATGCAAAATTGCTTGTAGGTTTTGCTGGCATAGGCTTGGTGCTGAAAACCATCTCTCTATACTCTTGTACTTAACTAAGGTCATGTGAGATGCTCAATCTATATAATCTTCAGTCCATAAACAAGCTTAAGGAACTTCAGTGTTTGAATCAATCTTCTTCTTGACATTAAAAAGAACACTTGTTTCTCTATGAAGATATTTATTGAGCTCCAAATTGTGAGAAGAAAAATTTTTGCTTTGAAGTAGTAGAAGCTTACAAAGGGGTGACTTTTTTTTTTTTTTTTTTTTGTATCTTAAAAGATAAGAATGCATTTGGTACTGCCAAAAAATAAAAATAAAATAAAAATAAAACCACCACCACCACCAAAACAACAACAAAAACAACAAAAACACTTGCCCAAATAGTTATTGTATAGACACGCTATGTCTAGAAAATATGTTTTAGTGTGTTTAAAAGAATAATTTCTTGCCAGAACTTGTACTTGACTTTCATTTCACTTGGAAAAGAAGAAATTGGAATCAACTCGTCAGGACTAATTACGTAAATTAAATTAAAATAAGGCAAAATACTTACAGGTTAAGTTTTTACCTTGCTATTACAAAAAGCTATTACCTACAATAATGTATTTCACACTTTGTTTCAACCAAGGGTTTACTCAAACAACTAAGATAAATTTAGTATGTCTGAAGGATTTAGTATGTCAGAAAGGATCTGTAGATTATTTACAATACTTCCATAGATAAAGGTTACCATGTAGAAACTACTTTCTTTCTGTTAATCTTTCCCATATAAACTCAGCTTGAAAATCCCCCTCAGCCTCCTCCATTTGCAGCTACTGTGCTGGTGCTGCAAAGGGAAGAGGCTAGCTCTTGGATAACTGACTTTCAGGAACTGTAACGATGATAATACCTTCGTAAAGATTAAGCAGGTAGATTATGCAGCACGAATGCAGCATTCTTATACTGTGAAATATTGCTAACAATTGTTTGTATACAGCACTATCCTCTTTCTCATGTTACCTAAAGCTGCAATCTGATATGGAGACCATTATAATCTAGTTCTAAAGGAAATAATTATTCACTGAAGAGTGGACAAATACAAATAAAAGCAAAAATCAGCTGGGATTTAACAGACTGAATCTATGTAACAAATAACAGGTGTATTCATTCTGATGAGTCAAATAGCAATCTTTTTCAAAGCTTTCAGCTGATTTCTCTGTCTATGGAGAATTGTGAGATAGGTCATGAAAATTCCCTGAAGTAAACATCTATATGCAAGTGAGCTTTCCTAATGTCTTGGAAGAACCGACTACACTTTAATAAATATTAAGCTTTTTTTTTTTTTTTTTTTTTTTTTTTTTTTTTTTTTCCAAAAATCTCTTTGGTATGTGACAATATAATTTTAAAACACATAATTGGCATTGTTTCTTGGCATACATACATAGATTAAATCAAAGAAGTAGCCTATACAACCCAATCAGAGTTTTTCACTATGTCATCTATTAGATAGATGGTGCATTAATGTTGCAATACAGGAACTGTCCATGACATGAGTAGGGAGACTTGAATTTGCACAAAAGTTCAGCAAGTCCATTTAACACACATCTACTTTGAGTACTAAATTCAGACTCATTAGCTGCACAGACAAGGAAAATTGCACAGGAGGTCCTGCATGCATACCTAAGTATACCTAAGGACCTAACTATATTAAGTTATTTTACCTGTTACAGGACATTTGGAATACATTTGTGAAGGTGGTAGGAGCTTTGCAATGAAATTTATGGGGCCTTTTACAGTATAACAGTAGATGGTCACACAGAGAGTTCCAGTCAATGGCTCAATGTCTAGGTGAAGATCAGCAGTGAGAGGTGTTTTCAGGGGTCAGTGCTGGGACCAGTATTATTTAACATCTTTGTTAGTGACATGAACAATAGGATTGAGTGCACCCTCAGCAAGTTTGCAGATGACACCAAGCTAAGTGGTGTGGTTGATACACTAGAGGGAATGAATGCCATCAAGAAGGAACTTGACATGCTTGAGAGGTGAGTCCATGTCAATGTCATGAAGTTCAACAAGGCCAAGTGCAAGGTCCTGCACCTGTTCTGGGGGCAATCTCAGGCACTAATGGAGCCTGGGAGATGACTGTATTGAGAGCATCCCTGTGCAGGAGTTGGGGGGCTGCTGATGGATGAAAAACTGAATATGAGCTGGCAATACACACTTGCAGCCCAGAAAGTTGATCATATCCTGGGCTGCATCAAAAGAAATGTGGCCCCAAGTCAAGGGAAGTGATTCTTCTCCTCTGCTCCACTCTTATGAGACCCCACCTGGAATATTGTGTTTTCCTCTGGTGCTCTCAGCATAAGAAAGCCATTGACCTATTAGAATGGGTCCAGAGGAGGGCTGTGAATATGATCAGAAAGCTGGAGCACCTCTCCTATCAACAGAGACTGAGATAGTTGGAGTTCAGCCTGGAGAATAGAAGGTTCTGGGAAGACCTTATAAAGGCCTTTCGGTACCTAGAGGGGGCCTACAGGAAAGCTGGGGAGGGACTCTTTGTCAGAAAGTAGAATGATAGGACAAGAGGGGGGTTAAACTAAAAGAAGCTAGATTGAGATTGGATATAAAGAAGAATTTCTTTACTATGAAGGTGGTGATGCACTCGAACAGGGTGCCTAGAGAAATTGTGGATGCCTTGTCTTTGGAAGTGTTAAAGGTCATGTTGGATGGGTCTTTGAGCAAACTGCTTTGGTGGAAGGTGTCCCTGCTCTTTGCAGAGGGTTTGGAATTAGATGATTTTAAGCTCCCTTCCAACTCAAACCATTCTATAATTCTACAATTTAGCTATTATTGTATCTACTATTATCACAAACATAGTGCTAGTAAGATGTAGAAAATATACATTACTCTTCACTTTATTCCAATAAATTAACTTCTGGACAAAATACTGTATAAATGTATTTAAAAGGTAAATGTGTTAATATGAATCATGAATGTGCACATTAGGATTACTAAAGGACTCAGGGCTGCTTTCTCATCCTATGCTTTTACCTAAATTCCAGAATTGCCAAGTTTTACTAAGATTTTTAACAAACTGATTTATTGTAGCCAGTATAGAAGCTAACCAGAACATACAGGTTATGTCTCTAATTCTTATCTAAATAGTTACTTAAAAAAAACAAATACTACCTGAATATGGAATGCTGATGAATGAATAAAACATACTATTTTTTCTGTCAGCATTTGTCTCCCCTTGAAGTTATTTGCTGAAATATTTAATAGCCGATTAGAAATCTATTTCTCTGCCAGTTAAAATCTATCATTCATTTGATGTGATATTATAATTACTCATTTATAATCTGAAATATTTCACATCATTGCATTGAAGAAATAATTCAGAATTGTTTTCCAATTAATAAATAAACTTAATTGCTTGGAAAACATACTGTCTCTTACAGTCCCATAGAAGATGGCATTGGGAGCTAAGATGATACTACGTAAGGTTCTGCAGATCATTATTTAGCAGTTTAAATACACAGTTAAAATTTTATAGATATACATCAAGGCCAATGGTGCTATTGATACCTTGCAGATGCATCTTGCATCTCTTGAAGCTTAAATCAGGGCTCTGCTAATGATCAGAGGGGATTTGCCTTGGGCTATCTTCACTATCTCCAACTCACAGTTACCTAGTCTAGAAACTTCAGTGAACTAAAGAGGCAGTAAGAAAAATTTAATACACACTTTTTTATTTCATGCTATGAATTAGCCATCAGAAAAGTGCTTGATTGTTCTTCCCCCCTGGAGACTGATGACTTATGTCAATTTTTCTTAGCAAAATGTGTGGGAAAAAAAATTCGGAAGATGACATCTCTATCAATATTTTCTTTTCTGTCTTAAATATGGGTGTTAAAGGATCCACACAGTCACACAGAACAGTTACCTGTAAAAAAAGTGATAAGCTTCAAAGTATTACCCTTTCCACTCTGTAATTTCTATGATCTCTCAGGACAAGTATAATGATCTTGGTATCCCAGGCTAGTTGGTTAATTTGCCACAGCTTAATATTTATATAATGAATATGGTATTGTGAGAATTAAAGTTGTGCTTTTGCAGTGGAAAACTCCACCAACCTTGCATATTCAGAAGTGGTTGTGCAGGCATAACAGTGGGGAGTATTTTAAGCAGATAAAAGGACAGTGGAAAGTCTCACTGTCCCAAAATAAGGAGGACGGCTAAGAAAAACAAAACAAGCAGCGTGAAATCAATAAACACAAGAGAAAAAGGAAAAAGGAAAAAAAAAAAAAAAAAAAAAAAAGAATAAACTAACAGTTGGTCAAATACAATTGTACATAAATGGTATAGTAATAAGCGTCGAGTAGTTTGTGAACCTGTACTACTCAGCCAATGAAAAAAACAGGGGAGAAATTAAGTGTTGGCTAATAGGGAATATAAGGTTATGATATGCTTTTGCTATCTACTCCTGCTTACAGGATGCCTGCCATTGCAATCACAAATAAAAATGCTACTTCACTGAGATCCTTGCCTGAGCCTGTGTTAATGGCTGCAGATTGTTTCTCACAGTAGTAAGCTTGTTTGGCACAGAGAGATGCTCTGCCAGTGCTGAAATGTGTCCTATACAGATCCTCCTCCTCCTTTGTCTTTTAGTCATCTGTCACTCATCTCCACATAATACCTTCAAATAAAAACATATATGTGCATATAAACAATTTACCTTTGTTACACCTGAAGAGAAATAAAGCAGTTATTAATCAGTGAGACCCCACAGCCCTCTAACCTTAAGTAGACCTGAGAGATCAAAAGAAGAAACACATATAAAGTTATTTTGTGAAAAAGTAGCAACATGACACAGTATATTGCTATGCATGCTACTTTCTGTGTAACCACTCTACCCCAACATAAAATTGTGAGATTTTTTTTTTTCATTACTCACTAAAACAAATATTACAAGACATCAGAGCTAGTATAACTGTAAATACTGCTCACTTATATAGTTTGAGGGCAGTAAGTTCATAAATTAAGAACTTCTTTACAGAAAGGGTTGTGAGGCATTGGAACAGGCTGCCCAGGGAAGTGGTGGAGTCACCATCCCTGGAAGTCTTCAAAAGACGCTTAGATGTAGAGCTTAGGGATATGGTTTAGTGGAGGGCTGTTAGCGTTAGGTCAGAGGTTGGACTCGATGACCTTGAGGTCTCTTCCAACCTAGAAATTCTGTGATTCTGTGATTCTGTAATGTCATAATGAGATAATAAAAGCATGTGTTACAGGTGAGACAGTTAGAAATGCATTCCCTTTGTTATAAAAACTGCATATGAACATGGAGAGTATGTTCTGACATTTGAGAAAACAGAAATGTTTCTATTCTTCTCTATCATGAGTACATAACATGTACATAACATGTACTCATGATAGAGAGTACATTCTCATGAATATCACTTACTATTTTCCAGTGATAACAGAAAGTAGAATGATGAACATAAAACTGTGAAAAATAAATATTCCAAACTTCAGATAAATACCTCTAGAATCTGATGGTACTCCGATTTTACTCAGTCAAAATTTGTAAAAATCATATACAAGAAAAAAATAAATAATTAAAATAAATAAAATAAAATAAAATAAAATAAAATAAAATAAAATAAAATAAAATAATAAAATGGAAATTAATCCATAGAAATTATCATGAGTCAAAAATCACAGAGCAAAATGTACTTAAGTTTAGCTGAAGAAATTCAAGTAGTCCAGGCTGCTTGATATATAGATATGCTGGGGATATGCTTCAGATCTCCTGGTCATGTTGTCTAGATTTGGCTAAACACTTACCTAAGTAGCGAAGTTACAGAAGTGTTTGAGACTTCATCTTTAATTTCTGTTCTCTCAAAAGTTTACTGTAGTTGAAATTTAATACAGCAGAATGGACAATTTCTGATCTCAGAGTAAGCAGCAAGAACATGGAAAAAAAAAAAAAAAAAGAAAAAAAAAAAAAAGCAACTAACATTTTCTGAAGAACCTATGTGATTTCATGTTTGGTTTGGTTTTGGTTTTGGTTGTTTTCATGAGCAATGAATGAAGCTAAATTTTAGGAAGAACTTCTTTACTGAAAGGGTTGTTTGGCATTGGAATGGGCTGCCCAGGGAAGTGGTGGAGTCACCATCCCTGGAAGTCTTTAAAAGACGTTTAGATGTAGAGCTTAGTGATATGGTTTAGTGGAGGACTTGTTAGTGTTAGGTCAGAGGTTGGACTTGATGATCTTGAGGTCTCTTCCAACCTTGAAATTCTGTGATTCTGTGATTCTGTAAATTGCAACTCAAACAATGCAAATTCCATTATTGAGCATATTGGTCAATTCATGAAATTTAAATGAAGCATAATAACTGAAGGTGAGCTGGTGGTGAAACTTAATGAAATTAGACACAATTTCAGTAATACAATTTAGACTCTTTTATAGTAAAAACTTTAAAGTAACTAAGATGATGTAAAATACAAACTGTATCCAAATATTTGTTTTTATATCAATTCAGTGTAATACCATTTCTGAGTTTGTCTCAGGAAAGAAAAGAAATCACAACTGCAATACCATACATAGAACATAGTTTGCAATCTGGATGGACAAACTTGATGCCATTGACCTATACAAACTGTGTGCATAGGATACTGCTTGTTTGGAATAGATGATAGATACACAGAATAAATCATGCACTCTTTAAATAATATTTAAATAATTTAATACAGAAATTATGCTTTCAACAGTATGCCTCATAGAGTGGGAAGTGTAGAGAAAGTGGGAAAGAGGGGTTAGTCTTTGCCAGTGGTGTAATCTGGGAGAACATTACCTTTCTACTTGTTTTATGTAATCCAGTATTTCAGTCCAATACTACTACTAATTATTTATCTACACTTCCTTATTCATTTTGTTTTGTGTGTGTACTAGTTGTTGATATTGGTAGGGTTTTTTTTTTTTTTTTGGTTTGTTTGTTTGGTTGGTTGGTTGGTTGGTTTTTTATTTTGTTTTTGTTTTTTTTTTTCCCTTTAGAAAAAATATTTTGAGTTCTCTTTACTCTTGCAGCATGTGAAAGTTTCTTAGTTGACAGTAAGATAGTTAAAAGTTTGTATCTAGAGTTTGCTGTGTCTATTATGTCTTGTTTAGAGATATCAGTATAATTTCCAAGCTATTGTTTTGATGGGTTTGAGGCTGAACTGGTTTCCAAATTGCTGGATTGTTTCTTGCTTTCATAGTTCCCCATGTCTGTACTTTCGCTACTTGTTCTCTCAAGTGCAGCCGGGGCCAGATTTAACTATGATATACACCTCTTACTATTTTGCATAGGATTTACACTTCTGATTTACACCTCTTGCTGTTTTGCATTCAGCTTTTGTGGAGTGCTGAATTTTATTAATTGCTTTTTTCTTCCTGGACCAAAAATAAATAATAAAAATCATAGTGGACATTTTACAGATCAAAAATGCTAAAAAAAATCCTAGCATGGGCTACATTCAATTCTATACAATGAGAAAGCATAAAAGAAGAAATTTTAGTATCCTTTAACAGTGTCAGAAAAGCCTGATTCAGGATTTCAAAAACAAATTGACCTTGTGCTGTCCTCTGTATCAGGGTGAACTTCACCTTATAGTAATAATGACAGTAGTAACAACAGCAATTGCAGCAAAATGCTATTGGATTGTAACCAGACAGGGCAATTTCAGGAAAGCTACTACACAACTCAAATCACTGAGCAGGCAGATGCTTACCAGGTTATTATTTTATCTTTCAGTTATTGACAATGAAAATGTCTCCCGTGGGTACCACCAGGGCACCCTATTGCTGTACTAAAGCTGCTTAAAACAGAACCTGTCATGAAATCATTATTCAAAAATGAAAAATAAAATAAATAAAATAAAATGGAAGAAGAAAAACACAGCAGGGAACACTTTATGGGTACACTTTATGCAGGCCAGTGTTACAAAGTTATTCAGGTGTTATAGTGGCATCAGAAAGATCAAGATAGAGGTTGAGATACCAACTCTCAAAAACTATTTGATAAATATTTTCTGAGGATTTGTGAGAGGCTTGAATGCTTAAGCATACTAGTGAAAAAAATGAGAGGGTTTTGTTTGTTTGTTTGTTTGTTTTATTTTGTAGTGCAAATATTTGAAAATACATAGGGAAAGGCTGAAATGTTGGATTGATACATAGCGACATAGATATTTACAATAGGTGTGTATAGAAAGGAAAATAAATTTTCTGAAGAAAAATCTTGCTCAATGATATTCAGACAAACATATATTTTATAATGAGTCCATTTGAGTGAGAAATCCTTGTTTCTGCATCTGCATTTGTTATTCCACAATCTTCTATATATGTCTGCATTTAGGACCTTTCTGTAAAAACTGAATACTTGCTCTACAAAAATTAAAAAATTGACCAAAGACCATTTTCCTCAAACAGTGATTGCCAAGGCCAAATTTAAACAGAATTTAAACTGTGAGGGAATCAAAAAAAAAAAAAAAAAAAAAAAAAAAAAAAAAAAAAAGTACTTGAGTTTTTTACCGGTTCAATACTTATGTTTTGATCTAATTGAGGCAAAGATCTACTGTTTACAACTTATCTGACAGCTGACCACAATCAAAAATTTGCAATTGCTGTACTACGTCACAAATACTAAAATATCAGAAATATGTATATGGAAGATTTAGTTTAATTCAGAGTAATTCCAAAACTGGGAAAAAATCCTACTGTGGTTTTGGGCTTTAACAATCTTCCCTACAAAATTGTCATATTTGAAGACTATGGTATACATACAATCTTGTATCATATCTTGTTTCATATCACAGTAAATGTAGAGACATACACGCTTACATACATATAAATGTATATTAAAAAACACATGAAAGTCTGCCTGTTTGTATCCTACTGTTCCACTGTTAGACACAGATCCTATGACTATACAAGAATAGGAAGATACACAGAACAAAATGGGATCAAACCAAGTACTCACTGACAGACCTAACCAGGAAACTAAAGAAGCTGACTTACAGCAACGTTACTTAATAGAAGAGTTAGAGCTCATGAAGATTTTAAAGAACTCTTTGGAAAAGAGGGAAATTTGACTTGTAACATTAGGAACAGAGTAGTTAGTATTGTTACGAGGTTTTGGTGTTAATTTCAGTAAATTTCTATTCTTTAAATATTAGTTTTATCATTTTATTAGTTTTATAATTTTATTAGTTTTATCTGCAGATTATTTCTAAACCACTTCTGAGGACTGAGTTTTTATTGTTAAATCACTGCTTATTTTTAGGCAGAGATAGGTATATTATTTTAAATGGTCTATTTGCAAACAAAAACCCTGGCCATGATGGGCTCCCATAATAAATGAATTAATAAATAAATAAATTAATTAATTGCTTAGAAATATAATGAAAGTGCATTGTATAGTTAGTGATTACTGTCATACTAATGTTGATCAGCAAGTGAAAATTACATTGAAAATTGTGAAAATTACTATTCATTGTTAAAATGATATACATTTCATAAATCTCATGTTATTTTTAAGTACATAAATTTTCATGGAATGGCTTTCTTATAGGAAAGATAAAAGTCAGAAATCACATCAAGCTTAAAAAAAAATAATTTAAAAAATGCAATGACATGTTAACATTGTTATGTTGTTCACATTTTTCATAATTGAAAGCAAACATGAAATTAAATTGTTATGAGCAAGATGCCCACACTTTTAAATGGAAACTCAGCAGCAACAAACAGAAGTGTTTTTCTGTCTGCATAAGTGTGACATGTTTTCCCATGACATATATTGAACTCTGCCAGGAGAGCTGAGTCTACAGTAAGTTATTCAACAAGTGCTAGCTGGGAGTGAGATTTTTTTTCCCCATTCCTAGCTGACAGGACTTTACAGTGGTTTTATTCTTGACAATAAAGCAAAAAGCATGTGTAATTCATTGCAAGATTGAAACCTTCGATTTAAGACCTTTAAGACCATGTCTATGTTTTCAATAGTGTCTTGTTTATAGATACTTCATTAGGCCCTGGTTCCAGAGAATGTCTCTGAAGGACTGCAGACAAAAAAATTGTAATTAAAAATAACAGGTATTTACAAAATGTATGGAGCAACTTGAAGGCATTTATGGAACTGAGAATAGAGCTCAGAAAAATCAGGAGGAGAAAAGGATTTTATGACCTACAAAATCCAATAGATATAGCCACTCTAGATGCCCACACATTTGTACCAGTGTAAATGAAACATTTTTTCTTTAATAAAAGCTTTGGGGAATGTGTTGCAAAAAGGTTCTTGTTTCTTTTCATTTGAAAGTACCCTACCCCTCTTAATTAGAGTATTCATGCAGTCACATACTGCATAAAGCAGTTGTAGCCAATGATGTCATGGAATGCTTTAAATCAGAGAAGGCCAGAAGGATTTAAAAAGGAAAATATAATATTTATTGTGGTTTTCTTTATCTCATCTTCAAGAAAGAAAAAAAAAAAAAAAGTAGACAAGAAAAGAAGGAAGTATCAGAATTCACCTTATTTAATGAAAGTAAATATATTATCTATAATTTGCATTTTTGAGATTAAATATGTTTCTTTAACAACTTAAATTGCAATAAATATTCAAAGCATGTTTTCACTCTCACGGCTTCTTATAAAACAAAGAATTAAACCAGGAAAACTGGCAACAACCAAAGTCATTTAAAAATCAATCAAAAAATGATAACATCCATCCACTTAGATCTGGACGCTTTCACTTGATATGAAATATTGTATATACATTCCTTCATACTGTTTCTTACATTTCAAGAGGATTTTCTCCTAAGCAGTGTTCCTTGGAGTATATTCAAATCAGTACTTGTGCTATTCTACCATTGAAACAATCTGATAAGTAATGCAGTTTAAGATATATGTATAAATAAAATAAAAATTAAAAAAACAAATCTTAAGGATAAGAGTAAACCAAAATTTCATTAGTATGAAAGGATATAGGGTATAATTCAATACTGGAAATAACTTCATATGTGTGCTGGCACACAATATATGGAAGGTGGTAGAGATTTTAATCAAGTGAAATAGAAGCAATAAGCATACACAGAAAAGGAAATATAAAAAGCAAGTCTTCTGAATTACAGCTTTATGTAGGAGGCTTGGTGCAAATGAAACAGTAAGTTCACTGCCTGTCCCTCTTTTAAAGCCAAGAATAAAAATGGTAGGCTGTGATCCACACACAGTCAATTGATCACTGCAAGAGCTTGATGGCATTTGCATAGGACTTGCTCACTAGGTTTGACATGACTCAAGATCCTTCTTTGTTTTAAAGAAGCTGCTTCTGACTTATCATACCGTAAATCAAATTGAACTATGAAATGAAATTGACAATGCAACCTAGTGCTAGCTGCAATTTCTCATAGGTAAGGTTTCTTTCAGGATAAACCAAGTTTCTCAGAGAAGATGAGATACACTAATTCCTTTCAAAGATATTGCTGAAAACTTTGTAATGTAGGGGGGGAAAAAAAAGTCTATTTTATATATTGTACATAAAAAATGTGTATCCACATTGCTTCCAATCACAGAATCACAGAATCACAGAATATCTAGGTTGGAAGAGACCTCAAGATCATCGAGTCCAACCTCTGACCTAACGCTAACAGTCCCCACTAAACCATATCCCTAAGCTCTACATCTAAACATCTTTTGAAGACTTCCAGGGATGGTGACTCCACCACTTCCCTGGACAGCCTGTTCCAATGCCTAACAACCCTTTCAGTAAAGAAGTTTTTCCTAACATCTAACCTAAAACTCCCCTGGCGCAACTTAAGCCCATTCCCCCTTGTCCTGTCACCAGGCACGTGGGAGAACAGACCAACCCCCACCTTGCTACAGCCTCCCTTGAGGTACCTATAGAGAGCGATAAAGTCGCCCCTGAGCCTCCTCTTCTCCAGGCTGAACAAGCCCAGCTCCCTCAGCCGCTCCTCGTAGGACTTGTTCTCCAGGCCCCTCACCAGCTTCGTCGCCCTTCTCTGCACCCGCTCAAGCACCTCCATGTCCTTCTTGTAGCGAGGGGCCCAGAACTGAACACAGGACTCGAGGTGCGGCCTCACCAGAGCTGAGTACAGGGGGACGATCACTTCCCTAGCCCTGCTGGCCACACTGCTTCTGACACAAGCCAGGATGCCATTGGCCTTCTTGGCCACCTGAGCACACTACTGGCTCATATTCAGTTGACTATCCACCATCACTTCCAGGTCCTTCTCTGCCTGGCAGCTCTCTAACCATTCCTCTCCCAGCCTGTAGCTCTGCTTGGGGTTATTGCGCCCCAGGTGCAGGACCCGGCACTTGGCCTTGTTAAACTTCATGCAGTTGACCTCAGCCCATCGGTGCAGCCTATCCAGATCCTCCTGCAGCTTTCCTACCCTCAAGCAGATCGACACACGCACCTAACTTGGTGTCATCTGCAAACTTACTGAGGGTGCACTCGATGCCCTCGTCCAGATCATCGATGAAGATATTAAAGAGGACTGGCCCCAGCACCGAGCCCTGGGTGATGCCACTAGTGACTGGCCTCCAACTGGACTTGACTCCATTCACCACGACTATTTGGGCCTGGCTATCCAGCCAGTTTCTAACCCAATGAAGCGTGCACCAGTCCAAGCCAAGAGCAGCCAGTTTCTTGAGGAGAATGCTGTGGGAAATGGTGTCAAAAGCCTTGCTGAAGTCAAGGTAGACCACATCCACAGCCTTTCCCTCGTCCACCCAGCGCGTCACTTTGTCATAGAAAGAGATCAGGTTCGTCAAGCAGGATCTGCCTTTCATAAACCCATGTTGAATGGGCCTGATCGCCTGCTTGCCCTGCAAGTGCTGCGTGGTGACTCTCAGGAGGATCTGCTCCATGAGCTTCCCTGGCACTGAGGTCAAACTGACAGGCCTGTAGTTTCCCGGGTCTGCCCTCCGGCCCTTCTTGTAGATGGGCATCACGTTTGCTAGCCGCCAGTCAACTGGGACCTCCCCCGATTGCCAGGACTGCTGATAAATGATGGACAGTGGCTTGGCCAGCTCCTCTGCCAGTTCTCTCAGTAAATAGCAAATAGGTTTGAGGAAAGTGTAATTCTGTGGTCACTTTCAAGTCAAATTGTTCTATAGATGTTACCTCCTCAGTATCTCAGTTTGATGTCTTTCTCTCTTACTGAAACACATTATGCTAATAGTGCCATGGGACAGATGTCTGAAGAACCTCTAGTTCTTGTGAGACAGGTACAGTATCCATTAACAGAATTATTTCTCCTGAGTGGATACAGAATGGTCAGTAATTTCTGTACAACTCCCCTCAAGAGACTAACAAAAAGAAGTATATTAATTGTGTCCAGATTGGTTAGCTCACTCCAGAACAGATGCAACCCCAGATGTGGTTACTAAGTCCAACTTCTGACTGAATGTGGAAGGAACTCCATCATCCAAAGATGTAGTTAACGGAATGGCTGCCTGTGCCCCACTCTCAGACTTCATACCTACACATTTCATGTCTTCTCTATAGTGTTGTGGTGTATTTACAATGCGTAACAGAATACCATCAGTACATAGAATCACAGAATCACAGAATTTTCTAGGTTGGAAGAGACCTCAAGGTCATCGAGTCCAACCTCCAACCTAACGCTAACAGCCCTCCACTAAACCATATCCCTAAGCTCTACATCTAAGCGTCTTTTGAAGACTTCCAGGGATGGTGACTCCACCACTTCCCTGGGCAGCCTGTTCCAATGCCTCACAACCCTTTCTGTAAAGAAGTTCTTCCTAACATCTAACCTAAAACTCCCCTGGCTCAACTTAAGCCCATTCCCCCTCGTCCTGTCACCAGGCACGTGGGAGAACAGGCCAACCCCCACCTCGCTACAGCCTCCTTTGAGGTACCTGTAGAGAGCAATAAGGTCACCCCTGAGCCTCCTCTTCTCCAGGCTGAACAAGCCCAGCTCCCTCAGGCGCTCCTCGTAGGACTTGTTCTCCAGGCCCCTCACCAGCTTCGTCGCCCTTCTCTGCACCCGCTCAAGCACCTCCATGTCCTTCTTGTAGCGAGGGGCCCAAAACTGAACACAGTACTCGAGGTGCGGCCTCACCAGAGCTGAGTACAGGGGGACGATCACCTCCCTAGCCCTGCTGGTCACGCTGTTCCTAATACAAGCCAGGATGCCGTTGGCCTTCTTGGCCACCTGAGCACACTGCTGGCTCATATTCAGCCGACTGTCCACCATCACTCCCAGGTCCTTCTCTGCCTGGCAGCTTTCCAACCATTCCTCTCCCAGCCTGTAGCTCTGCTTGGGGTTATTGCGCCCCAGGTGCAGGACCCAGCACTTGGCCTTGTTAAACTTCATGCAGTTGACCTCAGCCCATCGGTCCAGCCTATCCAGATCCTCCTGCAGAGCTTTCCTACCCTCAAGCAGATCGACACACGCACCTAACTTGGTGTCATCTGCGAACTTACTGAGGGTGCACTCGATGCCCTCGTCCAGATCATCGATGAAGATATTAAAGAGGACCGGCCCCAGCACCGAGCCCTGGGGGACGCCACTAGTGACTGGCCTCCAACTGGACTTGGCTCCATTCACCACGACTCTTTGGGCCCGGCTATCCAGCCAGTTTCTAACCCAACGAAGCGTGCGCCAGTCCAAGCCAAGAGCAGCCAGTTTCTTGAGGAGAATGCTGTGGGAGACGGTGTCAAAAGCCTTGCTGAAGTCAAGGTAGACCACATCCACAGCCTTTCCCTCATCCACCCAGTGCGTCACTCTGTCATAGAAGGAGATCAGGTTCGTCAGGCATGACCTGCCTTTCATAAAGCCATGCTGACTGGGCCTGATCGACTGCTTCCCCTTCAAGTGCTGCATGATGACTCTCAGGAGGATCTGCTCCATGAGCTTTCCTGGCACTGAGGTCAAACTGACAGGCCTGTAGTTTCCCGGGTCTGCCCTCCGGCCCTTCTTGTAGATGGGCGTCACGTTTGCTAGCCGCCAGTCGATTGGGACCTCCCCCGATAGCCAGGACTGTTGATAAATGATGGACAGCGGCTTGGCCAGCTCCTCTGCCAGTTCCCTCAGTACCCTTGGGTGGATCCCATCTGGCCCCATCGACTTGTGCACATCTAAGTGCCGTAGTAGGTCACCAACCAGTTCTTCATGGATAATGAGGGCCACATCCTGCTCCCCATCCCCTTCCACCAGCTCAGGGTACTGGGTATCCAGAGAACATCCGGTATTGCCGCTAAAGACTGAGGCAAAGAAGGCATTGAGCACCTCCGCCTTTTCCTCATCTCTTGTAACTAAGTTTCCCCCCGCATCCAGTAAAGGATGGAGATTCTCCTTAGTCCTCCTTTTTGTGTTGATGTATTTATAGAAACGTTTTTTGTTATCTTTAACGGCAGTAGCCAGATTGAGCTCCAGATGAGCTTTGGCCTTCCTAATTTTGTCCCTGCACAGCCTCGCTACTTCTTTAAAGTCCTCCTTAGTGGCCTGCCCACTTTTCCAAAGCTTATAAACCCTCTTTTTCCTCCTAAGATCAAGCCACAATTCTCTGTTGAGCAAGGCCGGTCTTCTCTACATATTTCATGATGTAGCATTACAATACTATTACAATACTATACAATTACAATAATGCTAGTCTTAATATAACATAATACAAACATTAAAAAATTATTAATACCTCTGGTTTACAGAGGGATTATTTTGATCCTTTCTCACCCTTGGGGAGTCCAGAAGATTCCATATAGTGAAAGTCCTATATGCTTCATATTAACAAAGTGAAATTTCTGAACATTCCCAGGAGCTTTACATTGTAAATATTATACCAAGTCAGGAAAACAGCATTATGGGAGACATGGTGTTGTTTGTTTGTTTGTTTGCTTTTGAGAAAGTTTATGTCTATTTCTTATAGCACTTGTTACAAATAATTCCACAGATCATGAGCAAACAGTAAAAGTACCTCAGTATTTATATTCATTTGTGTGGTTTGTGATTTATTTATTTATTTATTTATTATTTATTAAATACACCCTCTATACTTTAGTTTCCACAGTAGAAGTTGATGCTCCCCAGGACTTCTCTGTGTCTTTCCTCCTCTTCCAGTGTATAGTATTCATGTCTCTGCATTTGTAGAGTGAATTAGACCAATTTGAAAATAATCTGAAACCAAAGAGGTTATTTTTCAGGGGAATAATTTCCCCTACTATTTCCATTATGGGCAAGTGTGATAGAATAAAGCAATAATAATAATAATAATAATAATAATAATAATAATAATAATAATAATAATAATAAATGAATAAAAAGCCATAGCCAGAGCACGCATTTCTACACAGCTAAAATAAACAAACAAACAAACAAACAAACAAAGAAAAAAAAAAAAGCAAGCTAAGTAACAGTAACTTATTCCAGGTATTGTGGTAACTCCTTTGCACAGGAATTTGTCCAGGTTTCTTCTGCTGATAAACTGGGGAAGAAAAAGCTTAACGTGTTCTTCTTCATTTTTTTGTGCTCTTAGGTTCTGACCATGAATGGAACCTAAGTGGTAGAGAATATATCCTGTGTTCACATGAAACAGACCCTCCTTTATTTCATGAACTTGAAATTTGACTAGAATTTACCTTTGCAACGCAGCAAACAGTAGATGAATATGCGCTAGAAACCCAGTTCTATTAATATGGAAGGATTTTTTTAGAAATTTAGAAAAAAGTGTATGCACTAGCCTAAAATCTGCACTAGCCTTGTGTCTGACACATTTTGATTGAGTCTTCTGCAGTCAGAGAAATCCAGGCACTGAAACTGTTGGTTTTACCCAGCTGGGCCGCTGAGCTCCAGACAACTTCTCTCTCTCACTTTACCTCTTCAGTGGGAAAGAGGGAGAAAATATGAAGAAATGGGCTCAAGGCTTGAGATAAGCCAGAGACATCACTCAAAAATTATCGTCATGGGCAAAATGGACTCAGAGTAGGGAGATTACAGAAATCTATCACTAACAAGCTAGAGAAGTGAGAAACAAAGAAAACAAACTAAAAACACCTTCCTCCTGTTGCCTGTAGCTTTGGGCCAATAAGCACACTGAGTCAAAATCAACAGTTTTTCCCAGCTTTGGACTACGCTCCCATCAACCCTCTTCCCCCTGAGTGGCACAGGGGAATGAGGGCTGTGGTCAGTCCCTAATGCTTCACCTCCACTGCTCCTTTACGGTCATTCTCTGTCCCTGCTCCATGTGGGGTCCCTCCCACAGGATGCCAAAGCTCTTCAATAACTGCTCCCATGTGGCTCCATACCATGGGGTCCATCCACCAGGAGCAAACTGCTCAAGCAAGGGTCGCCCACGGGCAGCAGCTCCTCCCAGACTCCCTGCTCCTGTGTGGGCTCCTCTCCATGGGCTGCACCATGAGATCTGCTCCATGTGGGCTGCAGGGGGACAGCCTGCTCCACCAATGGCCTCTCCACAGGCCTCAGGGGAGGGGAACTTCTGCTGTGTCCTTGGAGCACCTCCTGCCCTCCGGCTGCACTGACCTTAGGATCTGTAGGGCTGCTTCTCAATCCTCACTCTCCCAGCTGCTGTTGCACAGCAGTTTTTGTTTGTTTGTTTGTTTTTTCCTTCCTTTAATCTGCTCTTCCACAGGCCAAACCAGCATTGCTCACTGGCTTGGCTCGGGCAAGTGACAGGTGCCTTTTGGAGCCAGCTGAAACTGTCTCTTATCTGACACTGGGCAGCTGCTGGGTTCTTGTCACAGATGCCATACATGCAGCCCCCTCCTACAAAACCTTGCCATGTAGACCTACTACACAAATCCACTAAATTAGCTTTATCAACAAGTGCTACTTAAACCTTGGCTAGCAGCTAGTGGGGAAATGGGAAGAACAGATGATTGGGAAACAAACGGAAGAACAGACTTTTGATCTTCTAGCCAGAGTTCATTTTTGCAACTTCTGGATAGCAGAAAGGCATTACTGATAATTTTCAGTTTTTTTGTCAGTTTGGCTAATATCTGACTCTACAATGATTTTATTTTCTTTGTTGAAGCAAAGAAATATATATACGTGTGTGTGTGTATATGTTTACATATATACATATATATGTTTATAAGAAAATACAAAGTTGGTCTTTGTTTTTAGACCAACTAGTATAATTGAGAAAAGAGCAAACTTTCAGTCCCTTCCTATGTGAAAAAGGCAGCAAACTTCAGTCTAAACATAGACTGACAACATTTGTTCTGAGTTTAACTTAATTATGTGAGTTTGGTTTTCTTAGTGCCTGACTAGGCTTTTGACAACTTGTGAAGTAGTATGTGAATACTGCTGAGAATGAGAACAAGATGCTGTTTTATAAATATATTTGGCAGAGAAAAAGAGAAATGCATAATGAAAATTAGTTTGTAAAGACTCCAGAACTAGGGTATGTGAAGTAAACTGGATTTTCACAAGTCCATTCAAGGAAATTTACCTAACATGTAAGCCTGAGGGAAGACTAAGCTTTTCCATTCACCCATCATTCATTCTCCTACTCCCATTTCAGCATCGAAACCCCATTCTTCCCTCAGGGAAAGCACTACTTACTGTGATTTAACTGGGAAAAAATGGCATCGGATCCTACACAAATCCAAAAATGCAGTATCCGTCCATCACTCCTCAGGTCTCTGACTCACTGTAGGCCTAACAAGTTCCTGGGAAGTTCCTGCTTTTCTCTTAAAACAGAAAAAGGGGTGGAAGGTTGGTAAGTAAGCTTTTCCCTTCATCTCTAAGGCACACAGTTAACTTGAAAGAACTCTTAAGTGGATCAAGGATGACTAAGAGATACTGGAGGCAAGTTCCTAGTGCAGCATGGTCACACAACAAAATAACAAGGTCAATGCATTGAAGTAAGTGAAATTCTATTAGATATAAAGAAAAAAACAAAATCACAATGAGAGTTGTTAAGCATTCTAGCAGGTTTCCCAGAGAGGCTGGGAAATCTCCACTCTTGGAAATATTAAAAATTTGTCAGGACACAGACATCAGCAACCTGTTTTTACTTTAGAATTAGTCTTGCTTGATTAGTGCATGCATGCTCACATGGCCAGTGAGGTCACTGCACTCTTTGAGAAAAGGAGCCAGGAGCTGAGATAGGCAGATGTATACAGCAGATACACACAGGTGCTGATGTCTTACCTCTAGCAGAAAGTAATTAGGGATCATCCAATGGTCCATTGAAATATCATTACTTTATCTATGCTTGTCTAATTTTAGCATAATTATATGCTCCTTGCCATTCCAAAATCCCTGAAAAGAGGTTTGGGCACAGGAATTGTTTCTTTTGAGCTATGTCCCTGATACTAAATCCCGTGTCCAAAGAGTGATACAAAATATGGTCTAAGCAAGTGTTGAAGTCCTGCAAGAGGTTCTTTTCAATATTCCTGCCTCCCACTTCAACTGTTTTTTATTTTTGCTGTTTTGTTGTTGTTGTTGTTTGTTTGTTTTGTTTTTAATTTAAACAATTAAATATCCTATTTCTGCTTGTAAACTTTCTTTTGTAAAAAAAAAAAAAAAAAAAAAAGTGTTCCCATTTCTGTTTGTTTCTTTTAGTATTGATATTTTAAAATGCTTAGTGTTTGAGTTGCTTAGTTTGTAGCAGAAGAAAAATTTTCAGGGTCAGCCTTACTTTATGATTCTTTAAACATTTCCTTTTGGCACAGATGTTCTCCAGAGAAGTATTATTTATTATTATTATTATTATTATTATTATTATTACTTATCAGTCCTTACTTTAAGATTTTTTACTGCAATTTCATGGATTACCAAAATTAAAGCAGTTATTAGATAGTTCTAAAATATGCAATAATAGGCATTAAAAACAAAACAAACAAACAAACAAAAAAAGATAGATAGAGAGAGAGATTATTACAACTTAGTTTGACATTTTAAATTTATTCCTTCTCTATTTTATCCTGAAAATAAGTCTTGGAGTAAAATCTCATGAAAAACAGAAAAACTTCATAATATTATGTTTTTATATGAATCTTTAGGGGAAAAAAAAAAAAAGAAAAAAAAGAAAAACACAAACAAAAAACTTCTATTCACTTTATCAGCTTGCTTTAGCATATATGCTGAGAATATGCATATACATAGTTAATCCATCTGACATTATATGTAAATAAAGATGTGTGTATTTTCACTATGGTATAATTTCTTTTAATGATAAATAGACAACCTGCAAAATGTACAAATCTAGATCACCTCTATAAATGCAGAAATAAAGAGAGTAAACCTTTCCTCCCAGAGAAGTTCAAGTAACACATCTAAAGCAAGTTTAAAGTTTTTCTAACACTTAAACTAAACCATCGCTTCTGAAAATAAAGCTAATAACTTCTCATTCTGGTAATCAAAAGATTGAATACATATAAAAATCAGTATCCTTACAAGAAATATTTTAATCTTAGAAAATGGTTATAAAGTCTTTGAGACTCATTTCTCCATCCCTTCCAGGCACACAGCCTTCTATTTTTTAACCAAACACAGTCCTCCAAGTTTTCCACTCCTTATTCATTGGTTCTGCTTGCTGCATTGCAGTTTTATTCTCTGCCTGATCCCATTTTTTCCTCTGATTTCTAACATCTGAAACTGGAAACAGTTCTTTAGCTGCACTATTTGGAGAAGAATAATTATCCCTCATTATTTTTTTGTTTGCAAAACACTTCCTAGCATGTCAAAAAGTATTATTTGTCTTTTCAACAACAGTAGTTTATTTGTAGTTTATTATAGTAGCTTATTTGACCTAACTTCCAGCCCACTATATCACAGATAATTTTTTTTTTCCATCCTGGTTTCTTTTGATTTCTTTTGTCAAGGTATTTTTTTTTTAATACTTTTCTTTATGTATGTATTTTGTTTTGCTTTGCTCTGTTGAATTTCACCTGAAAGACTTCTGAGTATTTCATCAATTTATCAGTATCAATTTAAACTCACAACTTATCCTCCAAAGTGTTTGCAGCACTTATTGTTGGGTGTCAAGGTTGATAAGTCATCTAATTTGTTAACGAAACCATTAAATTACACTGAACATAAGATAGATCTTTCACCAACATCAAGCATCTTCCTAGTTTCTTGACAGTAATTCATTGATAACTGCTATTTAAGCTTGATAATTTCAACCTGATATGAATGTGCCAGTTAGTATTTTAATCCATGCCATATGACAGTCTAAAAATGAGGAAAATATAGGAATCCATTAAAAAGTAACTGCAAAATGCAAGTAGACCAGATAACTGTCTCCCAGAAGTTCATTTATATTGTGCACGATATTCTGGTTGTAAAGAAAAAGATTTAAAAAAATATGCTGAGCTATATATATCAGAACTTTAGTTAGCCATCCCAAATTCTGTCATAATGTGACATTTCCATTCAGATTCTCTTCTGTGTTTGCATTATGTACAGATTTCAGAATCATAGAATCTTTTGGGTTGGAAGGGACCTTAAAAATCATCTAGTTCCAACCACCCTGCCATGGACAGGGACATCTTCTACTAGATCAGGTTGCTCAAAGACCCATCCAATCTGGCTTTGAACACATTCATGGATGGAACATCCACAGCTTCTCTGGGCAACCTTTGGAGTACTGTGTCCAAATCTGGGCTCCCCGGTACACAAAAGACAGGGATCTCCTGGAAAGAGTCCAGCAGAGGGCCACAAAGATAATATAGGGCCTGGAGCATCTTCCCTATGAGGAAGGGCTGAGACCTGGGTCTGTTCAGCCTGGAGAAAAGAACACTGAGATGGGATCTCATCAATGTGTATAAATACCTGAGGTGTGAGGGACAGAGGGATTTGGCCAACCTCTCTTCAGTGGTTTGTGGGGACAGAACAAGGGGTAATGGCCACAAGATAGAGCACAGGAAGTTCCGCACCAATTTGTAAAAGAACTCCATGGTGAGGGTGACAGAGCACTGGAACAGGCTGCCCAGGAAGGTTGTGGAGTCTCCTTCTCTGGAGATATTTAAGGCCCGTCTGGATGCCTACTAGGGCAGCCTGCTCTAAGGAACCTGCTTTGGCAGGGGGGTTGGACTTGATGATCTTTCAAGGTCCCTTCCAGCCCCTTCGATTTTGTGATTCTGTGATTCTGTAGCAGTGTCTCACCCCCTCACAGTAAAGAATTTTCTCCTTATATCTAATCTAAACATACCCTCTTTTAGTTTAAAGCCGTTCTCCCTTGTCCTATCACTACACTCCCTGAAAGAGTCCCTCCCCGGCTTTCCTGTAGGTATTGGAAAGCTGCTATAAGTTCTCCCTGGAGCCTTCTCTTCTTCAGGCTGAGCAACCCCTACTCTCCCAGTCTGTCTCTGTAAGAGAGGTACTCCAACCCCTTGATCATCTTTGTGGCCCTCCTCTGGACTTGTTCTAATAATTCCATGTCCTTCTGGGAGCCCCAGAGGTGAAGACAGTACTCCAGGTGGGGTCTCACAAGAGCAGAGAGGGAGAATCACCTCCCTCAACCTGCTGGCCACTTCTCTTTTGATTCAGTCCAGGATACAGTTGGTTTTCTGGGCTGAAACTGCAAATTGCCAGTTCATGTCAAGCTTCTTGTCAAACAGATACTAGAGATGATGACTAGTAATATGCTTACTCTTTGCATTCCATCCAGTCAGCTATAACAATATCGTTCTTAACACTCACACTTTCAAAAAGTGTTAGGTTCTATCAGTCACCAACTTTGGTATCCATACCTGACAAAAATACATGCTAAACTCTTGTGCTGTTATTAATTGAGTAGTATGGAATATAGTTTGTCCTAAACTGAAATAAGAATAAACTCTACAGTATTCTATCTACAATTTAATTGTTTTTATCTTTATGACCAACAGAAATTCAACACATATAGAAGTATATCAAATGATTATGGGTTTCTTCCATATTCCAGTAACAAGATTTTTTAGATTTATTTTTAATTAGATTTATTTCTCTTACTTATACCAGCACAAGTGCTTTTTTTTTTTTTTTAAAAAAAAAAAAAAAAAAAAAAAAAAGCAAAGAAAACCTTTATTGCAGAAGACTGAAGATGCAAAGAACACATACATTTATTTTTTTGTTTGTTTTCAGTAAGTTTGGGCTTGTTTGAAAAAGATGTCAGAGCCCTTGAATTTAATATGATAGTCTATAAGTAGAGCAATAAAACAGGCAAGTATTTAATGGGTAGACTGCTTTCTAGGTGGCAAAATGTAATATACTGTAACAGCTGAGCTCTTCATAGTACTGTGTTGCTCAGGCCAGAGGTGATGGAATTGTGAATAACTGAAGGGAGTTCATGATCCATCAAAGAGGAAAAATGGTTTAGCCTTAATAGAAATGAACTGGGAGGAATCACATTGATAATATTTCACTGACAGCTTGTTGGAATTTCTTTGAATATTTCTACCTAAGGGGCCTCACAGAAAATTATACTATCTTAGGAAATCAGAAAACAGGAAGAACTGTATTTCTATGATAATGATCAAAGGATGTGACAGTTTTTCACTTGAAAATGCTTCTCTGAAATAAAAACACAGAAAAACAATATTATGTGGGAAAACAAAACAACACAAAACAAAAGCACTGTTCAATGAACAGTGTCATAGTAATTCTTATTTTATCTTTCAGACTTTGAGGAGAGAAATTAATGATCCCTTTTAATATATTATTGTATCATTAATCATTTTATCTTAATAACAGCTCTCCTGTTTGCATCATAATATGTTTCTGAAAAAGAAAAAAAAAAAAAAAAAAAAAAAAAACACAACAAAATTGTCAATGTGCTATTGAATTGCCAAATTCTAACTCCCATTATTAAAAACAACAAAAAAAAAGATAATAAAATTTGAAAACCTTATTGAAGAAGTAACTATCTGTTTCATTTTTCAAGTTAATTTCATGATATATTTCGAGTTTGTTTGTCATACATCTTTACTTCAACTCACTAATTTCATGACATTCAGTAACTTAACAGGAATATGGTATTGTGTGGATGCACCAGGCCAAGGGGGCCAATGTTAAAGACCAGGTTGGATGGGGCCCTAGGCAATCTGATCTAGTGGGTGGCATCCCTGCCCGTGATGTGTGTGTGTGTGTGTGTGTGTGTGTGTGTGTGTTGAAAATGTAAAATCCGAGGAAAGATTTCAGAAGTGTCGAAGTCTCTTTCATTTATCTTGCATCTTATCTTATTTTTCTTAATCTTATTTTCTTAAATATGACAAGACCATTGTGGGTATCTTCAAAGTACACAATATGATAGTCACTTCAAGTGCTTACAAACTAATTGCTTGCACTTTTAAGCTGCAACTTCTGCTACAACTGTCTGGAGCCATATTGATTTAAACTTGACTTCCAGGATGCAAGTGGTTGCCTCCACAGAGCGAATTTGCACTCATTAGTGCCTAACTGGAAAGAAAGAACAAACTCTAGAGTTAAAGAGTAGGTGATTTTCTGTGCACCGTTGATTTCATTTGGCTTTTGAATATCCATACACATGAAATTGCCAAATCAGTGTTCTGCAGAGCAAAATAAATGTATGGAAAGAGCAGTTCACTGGAAAGTCTTGAGTATAGAAGAAAGACAGGAAGTGGTAAGATAGAAGAAATAATAACAAAAACAAAAAACAAGTCTCTGTTAGGGAGCTCCTGAAAAGAGATGTTTGGTAGCAGTTTTATACAGAACATTTTTTTACATCTATATTGTCAGTCAGTTTTGATTTCTGTAGGAAATTTGTAAATCAACAGACTATCAGCTATGGAATTACATTACACAGATTTCAAGAGGAGTCATTGGGAGTGCTCAATGACTCAAACTCAAACTGTGGAGCAATTAAAACACGCACACACCAAAAAAAAAAAAAAAAAAAAAAAAAAAAAAAAAGTATTTATTCATAATATTTCCCAATAATCAGCAGAAACAGTTTATAATACAAGGCTCTTGAACTTGTACTGGGATTCCCTGCCGTGACTACATTTCATAGAATCATAGAATCATAGAATATCCTGAGTTGGAAGGGACCCTTAAGGATCATCAAGTCCAACTCTTGACACCGCATAGGTCTACCCAAAAGTTCAGACCATGTGCCTAAGTGCACAGTCCAATCTCTTCTTAAATTCAGACAGGCTCGGTGCAGTGACCGCTTCCCTGGGGAGCCTGTTCCAGTGTGCAACCACCCTCTCTGTGAAGAACCCCCTCCTGACGTCCAGCCTAAATTTCCCCTGCTTCAGCTTAACCCCATTCCCGCGGGTCCTGTCACTAGTGTTAATGGAGAAAAGGTCTCCTGCCTCTTGACAACCCCTTACGAGGAAGTTGTAGACTGTGATGAGGTCTCCCCTCAGCCTCCTCTTCTCCAGGCTGAACAGGCCCAGTGACCTCAGCCGTTCTTCGTACGTCTTCCCCTCCAGGCCTTTCACCATCTTCGTAGCCCTCCTCTGGACACTCTCCAACAGTTTCATTCTCCAACAGTTTCATTCTCCATTCAATTTCATTCAAAGTAAAGTAGTGTTTGGAATTAATAAGATATAAAATTATTATATCATGCCTTACCTTGCCTCTTTTTGTGCGTTGTTAGTGTTGTGGTTTGTTTGTTTGTTTGTTTTTGTTTGTTTGTTTGTTTTTCTAGATTTCCTAGGAAGTTAAGGAATATATAAATAAAGCAGAATGCTCTGACTTATTTAATATTTCTCAAAACTCATGTCACCTATATTGTGCTTGTTGGTATAGAAACTTTAATTTTTATCACATTTACTATGTCTGCTATTAAAGGATTAGTACCTGCAAACAGATCCCCACTTTTCTGGAATCATCTTGCTTATTCTCTAATATAACCCAAGAATATAATATCAGCTGTGCCTGATATAACCCAATAATTGAGGCTTTGGCTATAGCAATGAGAAGGGATAGGTAACTCCTAAGAGAAAATTATTCCCTTTCAAAACACCTGTCCAAGAGAAATGTGATACTTCAGTCTCTGAAGACATCCACCATTAACTACAAAAGTAGTGTAGATCTTAGACTATACTTTTAAGTGCAGGTGAGTCCAATCTCCTGTCCTTCCCTAAAACAATAATACACAGCATTATGAGACGTGCAAGAGTTCTTCAGCTAATTAGAAATTATTCTGTTCTACAGACATAGAATTTGTCGGCATCAGCAAGAATCTGTTTTAAATCATAATGCACAGTAAAACAGAAAATGTTAAGCGAGTTATATTCTACACTCTAACATCTTCTTTCTTGCAACTTTGAATGTTCTGAATTTACCCTTATGATATAGAAATAAAAGAAAAAGAAAAAAAAAAAAAAAGTAGAAAATCTGGGAGAAGAGAAAACAAACAAACCAAACCAAACCAACCAAACGAAAAATGCCGAACAACTAACAAACACATGAAAAATAGAAACTTATATAACCCTAGATTCTGAATACACCCTGTAGGAATGAGACCTTGAACATGAGATGGATTGAGTTTTTCTGTGGCTCCATTTGCTTTACTTCCTTGTTTGTATTTGTGCTTTGTTCAAGCTACCTTACAGCTGTCCCTTCACCAACTGTATATATATTGGCAGCACTAAATACAGGTGGATATTTCCTGTTTGCACTCCTCAAAGTAGAAACCTTCCAGCTAATATCTTGAGGACAGAATGGGTGATTCAGGAAAAATAGACAGAGGTGATATTCTACAAAAAAAATCACAGTTAAGTATGGATAAACTTAACTCATTCACATGAATTTAGCTATTCTTATATTCAAACTGTGTTTCTTGAGTATGAGTAGGATAATTTATCTGATCACTTGCTTCTGAAAAAAAAAAAAAAAAAGAATTAAAAAAAAAAAAGAAGGGGAGGGAGAGAAGGAGAAAATGTGTTCCCTTTCCTTCTTTTTCCTCTGCTTACAACTGATGCTTCTTCTAGAAGTATGGTCACTCTCATGTGAGACCTGGCCTTCATAGGATCTTTCAGATCACCAGCTCAGAATAGGAAACTATCTGTTTTTTTTGTTATGTTTCATTTTCTGGCAGGCACCAACATTAGTTCACAGCTGGTAAAAAAGCTTGAGTTGGAACAAGGTTAGCAGTGAGAACACACACCTGGGAGTCACAAGGACAAGGGCTTCCGTATTTCAGTGGAGATGAACACAGATTGTCTCAAGTTGATGGGAAATATAGCTGCAAGTTGTGATTTTGTGATCAGTTTAATACAGTCAAAGAACATTCTACCATAAGTTCGTACTACCACCCTCTGTCAACACTGATAATGCAATGTAAAATTATGCCAGCAAATAGTAAATGACTAGGTTTCTATACTAAGATTTGTATAGTTTCTTCTGCATAGGGAATCAAACACGAATAAGGTAAATCTATGGTTTGTGTTTGTAAGTTTGGACTACTGTATTCCCAAAGCTTCTAAAACAGTGGCAGAACTACTGGGAGCACACTTTTAAGACCTGAACAGTGTTTCCAGGACACTTGTCAGTGTGATGGCAGCATAAAAGGTCACTACAGTACTGTAAATGTCATAAATGCCATAAATGTAAATGCCATAATAGTAGTACACTAAGCAGCTTTGCTGTTTCAAGTGTATGTGATCAAATAATGAATTTGAAGAAAATAAAATCATAGAATATCCTGAGTTGGAAGGGACCCACAAGGATCATCTAGTCCAACTCCTGGCTCCATATAGGACTACCTAAAAATTGAGCCTAAGTCTGAGAGCATTGTCCAAATGTTTCTTGAACTCTGGAAGGTTCAGTGTCATGACCACTGCCCTGGGGACCCTGTACCGGTTCTCAACCACCCTCCAAGTAAAGAACCTATCCCTAACACCCAGCCTGACCCTCCCCTTTTGCATCTCCATGCCCTTGGCTCCTGCCACTGTCCTCAGAAAGCAGAGATCAGCACCTGTCCCTCCACTCACCTTGTGAGGAAGATGCCATGTGGCTTCCCCTCAGTCTTCTCTTCTCTAAGCTGAATCATCTTAACTCCAGTGGCATACACTGCATATATAACATTTTCTGGGAAACGTTAAGTGGCTATTCCTTCCGATGTATCTTTCAACAGATTTGCCTTCCTTAAGACTTCCTTGAAAGTCATCTTTGAAGTGAAGTGCAATAGCAATAATTCTCTTCTTCTGCATACATATATTCCTGTATATTCTTCAGCAACAGATTGACTAATAAAACCTTGTGCTGCATAAAAATAAGTAAGGTGTATAACAATGATTGACTTGAAGACACAGTTGACTCTCACCTTATGTGTGTGTGTGTGCCAGGATGTCTGAGACTTTAGAGCTGTACTGAAACACAAATACAACATCAATTTAATCACTATAACATCTTGCTGGGATTTCTCTGACCCAACTTTTGTGAGACATCAGGTTTAAGACATCATCTCAGTTTCCACCAAAGACAAGTGGAATGGATCATTCTCTGTGGGGTCCAAAGTGTCTCTATGTACCAAAGAACGTAGAAGACTAACTTTAAGAGTATGCCTAGCAAAAGATTAGTAAGATTACTCTTTTGTCTGTAATGAATTCACTGCTTCATGTAAATGGTGTACCTATTAGCACTAGTTTTGTATATAACAGGCTAAGTGTTTTTTGGTCAGTTGTTTTTTTTTTGTTGTTGTTTTGTTTTGTTTTGTTTTGGGGGGGGGGTGGAGGGTGGGAGGGTGTTTGGGTGTGGGTTTTTTTGCCTTGTTTGTTTTGTGGTATGGTGTGAAATACTAAGTGAACTGGTTCCTACTGTATCTGAACAGAAGATGATAACCCTTTTTATTGGTGTAAATGAGCAGGATTGTCTCATACAACAATTAAAATCTTCCTTTTTCTGGTATAGGAGAAAAGAATGTACTTGAAGTAATCCAGCAGTAGCTCGTTGTGAGGGTAGGTTGGACTTATCTCATGTTAACAACATTTCTCCAGCTTTTGCTATGCTGGACACCATACAATGTGGATCATGCAAAATTTCTGCTTATACTCTGTGTTATATATAAACAAAACATGGATGCACTAAAAAATGAAAAGCTTCATACTTGGTGGCTTTTAATATGTTACAAATTGATACTTACAAATTATAAGAAATATTTTTCCTTACAAATTGATACTTACAAATTGATAAGAAATTTGACTTTTAGGTGATAAGTCAGTAATTAGAATTTAAACTTGTTCAGTTGGAAAGGACCTAAAAAGATCATTGAGTCCAACTGTCAAATATCTGAAAGGTTCTCAAATTTTAAAAATTAATACCTCTGGCTATTTGTAAAGAGAAGGATTTGCTCTTAAACTACTGAAAACCAGAAAAGTGAGATATATTCTATCTGTTTTGCTGATGCACTCAACTTTTAGATCAGTGGGGCATTGTAGTAGCTGCATAATGGGTTTTATGGAATGCTGCCTCTGCAGTTTATGAACAATAGCTTATAAATGGTGGGGAATAATGAGTAGTTTCCATTACATATATTTAAGAAATCAATGTCAACACTTTTAAAATAAAAGAAAACATTGCTCAATTTATACACATAGTATTCAGATTGTGTGTGATTGCTTCACACTGAAACACCTGTGGGGAAATTCTTTTCTTATTCAAAAAAAAGAAAAAAAAAAAAAAAACCTGCATATATAATCACTGCCTAGTTATTGTATCACAGTGATGATAGGATATATTAGCCCTTTCTCTGCACTCAAACTATTCCTTCTGAACTTAATCTAAATAAATCTTTTAACAGAAATGAATAGAAAATATCCAATATTCTGCATTAATATTTTGGAAAAATGTAAAAGTCCACTGATTCCCCAGTGCTTTCTTAAGACCAATACTGTAAATAGTATTTCAGTTTTAGCAATGATTTTTTTAAGTCACTGATAAAAGAGATGAAGTTCTAAGAAGCACGTTATCATCAACAGCCAACACACCTTATCATACTCATCAATCAGAGGGGGCTATCCATTGTAGTGTGTGACTATAGCACCGTCACGCTCTGGGCAATCATGACTTCTCTTTAGATGCTGGTGCTGCAAATCTCTCAGGAATGGCAGCTCTTTTGTGAGCGGAGATATACATATCCACAGACACAGCAACATCCCCTGAACTCTCTATCTGCAGCCACAGGAGACTGGGAGGACTGATTGACTATGAACGTCTTCTCAGAAAAATCATCTAAATTATAAAGAGTAAAAGAAACAGATCCTGCATGTGCTTCCACATGCCAAAATGGGGCCTTTTCATCCATACTGCAAAATGTTAATGCAAATAATGTGTTTAAATAATCAGATCAAGTACCAATTACAAAAAATAATCAGATCAATCAATTACAAAAAATCAGTGATTTTTTTCCCCCTTGCTATGCACAAACACAAACTTTCACATTTATTTTTGAAAAATTCCCCAAGATGGTTTAATATGCAAAATCAAAGATGAATGAAATGCACCTCTACATTTATTTTCTTGTTGTCATATGTGCTCAATAGGACAGTTAAATTTCTTACTTTATAAACACTGTGTTAATATTAAAAGCTTTTGCTTAGTTCATATCACTATACACTGCAATATAAATATAGTTAACCATAAAATCTGTTTCATTTTGTAGATTATGCAATTGTCAAATATTGTACTGAAAAAAAAATAGAAATTATATATAGTAGGATTTGATCTTTTGAGATCATTTAGTCCTAAATCCCCTTCCCCTTTTCACTACCCTAATATACTGAAAATAATATATTGAAAATGTAATTGTCTTTTTATAGCATTAGAGTTGTCACTTTACCTGAGACCATCAAAAGAAGTCCTTTTTACTGATCTGATGAAATTAAGAATATCTGCCTCTTCAAGAGGGAAAAAAAAAAAAAAGTCTGTGAATACAGACTGCTTGTGAATACAGGGCTGCAGAGTTTAATTGAACCAGTCTGATAATACTGTATGAATGAAGCAAAGTTTTACTGACTGACTAATTGCCTGTAAACTGCATTTCATTATCTTTTTCTCTTTCATTTAGAGTTACATAGAACTCTGAGTTAGCAGAATTATGGATCTCAGATAAAGAGAAATTATCTAACTTGTGATCTATGTATGATATAGCATTCAAACTAGGATATAGTCACCCTCTTTCTGGTAAATAATGATGAATTCTTGATTCTCTCAATAAAATGCATGCATGCATTAGTTCAATGTGCTAATCATGCTTGTTCTTTTCTGAATGTTTTCCTGTCTGCTGTAATCCTACAATCATGGACAAAATTTAAGGCAGCAAATGGCTGTTATTAGTGTGCTGATGACAAAGGCAATATCTTTCTTGCCACTTCATGATACTTCTCTGCTCACAGATCTATAAATCTATTTAGATCTATAACTGCTCTACTATACTGTATACCTGTGTCCAATGGATAATTCACTACGAACATCAAACCCACTGCAAACTCCCTTCCTGTACCTGAGTATACTTCCCAACACAGGTCACATTCTTTTTTCATGCAACCAGGATTGCATCTGGCTGTACTTGTAAACTGTATATTTAAGCCACACCAAGTGTTCCAGATTGCGTTTTGTTGGGTGATCCTTTCCACTGCTTATCATTCTTTCATAAACTTTCCCACATTTCTCCTTGATAATTGGTAACACTGTCAAGCTGTGTCAGATCTGAAATCAGTTCCTGAAGGATTTCAGTGAAACATGGTTCTTCATGATAGTTTCATTTTTGCAATTGGATGTGAAAGCCTGTCATTTTTACATATTTCTGTATCACATGAACTTTGTGTCACTCTTGTATGGGTCTTGTCATGTTACTTATTCATGTGGAATTTTTGTAATTTTTATCACCATTCCCTAGAGCTTAAATGAAATTTGAATTCTATATTTTCTGGGTTTTCACAGCATCTTTTCGGAAATCTTGACATATCTTTTCTTTCTCTTCTCTTCTCTTCTCTTCTCTTCTCTTCTCTTCTCTTCTCTTCTCTTCTCTTCTCTTCTCTTCTCTTCTCTTCTCTTCTCTTCTCTTCTCTTCTCTTCTCTTCTCTTCTCTTCTCTTTTCTCTTCTCTTCTCTTCTCTTCTTTCTTCTGTCCTTCCTTTTTCCCCCTTCATTCTTGAAATACAACTATATTAACAGAAGCATAACTCTCCTGAAGGACATCAGTTGCTTATGATATTATTTTGTGGTTTTGGTTTAGAGATATGGAAGAAAGAGTATATGTGCAGTACATTATTAAAACAATATTTTAATTAGATGTTTTATTTAATTGTCACAAATCTTAAAAGGGTGTTTATTTTTCTTTCTTCTCCCTTCCAAGCTTCATGATCAGGCAGCCACAGCATAAGGGTAGAAGAAACATTTTTTGCCCTTATGGACAAAATGCCCTTATGCCTTTAGGACAACCAGGAAGGATACCTTAACTTGTTTGCTATGAGTATGCATAATACAGAAGTGCTGGAATGCTTCTTTGATTTAAGCAAAAATCTCTCTACCTTAAATAATTACTCTTCTGGTTACAACACTACTCAGACATCAGAGAGTTATCTGTGCACTCCCTTGTGCCAGAAAGATTCAGAAAATAATTGTTTGTATTTTCCTTCCTTATTTTCATTTTCATATCTCTGATGTTTTCTCAAATTTAATCCTATTCTCATATTTAATCCTATTAGATAGCTGTCAGCTTTTTATAGATATATAAGCACAAGACTATCAGGGAGGTCAGAAAATATATTGCTGTTCAACCTACCACATAAATATGTGTTGAAGCCTTGTCATCACTGGGACTCAAACACACTTGCATGCTAAGAACTTAAAAGGTTTGCAGAACAGAGGCTTTAGTAGGAATCACATAGCTCTTCTTCTGCCAGATCTCATTACTCCACCAAACTACTTAGTTGTCTGACAAACTGTGATAATTCATGACTTAAAAACATGTGACAGAAACAAATTCAGTGTGGTAAACTTATTTCATGAAATATAATACAAAATTGAGGTGATAAGAAGAAAATATATCTCCAAGCGTTTGGCTATTCATAAAAGCCTAAGATAACCATCTGAGCACTTAGCTGTTTATATTATTGACTGAACTACTGAACTGAATCTCTGAACTTTCAAAAGTTTTTTTTTTTTTTTTTTTATTCTCCCTTCTCCCCCCCTCCCGGTATTATTATTACCAGAGAGAAATAGAGAAAGAAAAATGATTCAGTGATTCAGTGATCCAGTTCTTCAGAAGAGTATTAATGGGAGACAGAATCTTTTAGCTCTAGGTCATCAGTTTTCATCTAATCCAGTTTTTATAGATTCATGGATTTCCAGGCCAGAAGAACCACTACATTTCCCCATCCTGCATGACACAAACCATAGAATCTCAACCAATGTCAAACACTTACTAGCTATTAGAATTAAAGACTAGAGTATAAAGACAATTTTGTTGCTTTACTATGACTACTGAGTTGACTATATTAAACCACCTTGCTTTAGAATAATATTGAATAATACAGAATTTGTGCACAAATTCCCCTCATTTGTCCACATTCTGCCACTGTTGTTAACCAGAATGGGTAGTATTAGCCACAGTGCCAAGACCACATAGGAAATAAACTACTCAACATTGCAGGTGACTCTTTCTGTTCTAAATTACAGTGGAATCAATTGCCTGTGTTGGAATTTCTTACATGTGTTGCACTGGCTTTATCATTTGCATTAATCAGAAGAAGGCCTGTCAGAGTTCATCAAAACATCAAAAATTGTTCAGACTTTTAAAGTGGGAATGTTTTTCCTTCAGGAAATGCAAGTGTCTTTAATATGAAAGCTTTCAGGAAAAAGAAAAAAAAAAAAAAAAAAAAAGGAAAAAGAAAGAAAAGAAAAGAAGGAAGGAAGGAAGGAAGGAAGGAAGGAAGGAAGGAAGGAAGGAAGGAAGGAAGGAAGGAAGGAAGGAAGGAAGTAAGTTTGCTTGTTTTCTTGTTTTTTCCAAAATGAAATGGTAGAGTTTTTTTATTCTGAAAATAAAATAAAATAAAATAAAATGATTTTAAAAGGATTTTTTGCCCAATGCAGGGTGGTTTTTTTTTTTTTTTTTTTTTTTTTTTTTTTTTTTTTCACTGAAATTAGAAACAGTTCTGCATCCAGCTTTCCAATAAACTCAGATGAAATTGTTCTGCATATCTTATTTCTCATGGACAAGAACTAGTTCTAATTATATTTTATGGTATGGATTTCTTTGTGGAAGAACAAAGATTAAGCAATATTTCAACTCAGGGCAAAAAATGAATAATTCCAAACACAAATGGGATTGTTAATTTTTCTTTGTTCCCCATGGAGTGAGTGGAAGTATTGTTTCAACTGTGGGTGGAACTAAATATTTCCTTTTTGGTAAATAAGATCTATCTCATTTGTTTTCTGATATCTCCAGTTTAGGCTATAAACTTACATAGCATTTGTAAATTTATTTTAATTTAAAAGCCAGTATCACATACTATGTGATATATACATATATATCTATATAGAGATAAAACACATATCTATATCTATATCATCTATATCTATATCTATATCTATATCTATATCTATATCTATATCTATATCATCTATATGTATATCTATATCTAATCTATATCTATATCTATATCTATATCTAATCTATATATATAGAGAGAGAGAGAGAAAACACAATTACATTTCATTCTTGCATCTACAAAGTACATGTCCTGTTCACTTGACATGCAAGCTAATTCAAACATGCTCTAGGAATAGCCTGGATCCTGTAGACAGATAAAGAGGGATCACAATGTGTAATGCCTTCTTTGAATTAACGGAATTTCAGTACAATCTGTTTTAAAATATTAATATGTACATCTTGTATACATTGTAATCACCTTATATATATATATAATATTATCATCTTACATAGACAGGAGCTACCTTTTCTTTGTTTCAAGAGGAGCAATCCAATGGAGTCTGTTCTTCCTCTTACTTCCAAAGTGCCAAAGGAAGAACAAAATTCAAAGATCTTTTTCTGACAAACAGTTTGTCTGGCTACCTAAAATATTATAGTATTATTCATATTTGAATTTATATGTTATTTATTTTTTTACTTGTATTTAGGATTTACAACACCCCTACCGGCATGTTTGAGAAGACCTGCTCCTTGTACATTTTTTTCTTTTTCTCCTTTTTACCTTTTCTATATTAACTATTATTTAACCTTACCTTTTAAACATGTTGTGAACTCAAAGCATCCTTTGATGACAATTATATAAACAGGGATAAGTGTATATGATGGTGTCATAGAGGAAAAACATGCAAAAAGCTATTGCACTGGTAGTTTAATGAAACTAATTTATTAAACAAGAACTGCAAGTTCTTCATCCTGTTTAAAACTCAGATTGCTTTAATTTGGGAGCCTAAGGGGACATTTTTTAAAGCTTCAAATGACACCAAGATACCTAACCCCTAGTGAGATTTAGCAGAGTTAAAAATCTATTGCAACTTATGGCTTCAACATTTCCTTGTTCATGTTGATTTAAAGGGTTCAGACAGCATCAAATATAAGGGCATGAGACTGAACATATTACAAATACCCAACTATACAAAGAGATATTGCATTGATTCACTCTACTGAAGAATTCACAAATGCACTAAATACTATTATATTGGTTGTACATGAAAAAAAAAAAAAAATGTAACTAGTGCTTCACAGATATGAAATTCTCATTGTAAGATTTTTTGTATCTTGTATAGGGCAAGAAAAAACATGTATATATTTTCTCTGCCAGCTTTATGACATACTGTATGTTATTTTCCATACAGTTAATACAACAAATGTTTGGACATGTATTTTGTGATATAATATTATAAATCTTTATAACTGCTCAGAAAAAAAAAAAAAAAAAAAAAAAAAAAAAAAAAAAAAAGCTGTCAAATTGAGCCCTACAGGGTATCAGGTCTGCAAAGCAACTTAATAATTTTTAAGGCAATGATACCAGGACAGGAGTTTAGTTATCAAGTTATTCTTGATTATGGTGTTTTCAGAAAGGGCAATAAACCCCTGGAGGCTTTTGAAACGTGGGAAGTGATAGGTTTTCCTGTGTGGTTTTTTTTTTTTTTATATAGTTTTCCAGTGTGGTCTGTGTTGCTTTTTTTGTGCGTGTGTGGGTTTTTTGTTTGTTTGTTTGTTTTTTAATAATCAGGAAGGAGTTTATATAGATCAGTTGCTTTTAATGTCAATGCATTTTCTGCTTTTCAGAAAAATAGTAAAGCTGCCTGAACAAATTGAGAATATCTTTAATTTAAAAAATTTAAATGTCACCATTGTTTTTTTTTTTTTTGTTTTGTTTTGTTTTTTTCATTTTGTGAATTCTATACTTGAATTATTGTTTTTGTTTTACATCTTCAGGATTTGGTTTACCATGATTGAGTTTGAACTTTCAAACTTTTCCACTTTCAAAGCTGCCTTTACTATTTGCCAATATATCAAGACATTTTTTGTTTGTTTGTTTGTTTGTTTTGTTTTTCTCAAGGAAAATATATGCTGGAAAAATCTTTCATTTACTGACAACCATAAGTTTTAAATGAAAACTTCCAGTTGTCTATATTCTACCCACTGCTGATTAAGAATTGTTTTTATTTTAGTACAACAATGAGACAACGCATTGGTAGAGCAATGCTAAGAATAACTTTTCCAAATAGAGGGTATTTTGAGCAAGTTTGCTGATGACACCAAACTTGGAGGAGTTGTGGACTCAAATGAGGGCGTAAAGGCCTTGCAGAGGGATCTGGACAGGTTGGAGAGCTGGGCGATCACCAACCGCATGAAGTTCAATAAGAGCAAGTGCTGGGTCCTGCACCTGGGACGGGGAAACCCTGGCTGCATGTACAGACTGGGCGATGAGACGCTGGAGAGCAGCCTAGAAGAGAGGGATCTGGGGGTCGTGGTAGACAGCAAGTTGAATATGAGCCAGCAGTGTGCCCTGGCAGCCAGGAGGGCCAATCCTGGGGTGCATCAAGCACGGCATCGCTAGTAGGTCAAGGGAGGTGATTGTCCCGCTCTACTCTGCGCTGGTGCGGCCTCCCCTCGAGTACTGTGTGCAGTTCTGGGCACCACAGTATAAAAAGGACATGAAACTGTTGGAAAGTGTCCAGAGGAGGGCTACGAAGATGGTGAAAGGCCTTGAGGGGAAGACGTACGAAGAACGGCTGAGGTCACTGGGCCTGTTCAGCCTGGAGAAGAGGAGGCTGAGGGGAGACCTCATCACAGTCTACAGCTTCCTCGTAAGGGGGTGTCGAGAGGCAGAAGACCTTTTCTCCATTAACACTAGTGACAGGACCCGCGGGAACGGGGTTAAGCTGAAGCAGGGGAAATTTAGGCTGGACATCAGGAGGGGGTTCTTCACAGAGAGGGTGGTTGCACACTGGAACAGGCTCCCCAGGGAAGTGGTCACTGCACCGAGCCTGTCTGAATTTAAGAAGAGATTGGACTGTGCACTTAGGCACATGGTCTGAACTTTTGGGTAGACCTGTGCGATGTCAAGAGTTGGACTTGATGATCCTTAAGGGTCCCTTCCAGCTCAGGATATTCTATGATTCTATGATTCTAAATATTTCACCTTGATCTTCAGTTTTACCTATAAAGTTCCTATTTGTACATATTGCTTCTTCATCAGCAATCTCAATGCAAGAATTGCGATTTTAGATTCTGATTCTAAAACAGTATCATGAATAAATTGCATCAACCTCAGATTAGTAGGACTCAGTTCTAGCTTTTGCATATTGCTTTGTTTATGTTAAGAAGTAATCAATGTTCAATATACTCAGTGCCTTGCACAGAGAACATACTCCAGAGGGGATATGATAAGGATACCAGTCCTGCTTAATTGTTTGAGCACATGTATATATTTGTTGTCTTTAAGAGCATACAGCTCCAGCCTGTTCTAATACTTTGCGCAAACACACACATCTGAAATGTGAGCACTCTGTGTACACGCAGAGTTTGTATATATCATTTCAGTCAATTTTTGCACAGCAATATATAAATATTTGTCATTCTAGCTACTGCAGAGAGAAAGCTGTACAAGAGATAAAGCTGTGCAGACCTAGGGTCCTAAACAGAGTTGTTGTTGTTTTGTTTGTTTTTGTTTTTGTTTTTGTTTTTAAAAGGTTTTTGGAATATTTTGACAAAGTGAAAAGTTTTAGCACACTACTAAAAAACACCATGTAGTATTACGAGTTGTCATTCCACTTCCACTGAAATATCAGTTTTAGCAGAAGGACACTTAAAACTTAAAACTTGCTCTCTTAGCATGCAAGCTTTTCTCTGTAGAGAGAGCCATTGCTGTTCAAATGAATCTTTGTTTGTGTAACTTGCAAAAATGACGTGGTATGCCTGCTTCTCTTCCTCCTCCACAGAGGAGATATAGAAAGTTGTCCTGTTTTCAGTTAGGATAGAGTTAATTTTCCTCCTAGTAGCTGGTAGGGTGCTATGTTTTGGATTAGCATGGGAAGAGTGTTGATAACATGCTCATGTTTTAATTGTTGCAGAGCAATACTTTCTTAACTAAGCCAAGGACTTCACAGAATCACAGAATCACAGAATTTCTAGGTTGGAAGAGACCTCAAGATCATCGAGTCCAACCTCTGACCTAACGCTAGCAGTCCCCACTAAACCATATCCCTAAGCTCTACATCTAAACGTCTTTTGAAGACTTCCAGGGATGGTGACTCCACCACTTCCCTGGGCAGCCTGTTCCAATGCCTAACAACCCTTTCAGTGAAGAAGTTCTTCCTAACATCCAACCTAAAACTCCCCTGGCACAACTTAAGCCCATTCCCCCTTGTCCTGTCACCAGGCACGTGGGAGAACAGACCAACCCCCACCTCACTACAGCCTCCCTTGAGGTACCTATAGAGAGCGATAAAGTCGCCCCTGAGCCTCCTCTTCTCCAGGCTGAACAAGCCCAGCTCCCTCAGCCGCTCCTCGTAGGACTCTCCAGGCCCCTCACCAGCTTCGTCGCCCTTCTCTGCACCCGCTCAAGCACCTCCATGTCCTTCTTGTAGCAAGGGGCCCAAAACTGAACACAGTACTCGAGGTGCAGCCTCACCAGAGCTGAGTACAGGGGGACGATCACTTCCCTAGACCTGCTGGCCACACTGCTTCTGACACAAGCCAGGATGCCGTTGGCCTTCTTGGCCACCTGAGCACACTACTGGCTCATATTCAGCTGACTATCCACCATCACTCCCAGGTCCTTCTCTGCCTGGCAGCTCTCCAACCATTCCTCTCCCAGCCTGTAGCTCTGCTTGGGGTTATTGCGCCCCAGGTGCAGGACCCGGCACTTGGCCTTGTTAAACTTCATGCAGTTGACCTCAGCCCATTGGTGCAGCCTATCCAGATCCTCCTGCAGAGCTTTCCTACCCTCAAACAGATCGACACATTTTCAGCTTCTTGCTCTGTCCTGCCAGTGGGTGGGCTGGGGGTGCAGCAGGAGCTGGGAGTGGACAGACCCAGGACAGCTGACCCAAACTGGCCAAAGGGGTATTCCACACCATGTGATGTCATGCTAAACAATTTATAGGGGTGGCTAGCCGGGATGGGGGGGGGGGAGGGCAGCTTCTTGGGGATAGGCTGCGCATCAGTCAGCAGGTGGTGAGCAAGTGCATTGTGCATCACTTGTTTCATATATATATATACATATATATATATATATTATTATTATTATTATTATTATTATTATTATTATTATGTCTTCTAAATGCACTTCAGATTTTGTTTAAGGCTAAACAACTACTTAGGAATGTGATCCAGAGATCTGTCCTGAGGCAAGATAGTTGTGAGTGGCAGGGAATTTCTGAGGATATGGGCACATTTTTAGAGCAGTGGGCACCTCCAGTGTTTTGGAAATTCACCCCCTGAACAACTGCAAAGTCCTAAAAAAAAAATGGTAAAATGCTTGAAAAAGAGGTGTCATCACTCTGGCAATTCCAAAGAGATACAAAACACTGCAGCATGCTGGGGTCTGGCCTATGCCTATCAAGATGCAATCGATGCTACTATAAACCTAGTGACAGACCTTGTGGCCGCTCCAACTCCTGCAGCCACTCCAACCCCTATGACGGACCCTGCAGCCACTCCAGCCCCTGTGGCCACTCCAGCCCCTGTGGCCGCTCCAGCTCCCATGGCCCCTCCAGCTCCTGTGGTCCTTCCAGCTCCCATGGTCACTTCAGCTCCTGCAGCCTCTCCAGCTCCTGCGGCTGCTTCAGCTCCTGTGGCCGCTTCAGCTCCTGTGTCTACTTCAGCTCCTGCAGCCACTCCAACCCCTGTGATGGGCCCAGAGGCTGTTCCAGCTCCTGTGACAGGCCCAGGAATCGTTCCAGCTCCTGTGATGGGCCCTGTAGTCGTTCCAGCTCTATTGGTGGTTTTTTCAAACCCTGTGGTTGGTCCAGTGTGTATTCCAACCCCTGTGACAGGCCCTGTGGCTGGATCAGAGAAAAAAGTTGTAGCAGTGCAAGTTGCCCCTGTCAACAAGGTGAAAAGATAGTATAGAGACTCAGGTCATTTATAATGCAGAGAAACTTCTGCTAAGACTAAGTATAGAGAAGACGAGGCTGGGACATCAGAGGAACAGGAGGATGAAGATGAATATGTCGGAAAAGCAACAGTAACTACCTGAAACCTATACCAGCATGAGCTACGAGATGTGTGAAAAGATTTTGTTCACTGTATAGGTGAGCAGCTTGTCACCTGGCTGCTCCTGTGATGGGACACCAGAGCCAATTGTCTGGAATTAGAGGGCAAAAAAGCCAGGCAGCTGGGATCCCTTGCTAGAGATGCAGGCATTGACAAAACAATTGGAGATGGAGCGTGACCTTACAACCTCTGGAGGCATCTCCTGTCAGCTGTAAAGGAAAGGTATCCTTTTAAGGAAGAACTTGCATTTCTACAAGGCAAGTGGACCACTATGGAGAAGGGGATTCAGTACTTGAGGGAATTAGGTGTATGGGAGGTTATTTATAGGGACCTAGATAACAAACAAATATCCACAGATCCAGATGAAGTCAAGTGTACACTACCCATGTGGCAAAAGTTTGTATGGAGTGCACCATCATCATATGCCAGCTCATTGGCAGCAACGGTTTGGAAAGAACATGAGGAACCCACAGTGGATGAATTGACTAAACAACTCCAGCAGTATGAAGAATGTGTCTCCTGTTCCCTACCGGCCTGTGTCTTGGCTGTGGAGAAATTTTTGAAGAGAATTTATCTTCCTTCCCACCTGAACAAACCAGTGTTCCACCAACTAAAAGAGAATACTTTGGAGAAACTTTCTGAGAAGGTTCACCAATTTGAAGAAAGATTATCTTCCTCCCCACCTGTACAAACCAGTGTCTCAGCTATCAGGGGTAAGTGTCCATCCATGCAAGGAAGACAATACAGTGGGTATACACCCCGTGCCACCCTGTGGTTTTACCTACATGACCATGGAGAGGACATGAGAAAATGGGACGGAAAATCTACCTTGACCCTAGAGGCATGGGTACCTGAGTGGCAAGGAAAAACAATCAGGAAAAAGGGGTTCTCTGAGAAGCTTGCTGCTCCAACTTCCAGCAAGCAGTCCTTCAGAAACAGAAATGAAGATTCTGACGAGGATTAGAGGGGCCCTGCCTCCAGCCAGAGGGACGAAAGGGACAATCGAGTTTATTGGACTGTATGGGTTTGATGGCCTGGCACATCAGACGCACAGAAGTATAAGGCTTTAGTAGACACTGGTGCACAGTGTACTGTAATGCCATCAAGCTATAAAGGGCCAGAACCCATCTGTATTTATGAGTTGATGGGGGGATCCCAGAAGTTAACTGTATTGGAGGCTGAAGTGAGTCTAACTGGAAATGAGTAGCAAAAGCACCATATTGTGACCGGCCCGGATGCTCCGTGCATCCTTGGCATAGACTATCTCAGAATAGTCTTTTTACAGACCAAAAAGGATTCTGGTGGGCTTTTGGCATAGCTGCCTTAGAGACAGAGGACATTAAACAGTTGTATACCTTGCCCAGTCTCTCGGAGGACCCTTCTGTTATGGGGTTGTTGAGGGTCAAAGAAGAGCAGGTGCCAACTGCTACCACAGCTGTGCACTGGCAGCAATATCACACTAACCGAGACTCCTTGATTCCCATCCATAAGCTAATTTGCCAACTGGAGAACCAAGGAGAGATCAGAAAGACTTATTCACCTTGTAAAAGTCCCATATAGCCAGTGTGAAATTCTAATGGTGAGTGGAGACTAACAGTGGACTATCATGGCCTGAATGAAGTCATGCCACTGCTGAATGCTGCAGTGCCAGACCAGCTAGAACTCCAATATGAGGCAAAGCACACAACCACAGCGGCAGTGGGCTCTATAGGGCAAGGGGATGTAGCTCAGTGGTAGAGCCAATGCTTTGCATGTATGAGGTCCCAGGTTCAATCCCTGGTATCTCCAGTGGCTGAAAGTACTGCTGTGGTTTTATCCCAGCCAGCAGCTAAGCACCACACAGCCATTTTCTTGCTCTCTGGGATGGGTATGGGGGAGAGAAATAGGAAAGTGAAGTGAAGCCTGTGGGTTGACATAAAGACTCTTTATTAAGACAGAAAAATAATAATAATAATAAAATGATAATATTACTAGTAATCACAGAATTGAAGGGGTTGGAAGGGACCTTGAAAGATCACTGAGTCCAACCCGCTGCCAAAGCAGGTTCCTTAGAGCAGGCTGCCCTAGTAGGCATCCAGACGGGCCTTAAATATCTCCAGAGAAGGAGACTCCACAACCTTCCTGGGCAGCCTGTTCCAGTGCTCTGTCACCCTCACCGTGGAGAAGTTCTTTTACAAATTGGTGCGGAACTTCCTGTGCTCTATCTTGTGGCCATTACCCCTTGTTCTGTCCCCACAAACCACTGAAGAGAGGTTGGCCAAATCCCTCTGTCCCCCACACCTCAGGTATTTATACACATTGATGAGATCCCATCTCAGTGTTCTTTTCTCCAGGCTGAACAGACCCAGGTCTCAGCCTTTCCTCATAGGGAAGATGCTCCAGGCCCTATATTATCTTTGTGGCCCTCTGCTGGACTCTTTCCAGGAGATCCCTGTCTTTTTTGTACCGGGGAGCCCAAATAATAATGTGTACGAAACAAGTAATGCACAATGCACTTGCTCACCACCTGCTGACTGATGCACAGCTGTGGTGTAATTGCCTGAGGTAACTAGGGAAATAAAACTAACATTCTAATTTTAAAGAAAATGTACAGCATTGAAGAGGCCTTCAGGGTAGGGCATAGCTGCATTACCTGAGCGTTCCCTAGGCTCCCAACCTTAGATGCTATTGCGCTGGGGAAACTTGGTGTGCTAGCCCTAAGGAACAGTACGGAGTGTAGAGTGGAGTGGAGACACCACGACTAGGCTCTGTAACCAGGTGGGGACTCTATTGTTCTTGTGCACACTGAGACCGATAAACTGCACTTTTGCCACTCTGAGCCAAGGACCTGTAATGTTTTGAAAAATGCTGTACCCTAGTGTACTTTTTCCTCATTATAATATCATTATAATACCAAAACACGCTTCCATCCCAAAAGCTACCCGCCTCCAAGGTACGATCACCCCTCACCGAGCATGCACTCTGAATTTCTCGGAGCCTATTACTTTAAACGGAGACGGGAGAACTTTTCACCAATCATAACTAAGATATGCTTGACTAGAGCCACTCAAGCTCCACCTCTATGTAAAAGATAGAAAATAATATAAATTGGCCTAAGAGAGAGGGCATGTTAGGGAAGATACCACTGTCAGGGGAGATACCATCCCGAGGAAATACAACATCCTTAGGACCTCCTGACTCCTGGGATCAGTTGACGGGCTGAGCCTCTCTTCCCCCCCATTGGGACGCCTTTGGGTTAGATCTGAATACTTGCTTATAAATCTCTCTAGAGTCTTTGATCCTTTTAACGTGTTTATTTCTAGACTGCGCACCTGTAACACCTGTAACACCTGAATATTTCATGCATGCTAGCTTGCTTTTGCAGACAGTCACTATCGCTGGCAATCCAAAAGAACCTGGTTATCTGTTGCTGTAATAAACCATACTTGATTGCATTGTGATAGCTCTCATTAAGTGAAACTAGGGTAAGGGTGGTTATCTGTGATAATTCAGTGTTCTGAATCCAACCAGACCCCCAGATGGTTAGTGCATTGTTGGTGAATGTCTGACTGGACCCCAGACGGTTAACGCGTTGTTGGTGAATGTCTGAATGGACCCCCAGACCGTTAATGTGTTTTTGGTGAATACCTGACTGCACCCCCAGACGGTTAACGCATTGTTGGTGAATGTCCGACTGGTTCAGTACCCTAAATCCGACCGGGCCCGTAACGGTTAATCAGCTACACCCCTTAACGTGACAGCAGCCTGATGCAATCCCTGAGCAGCTGCCCCCCCCCCCCCCATCCCGGCTAGCCACCCCTATAAATTGTTTAGCATGACATCACATGGTGTGGAATACCTCTTTGGCTAGTTTGGGTCAGCTGTCCTGGGTCTGTCCACTCCCAGCTCCTGCTGCACCCCCAGCCCACCCACTGGCAGGACAGAGCAAGAAGCTGAAAAGTCCTTGGCTTAGTTAAGAAAGTATTGCTCTGCAACAATTAAAACATGAGCATGTTATCAACACTCTTCCCATGCTAATCCAAAACATAGCACCCTACCAGCTACTAGGAGGAAAATTAACTCTATCCTAGCTGAAAACAGAACAAAAGTGAAAAGTAAATTTTGAGACATATTTTGATTTCATGTTCATGCACAATATTCTACCGAAGTCAGAAATCTTGTACATATGCAACCGTGAGTTAAATGTGATCTCAGACATCTACCTATTATGGGTGCTCAGGGACCTATGTGAATAAACTTTATGCTTGACTTATTTTAAAAGTGAATATAAAATTTAGCAGTAAATTTAAGCCCAAAGGGAATTTTCCGTATTGTACTATACAGATATTTCATTGTATAATACTCATGAAAATTGAACTTGATATGAGCTATAATCATGGCAGAGGTAAGGGAGAGTGAGATTCTCACTTTGAGCACACTTCCCCTTTGTCCTTTAGCTGTACTTTCAGTCACTTTTAATAGCTAAGGAGATGTTTCATGCCAAAGGTTTTCACATATGATAGAAACTAATTAATTAGTTAATAATATATGAATCTTGCCCTACATTATGAGTGCAATCACCCAGATGAGAAACCAGAAGTATTGATGATGTTAAAGGTTTAACTGAGACTTTCATCCTGGTAAAGTTCAGTGACTGATATTTTCATCTATTTAGTCAGGCTCATATCACATTTTATAAACTGCCCTGATGCTATAGAATTTAACAACTTCCCACTGTTCTGTGTACAGCCAAGTTGTTGGTTTGGGTAGTGAGAGTCATGGTAAAATAGCAAAGTTCTATTTCCATTTCAGTGTAAGCTTCTGTTCCATTTGAGCTGTCCCAGCTCCGTTTGATTTAATCATTCTATCTCCCAAACTAGGAGGAGTGAAACCAGACCATATACTTTTCAGCTGCATTTTGAAAATACAATATCATAGGAAGAATCAGAGGCCCCTTCTACTCTGGAAAGCCAAAGCAGACAGTGTCATTGAGGAGAACATAATGGTTTCAAACACTTACTGGAATTACAGTATAATACAAATAAAAAAAAAAAAAAAAAAAAAAAAAAAAAAAAAAAGTAACATAACTTCATATTTTTACTATCAATCTCAATTAGATCTTTGTAAATTTGTGTGATCACTATCTTAGAAGCTAGTGGTGAGGATTTGCATATAAGAATAAAAAATTGTTGTTGTCTAAGTGTCTAGGACTACAGCTATCTTTTTTTTTTTTTTTTTTTAAGTGAATACCTTTCTACCTATTACAACTGTGGAGAAAGCTTGAAAGTGTAACTGTTACACCCCAGTTTACAGGAACATTAAACAATAACAGGTGAGACAAACATAGTCACATAAGAAACCACCGAATTTCAGACAACACTACAGTGTGCTGTAGTGATAATCAGTTCAGCTTCAAATGGCTTTGTATGCCATAAATTGTCTAATCAAAGCAACACTGAAATCTGCCTAGGCCAATATATTCCACTGATATCTGTGGTAAATTAACATGCACTGTGTTCTGTGTATTTTTATCTTAACTGCTTCTGGAACCCTAGTTAGTGTACTTAATCATAAATCATCTTTAATCCACATCAGCGGCATAACATAACCTGGATACCAATGTTGGTCACTTCAAATATTTTAAATATTTCCACTGTACTTCAATGCATTTAAAGTAGAAAGAATCAATATTAAGAAGTAGCAGTCATTTTACTCTTATTTAAATTCTTTAATATTATGTTGTACTATTTACATTATTTATATTGTAATAACAGCAGCAAGCTGCATGTATCTGAAACCCATTTTATGAGACACAGCTTAAAATATAATAAAACTTTATCAGCATTCACAGTACCTCAACAAAATTCTAAGCAAAATTGTAGAAATTATCTAACCTATCCAATTCCACTCTTTAAGTTTTTCCTACTGACAATGGAGAAATGTAAAATGCCACATAAATTCTTAGGAGATAATGTTGTTCTGTCTAACATCTTCTCACCATTAGTAATGGAAAATCAAATTGCACAAGAAGAAAAGCTGGATCTACCCTGAAAAACTGAGAGACAAAAATAGAAATCACTAGACATCTCCAACTAGTAGCTGATAACATACTCATTTAATAGAAGACATGATCAAAAGGGTGTCTATGGGCTCACAAAACTTTCAAGCTAAAATAGGACCACATATAAGCACTTGAGGAGTACCAGAAAAGGACTGCTGTCTGAGACTTTGATGTGTTTTAGACTGAGCGGATTTCTTTATGAGCAGCCAGATCTCTTGAGGTAAATGTTTTCCAATATGTGAAAGAGCAGAGTCTTGCATATAGAATTGGACATAAACTAACTGAGACAGGTTTCAACTTTGCTGGCCAGCAGCTGAGATTTGTGTCTCATCTCTGACACAAATAGTCAATGATAAAACTATGTCATGGTACTGTGGTTCTCTTCTATTTCGTGAATTCATCAATTCATCAGGTTCTCCAACAGACAGTTTTCTATGCAGAGACAGGAATAATGAGGCTTTTCTATTGTAGTTAATAAAAATGTAAAATATAGCATTAGCTGTGAAACAATGTAATGTTCATGATTAAAGTCCTGTATGACAGTCTGCAAGAAAACTTGTACAATTGACAAAATATAATTTTACACAATACATATTGTCATATTCAAGAAGTTACTCTCAAAGCTTTCCTGTCTTTTGTGAAGATGATATGCTGGACAAATGTTGCATGCTTCCCTATGCAGAGATCTGCTTCTGTTCCACTTCTTTTTCCATATCATTACTTTGAAACGAACATGATATCTTCAGCTTCCATTGAATCAATAAAAGCACAGGATGGTTTAAAATTCACATAGACCACGACTAAAGGTTTTGAAGTGCTTTCAGAAGATTGTGCATTTTAGCACAGTATGTGAAGAACTGATAATTGTATGACCTGACAAGAAGTGCTTCATTCAGATCATTGTTATCTTTCTTTACCCCATACTACAGAATAAACAATTCCACTTCATTGTGGTTTCCTAAAACTTGTAATCTGATACAGCAAAAGCATCAGGAGAAGTAATTTGTGTTTGTTCAGCATTTGGCATTAGTTCCATTTTCATGGAATAAGTAGACAGCTTAACACTAGTTTCTTTCTCCAAAAATAGGCATCTGTAGCCACAGCCACCACTTCAAAATTCTACTGTGAGCTCGAAAAGCCCAAGGTTCAGAAAGCTTAGTTCACAGGTTGGATTAGGTCACTGAATTAAGCAACTTTGTGTCAAATTTAACACACCCTCTAAATACTATGTTCTTTCCTGTAATTTTAGTATTTATTTATTTATCTATTTAAGTATTTTTTTAAATATGCATACTGAAATTAGAGGACTTCATTTCTTGGTTTTCTGTGAAGATAAAAATGTCCATGGCTGGGCAGATTAATGACAAAAAATAATAATAATAATGATTAGTATCTTCTCATATCATAGATATGACAACCATAGAATCATAGAAGTATAGAATGGCTTGGTTTGGAAGGGACCTTAAAGATCATCTATTTCCAAACCCCCTGCCATAGGCAAGGACGGCACCTGGTAGATCAGGTTGCCCAGGGTCTTGTCCAACCTGGTGTTGAACGCCTCCAGGGATTGGGCACCCACTCTGGACAACCTCTGCCAGTGCCTCACCACCCTATGAGTGAAGCAAATTTCCTCCTAACATCTAATCTAAATCTCCCTTCCATTAATTTCAAATCATTCTCCCTTTTTCTATAATTATCTGCCAAAGCAAAAAGTTGTTCCACATCTCTTTTATAAGTCCCCTTTAAGTATTGAAAAGCTGCAGTGAGATCTCCCTAGAAAGGTCTCTCCTTCAGACTGATCAGCTCTCTCAGCCTTTCTTCACAGGAGAGGTGCCCCATCTCTCTGCTGAACTTCATAGCCCTCCTCTCTGGACCTGCTCTAACAGGTCCACATCCTTCTTGTGCCCTTCTTGGCCACAGGCCTTTATGCAGGACTCTACGTGGGGCCTCACCAGGGCAGAGCAGATGGGGATAATCACTTCCCTCACCCTGCTGGCCACTCCTCTGTTCATGCAGCCCAGGATGCAGTTGGCCTTCTAGGATTCACGCACACACTGCCAGCTCATGTCAAGCTTTTCATCCACCAGAAGTCCTTTTCTGCAGGGTTGTTCTCAATATGTTCTTCTCCCTATCCACACTCATGTCTGGGATTGCCCTGAACCAGGTCCAGCACTTAATCCAGATGTACTTTTTATCCAAGAAAGGCCATAATTTTCATGTTGTTAGAAGTCGGGAGATGTAGTAGGGAAATGATTATATGAAAAATAATGATATATGATGCTTTTTTAACTAAACTAGTATGGACCATTTTTATCAAAAGGATACTAGATTAGGTAAATTTTTAATCTAGTACAGTAGATGTCACGCACACACACACATTTATATACATATATATACATCGACTAAGTTATTTTTTGAAATTTAACCATTGTTACAAGATATCAATAAAATTCTAGAAGAAATAGTTGCATAGTATCTGTATTGTAAAAACAGATACAGAAACACAAAATAAATATCCAACAACCTATGCTATCTACTATAAAAATAAAATTAAACAAAAAGCTAATCATAAAGTGTAATAAAAAGCAAAATCAGCAAACATTAATGATTTATTTATTTATTTGAGTTCTGTGAAACTGATATATATATATATATACATATATTATTGTGAAAAAGCCAAACAATTTTAAAAATCAGAGTTAATGTACTTTACGAGTTGTGATTGATGAGTCAGAATGATGGTTCTGTTACCTGGGAGGGGCAAAGATTCTGATTAAAAGTGCTGAACTGAGCTTTTCTGCAGGGTGGAATACAGCAGCAGGATTGTTATTAATGACAAATTTGCTTCACAGAGGACAGGCTTCTAAAAGCAAAATATGAGTCAAAATAATTTGAGGGGAGAAAAACATTGTCTTCATCAGGCACAGTTTACTAAAAAGACTGAAGAAAATAGATGAATGTGGAAATATTCAATACAAATATTCAATACAAAAAGGTGCAAAACTAAACTAAACAACAAAGGCTTTTTTTTTTTTTTTTTTTTTTTCCCCACTACTCTTTCATGTTAATCCTGTCCTGATCTAACAGGCATACAAATGATGAATAATGATGAATTACTATACCGTTAGCTTGATTTAGAAGTGGCTATATTTTACATGGCTATGAAAATTGTAATAGTGAAGCGTGCCAGAGCCTGGCATGTTGACACATCAACAAGAGACCCATGAGTTGAACTCAGTTTTCTAGTGTAAACGAAATACCCCAAAACAATAATAAGACTTATTTACTGGATAGGGGTTCCTTTAACACAAGTAGACATAGTCTGTAGATAGATGTTAGTATAGGAAAAGCAGCTGCAGTCTAAGACCATGCCTACCAGCTACATATTATTCCCACTGATGAAGTCTGTTGCTCTCATCACTTCAGTCAGGGCTCGGTAGTACATGTATGGCAAAACTAAGCAAGGTTGCTTACGCTACTTATTAAAGTATTTTAACTAACTCAGCCTGATTGTTTTTAAGAATACTTCAGGTTATATGTGCTGGTGCAGCAATTGTGGTAGCTTCCCACAGAATGATATTGCTGCTGAAGTTGTAAAGGAGGATGCAGGAAAACACATATCTTCATAGTATTACACAATACACAAAATACTATTAAGATAAATAGCTGAGGCTGCTTCATATAACGGAATGCAATAGAAAAATAGAGAACAGCATTTTAATATTATATTATCTTTCTTCTAAGTTTTATTAAATGGACTCTTTCTCAAAGTCTTCAGACTTGAATTGCAGAAACTGATGGAAACTCCAGAAGCCCCAGAGGTGTAATATTTAAAATCCACTCTCTTTGTGCACAAAGAAAACAAAGAAACCATAAGGTTTCTGAGCTCATTCTGCAGCCCTTAATCACTTGAAACATACACTGAAATCAATAAAATAAAGCAAGATCTATTGCACTGAAGTTACTTGGCATGAATGTCAGGTGACAGAGATGAACCTTTTATTAACTGTGTCATGTGCCTGTGCAAAAATATAATTTTCTCATACGGTCCAAGTATTTTCACACATAATTAAACACACAGATGTTTACAAAGAATCAAATCGAAAATCAAAAATTCAATCATAATTTCATTGCTGTCAGCTGCAAAATTCCTGTACCTTCAGCTGCACTGAGATTCCACCCCTGGATCTGCAGCTTCCCCTGAAACAGCATAAATTTATTTAATAAATTGAGTATAAGAGAGAGTTGTTTCCCTTGACAAATTACAAATGTAGATTCTACCAACTAAAGCAATTTTGCACTAGATTTAATACGTCAGTAAAGAAAGACTTTTAAAGAAAATGTGGTACATAAAGGCTGTCCTGGAGATGGTCAAATAGACCCAGACAGTAGCAGGAAACTAGAAAAGGACTGAGTAATTAGAAATGAAAATCAGCCCAAACCTCAACTGCCTAATTCTTAATATATACACCAGACCTCTTTCTGACCCATCCTTCACCTATTTCTAATCTATGCAAATGCAAGATCTTCAAGGATTCTAACACTCTTAATTCGATTAGAAACTTAAATGTAGACACAGGTATAATAGAAACAGATTTACAAGGACAGTGATTTATAAGAGTTAAGATTTTTGACAGTTATCATTAAAAGTTATTTTTACATTTGGTAATATTTTTCTTTTTATTGAAATTATTTCTCTTTTTTTTTCCTTTTTTTTTTTTTTTTTTTTCCTCCTTTTCTGTTCTTTCCAAATGGAAACTCTGTGCCTGTTTAATAATTTATAAAGTGGACAAATGCATGCATGCTAATTTACTGCAATAAAATATCGCCACAGAGCACTGGTGACAAAAGCTAGAAAGGAAGGGGTGATAAGTAAGGCAATGGAATTGTAAAGGCATCTAACAGTTTGATTTGTGTTTTGCTTTGGTTTGTTTTCCAAATTATTTGCAAATGTAGGTGAAATTTGCCCAATGAGCTGAAACTGTTGGATGCAGTGAAGAGGATGTTCTCTTTCTGCCTAGTAGTTCTAATGTGGGGACACACTATCAAAGTTCAAATCCATGGAAGCTATTTCAGGACAAAGATTTTAATTTTCCTGACTCCCTGAGAGTCCAGGCCACCCATTGCTCTGAACCAGAACTTCTGTAGAACTTTTGATTAGGGCTACTCTGCTTAGCATTTAAATATTTATACAGTCACAGAGAAAGATCCCACAAGGAAATGAGTAAGTTCTAATCTTGATGGTTCTTTTTTTAAAAGGAGAAAAGAGGGACAGACAGGGTGCTCAGTTTTGCTGTGTATATGCCTTGTTTTGAAACAAAAAATGAACAGTGACAATCAAAGTGGTAGAAGGCATGTCTTGTGTACTTTATAACTCAGTGGTCTCTGTGTGTGTGCGTGGGGGGGGGGGAAACAGTTTAAACCTCTTGTGCATGTACATTGATTTATTATTATTATTATTTTTAATATTACCCATGCTGATGAGTGTTCCATTTTTCTGGACAAATGTTGGTAGAGAAGGAAAAGCTCTACACTAGTTTTAAGAGTATAATATTAATTTATCTCTTTTTGTTAGGACATATTTTTCACTTCGTGTGTGTGTGTGTTTTGTGTGTGTGTTTAATTTAATTTAAAACAAACATTATAAAAAAATATTTTGTTTCACGGATATAATAATAATTATTATTATTTTATAAAACTTTTATTTACACTATCCTAATCATAAAGCCTTCAAATGTTTCAGTTTCTGACCAAAAACACAGCACGATGCTTTTACTGATTTTTTTCTATTTTTGGAAATGGATGGTAGATGACAAGAAGCATCATAAAAGCATCATAAGCATCATAACACAAAGCATCATAACACAAAGTTATGAGATTTATTGATTTACCTCAAAGCTGCTGGAGTTTCAATACATCAGAGCTTTCAAGTAGTGGTGCACTCACCCTATATCATATCCATTAAGGACTTTTTTATTATTAAAAATCCAATAAAATATTTATAACTCTGTTACAAACCTCTTATGGTTAGACGAATGCAATTCTAAGCCCTATGATTATCTAACACAAAGTTTTACACATATATCTTGTTTAGAGTTGAAGCTTCTTTGCTGTTGTTGTGTTGTTGTTTTTATTTATTTATTTTTTTCTCTTTTTGTCTATCAAGTGAGTTTTCTCCTCAGATCAATCAAAATTTCAGGCTATCTATCTGAGCCTATAAGAGGCTCCCTGACAACTGTCTTAGACACACCCTGCTCCAGCAGTCTGAAATTTAAATCTCCCTCAGGGCTATTTGAATATCCTTTTGTGAATTCAGAAATAATTAGATGATCTCTTATAATGAAGCAATTTATATTAATAAAAGTCACAACCTATGTAATGAAGGCTGGAGGTGGACTCTCTGCTTCCTTACCACATCTGCTGTTAATGAAGCATCTTTGTACTTCTGCGAATGCTATTGGAAGGTATACTCTGGAGAAAGCTATACTAGAAAGAAAATGAGAAGGTGCATGTACAGGACAAATGCATGTCACTTCAAAAGAGTTTTATCATATTTTAATGTGCAGTAAGCAGTCTTCTATCAAGCAGATACAGTCTGCTGGTTCAATCATAGTTTCTAAGCTATTTAAACACTGCGTGTCCCCACAAGGGAAAAGATTTAGCTCCCAATAAAAGTAGGAATAAAATATTTTCAATCAATTTCATCTTGCAACAAAGTTAATGGCTGAACTATCAAGATATTCATATTTACTGACATAAGCTGTTTATCGTATATGGCTTCTCAAGGTATCAAGAAGAGAGAATCAAGAAAAATAACATTCTGGAAATGATTTAGTTTCAGCCATCGTCTCTTCTTCGAGTTACTGTATAAAATAAAAATATGAGTCGATGCCATATTGTTTTTATACATTATTTTAGATTAATAATTACTATTAATTATTTTTTGCATAATTTGTGGTGATAGATGTATTCACTACTCTGAAAAATACCTATATATTTTATAAGTATTGGTGACGCAAAGATCTTAGACAACACCAATGCTTTTTTTTTTTTCTCAGAGCAGATGTACATGTGGAAGTTCTACAAGTTTAACAACATAATTTTCTAAACTGATTTACCTAAGGTGGCATAAAGAAAGACATTAAATCCTTTTTCAGTACATAAACTTGGTTTGACATAATCATTTTAACATTGCAGGCAAATTATGAAGCTTTTCACTTGGCCTGAGCTTAAGAGAACTGAAGAGGACATGAAGAACTTTTGAAGATGACATACATGTAAGAATTGTGTGAGAAGCTGACAAGAGTTACAAATACTGCCATGAAGCCCTACCAGATCTCACAGATGATTAAGGCAGAAGTCATGTGTAGTCAAACTTCACAGAAAATTGGAAGGAAACACTGGGCACCTTTTGTGGAGTGTAGTCTTGAAAGGCCAACATCTTGTTAATCACAGCAAAAATAGCACATCAGAGAGTATCTAGGTAACAGTATCAGAAATAAATATGGATTCAGGTCTATCACAGCTGGCACCAGTGAAGAAAAATCAGCTAGGACAGGTTGCTTATTTGGCCAAAGACTGGGTAGATAAAGGGGAGAACAAAGATGGAAAAAGAAATGTCATGAAACAGGACAGGGCAATATTGTATTCCTGACATCACTTTTTGATGCTTCAATGTTGGCTCTTCCTATCACTGTGAAGAATGAACAAGCTTTGGATTTTTCACCCACTAATAAGGAACATCAGTTGTGTTTAAGCCATCATGAGACGGGTTAGTTTTACCCTACTGATGATGTTTTGTTGAACTAGTACAGGTCTGCACACCTTTTCTGATGCTGCTTAACGCTACCGATCCGTCAGCTACGTGCTTGGTCACTGCAGCAGGAGCAGGATAAGAAACAAGACCTGTTGCTCTGACCAGATCATCAAAGTTATATCTGTTTGTGGTCTAGAAGATCAGCGGGGAATGAGGAGGGTGTTCTCCCTCACCAGTGAGGGAAAACTTGGATGAAAAAATTACAACTTTGGTCCCTGTTGCATACTTGATGGCCTCAGTGTTATGTGCCACTTTATAAAAGTTCTGTAATACATCTTGTGAAAAAAAAAAAAAAAAAAGTGATTTTTAAAGTGAGGATAAGTTTCCAGAAACTTACACTATGAAGCCTTGCTAGGTAGGATAGTTTGAGAATTATGTGCATAACAAGCAAGATGAAATGAAAAAGTAAGATGCAGAGTTGATTTGCCTTTTCTGCTAATTTTTTGTATCCTGACATAATAGTGTTTTAGCCTTTCTTTTTCTTTTTCTTTTTCTTCTTTTTCTTTTTCTTTTTCTTTTTCTTTTTCTTTTTCTTTTTCTTTTTCTTTTTCTTTTTCTTTTTCTTTTTCTTTTTCTTTTTCTTTTTCTTTTTCTTTTTCTTTTTCTTTTTCTTTTTCTTTTTCTTTTTCTTTTCTCTTTCTTTTTTTTTTCTTTTTCTCTTTCTTTTTTCTTTTTCATTTTCTTTTTCTTTTTCTTTTTCTTTTTCTTTTTCTTTTTCTTTTTCTTTTTCTTTTTCTTTTTCTTTTTCTTTTTCTTTTTCTTTTTCTTTTTCTTTTTCTTTAGTCCTTCTTTTTCTTTCTTCTCCACAATAGGATGAAACTGGTATTAAAATTTCTAGTCAGATTTCTGTTAGGTAGTTGAGGGCCAGTTCATATAATTACAAGTGATATAGAATAGTTCCTTAGACTTAGACTTGTCCAGTTGGGAACCAAACTTTAGATCAATTCAGCAGATTTGAGATTGATAGATACCTCCCAGTTTTGTGTGCCATTCTAAACTGCAGTTCAATGCAGTAGTAAGGACTAGATCACACTGCAGTTTAGGATTCTACTATATTCTATTATAAGCTTTTCATGGCCCAAGAGCGTAAGAAGTGCCTTGTAGTGATTAAAGTTTTTTCCAGTCCTGGCACAGTTCATCTAGAAACCTTCTGGTCATTAAGGAAAATAATTAAAGAGAAAGAGAAATTAATGTTTTCTATCTAACCTGAAATACAAAATGGCAGTCACTGACACATCATAAAAAAGGATTCTTGAGCATTAGTAAGGGCATAATACAAATCGAAGAGAGTGCAGTATCCCATTCATCTACAAAGGTGAATCCCTTTTTAAAGCCCTTCATTATGCGGTTAAGTTGATCCCATCAGTTAAGGACTGCCTTAAATTATGTAGGATAGGCACCATAGGATAGGCATATATTTGTTACAGATAGAATAATAGGAAAGGTGCTTTTTGTTTGATTGTTTGTTTTTAGAGAGTACAATTTAATTTTCTTTAATAATTTTTATATCTGCTAAACATATATAAATGTATTTTCTAAACATTAAAGATTAATTTCAAATATATATTCTGAGTATATAACTAAGTAAAAGTCTGAGGTGGATATGAGCATTCAAATATTCTGGTTTAGACATTTCCCTAAAGTTCCTCATAATACCTGTCACTCATCTGCCTTTTATCCCCATTCTCTTTTATTGGTCACAATGTAGAAATAAATATAAGATTCCTGTCACAGGCTCTCATCATTCAGTGGAGAGTTTCTGTCACAGCATAAAAAATATCGTGCTGTTAATACACACAGCATGCACAAAACACAGGTACAAGACTCCCAGATTTGCGTTCATAGCTACCATAATTTTCATGATTACATTTCCAAATCAAAATAATTGTGCCTTTTTAATTTTCTTTTCCCTCCAAATAATAAATGTCCGGGGGGGATGGGGGGGATATTATATATATATATATATATATATATATATATATATGTATATATGTATATATGTATATATGTATATATGTATATATGTATATATACATATATTTGAAGGGCTCTGTTAGAGATCTTAGATATATAATGTATGCCTCATTAGAGTGTTACTGAGCTGTTGATCAGTTTTTGAGTACAGCTTAATACTTTTGAAAAGTTAGGTAAGGCTCCTTTTCTTCATGTGAAACTATGCCATTTGAGTTCCAGTGACTGAGCCCCAGAGGATCAATAGTTGGACATGGTTGCCTGAATATAAATGAAATTTCTAACTTCCCTCTTGAATGATATACTTGCCCAAGCTTTCCAAAGTATCTGTGTCAGAAGAGGTTGAGCATGTATCACTTAAGGTACAGTATAACAGTTTGCCCAAACTATATTAAGCTCTCATATTTATGACAAAGACTCTTTTAAACTCACAAAATCTGCCCTGGTAATTCTCTGTACTGAACATTGTATGAGCACTGCCTCAAAACCATAGATGTTTAGGTAGTTTTTGATTTATTAACTTTCACAAGTTTGAACTTCCTCATACGCTTTCCAACAGGGAGAGTTCCACAAACAACACTTCCAGATCTTGAAATGCTAGCTCATTTGTGTTCAAATGTCATTGTTCTCTGAAAGTGTGGTGACACTCCTGTACATGATATTTCAGTATAGAGAGTCATTTTTACATGAAGAGAAATAGCAAGGATTATCTATCTGGAGCGCAGAGAAAGGTAATGGCAGATTAAGCCTTTCACCTTTGGAGCACTAGCAAGGCCTGTGACACTACTTAGCACCATAAGAATATATGGTGCTGCTTGGAGGTGTAATTGTCTTGACATGTGTTCCTGCACCTGTTTGTGATTATTTTGGAAGGTTTCAGAAGTGACTACACCCTCATCTTAAAACTAGCAGATGATCAAGTGCACACTCTCAAGACATTGCAATGCTAATAAAGCAGATCAATTTAAGTAAAACTGAACATTAACATGGATTGAAAACAGCCTGCTTTATATAACCTTTAAATGGAAAAGGAGTGCTAACCTACAGGCTGTTAAGGGTCCACTGAGGATAAACTGTGCTTCCAGCCCCACATGGCACTGATCTCCTGATCAGTGCTGAGTCACAGAAGATGGGTGGGAAAGCCTAAGCTGTGAAGACTGCTCAAGTCAGGAAGATGAGTGTTTCTAGTCCCCTGTGTGTTCTGGGTGTTGAATAAATTTTCATCCTCTGCAACATATGTTCACTGGAGGTGGCTTGCTGCTGTGCACCTCAGGCTGTGCTGCCTTGCTTTCATGCTTTGAGAGGGAGTTCCACTCCATCCAAAATAGAACAAAGAGAACATTTGGAAAAAAACAGCTTTTTATTTATTTGTTGTAAGGAAGCCAAAGACTGGGCACTGTGATTGTGTGCATGTGTTATTTTTTTATATAACCTGTATGTTGCTCATTTTTATATACTGTGTATATACTATATAACTGTGCCTCTAGTTCTCTTTATAAAGATGGCCCTGAATATTTAAAATATGTTGTTTAACTCAAGTCTCCAGATGCTTAGCATACTTATTCTTATCTCCGAAAAGGAAAAAAAAAATAGTAAACATGAATCAGTGCTTTTCTAGTCAGAAGCCTTTTTAGGAAACAATAAAACAGAATTAAATACTAAATGCATATTTTTTAGTGTGCACTAACTCATCCAAAGTGAGGAAGTAAAACCTTCCAGGTATAACACAAGACTATGAGATTAACTTCTACTATGTGGTTTTCTAGCATCATGGGGCAGTTAGAGCAGCAAGGATAGATAATCCATACTGAAAACTACCAAAGAAAAAGAAAAACAAGTTTCATAATATGAAGGAAGCTATGTCCACAGCTTAGATCATAAAACTTACACCAAGTATTTAAATTTTTTCATAGGGTTAGTTACATTAGGTCCTTAAAGAACAATGCTGAGCAAAGACTTAATCTGTAGTGCTGACAAGAAGGCAAAAAAATCAGTGGTGGACAAGAAACTAGATGCAAAAAACTGTTGAAAGCATATTGTGAAACTAACCATCATTTAATGCTCACAGTTATAGCTCAAGCAATAAAAAGTAAACACAATCTGATGCTGATATATCTATTCCCCAATCCCTTTGTTATTGCTGTCAGTAATGTTCAAAAATGTCCAAAGGAATATGGAAAAATTAAGTCACGGTACAAATATTTGAAATGAAAGATATATATTCCATCCTTTCATACCTCTTCCCCCCCCCCCCCCCCCAGTTACAGTTCAGAGTCATATAATACAGGACTGAATAGACTCAGGGGGAGATAATAGATCATGAGTAATACTGTAATTCCAAGAAAACTTGGTGCAGAAACAGGTTTGAATAATAATTTAAAGGAATCAACTTTCTCCAGGATAACACTGAAGAGCCACCATAGGTATCTCTTTGGGAAATGAACTGGAGGAAAAGGAAAGTGAAAGAGATGTATATACTATGTTTTGGGTGAAATAAAGCATTACACCTAGTCTAATATAGTGAGAAGCAAAATCAGAATTTAAAGAATATAGACAATTATTTATTCATATCTATGGCAAATGCTTGACTTTGAAGGGACTAAAATATATATAAAGTATTTCTACAACATATGCTGGAAAATTCTGTCTTTATGAATGCAGAAATGACTATGGATTTAACAATGGGCATGACTTAAAAAAAAATCGATTCACATTTCAATTCTACAGCTTTTTTCTGTGTAGTTTCTCTAGATATTTGCTTTATACATACTAGCGTGAATGTTCATAGAAATTAATATTCACAAGCCTGTACTTCCTATGAAGAAATTTCCTGAACTGTATCCACTTATCTTTCTTACTGTAATCTGGATGAGCATATAAATGACATAACTAACCAGCATAATGCAAACAATTACTGTTATAGTCAGACTGCTATTTGATATACCAGTTAATTTCATAAAGAAATTACATATTAAATACAAATAATGATGTATAATTATTTACCTAATGCACTTCCAGCCCAGGTTGGATGGTGCTTTGAACAAGTCCCCTGGCAGTGGGGTTGAAAGTAGATCTTCAAGGTGCCTTCCAACACAAAGCATTTTATGATTTTATGATTATATGGTTATTTGAGAATTTTCCATTATGAATTCAAAAGTAATTTTCTTGATTAAAATAATTTTCATCCCCAAAATAATCTCTGGAAAATAAGTGAATTTTGAATAACTGAACCTGGTGAGTATTACTAAATGGCAGGAAGTCTAATGATTATTGCTATGAAATTATTCACTCAGTGCAAATGACCATCAAAAAACAACAACAACAAACATTAAAATTATGGAAATTACCTTATATTCTCTCTTCTGACAATATTCCGATGCTATTTAGTGATTTTTTCATATACTTTTTTCAATCCAAAACACCCATCCAAACAAATCTAATGTAGTAAATAAACAAAAGTTTTTTCATTCAGTAGCTGTCCTGGTCATAAGCCCTCAGCAATTTAAAACTTAGTCTTCTCATGTTTTGCCGATTAGTCTAAAAAGTCCTATGGTTTTGACATAAGTTAAATTAACGTTAATTGTTGGACCATTTCATCCCTAAAATGTCTTCAAGGTGCAAGCTGCATTATCTTTCTAGGAGCAAGACTTGTCATATACAAACAAAAGAAAACAAAACAACAACAACAAAAAAAACAACAACAACAAAAAAAAAAAAAACAACAACAACAACAAAAAAAACACAGAATCACAGAATCACAGAATTTCTAGGTTGGAAAAGACCTCAAAATCATCGAGTCCAACCTCTGACCTAACACTAACAGTCCCCACTAAACCATATCCCTAAGCTCTACATCTAAACGTCTTTTAAAGACTTCCGGGGATGGTGACTCCACCACTTCCCTGGACAGCCTGTTCCAATGCCTAACAACCCTTTCAGTAAAGAAGTTCCTCCTAACATCCAACCTAAAACTCCCCTGGCACAACTTAAGCCCATTCCCCCTCGTCCTTTTACCAGGCATGTGGGAGAATAGACCAACCCCCACCTCGCTACAGCCTCCTTTAAGGTATCTGTAGAGAGCGATAAGGTCACCCCTGAGCCTCCTTTTCTCCAGGCTGAACAAGCCTAGCTCCCTCAGCCGCTCCTCGTAGGACTTGTTCTCCAGGCCCCTCACCAGCTTCGTCGCCCTTCTCTGCACCCGCTCATGCACCTCCATATCCTTCTTGTAGCGAGGGGCCCAAAACTGAACACAGGACTCGAGCTGCGGCCTCACCAGAGCTGAGTACAGGGGGACGATCACCTCCCTAGACCTGCTGGTCACACTGTTTCTGATACAAGCCAGGATGCTGTTGGCCCTCTTGGCCACCTGAGCACACTACTGGCTCATATTCAGCCGACTATCAACCAATACTCCCAGGTCCTTCTCTGCCTGGCAGCTCTCCAACCACTCATCTCCCAGCCTGTAGCTCTGCTTGGGATTATTGCGCCCCAGGTGCAGGACCCGGCACTTGGCCTTGTTAAACTTCATGCAGTTGACCTCAGCCCATTGGTGCAGCCTATCCAGAACCTCCTGCAGAGCTTTCCTACCCTCAAGCAGATCGACACACGCACCTAACTTGGTGTCATCTGCAAACTTACTGAGGGTGCACTCAATGCCCTCGTCCAGATCATTGATGAAGATATTAAAGAGGACCAGCCCCAGCACTGAGCCCTGGGGAATGCCACTAGTGACTGGCCTCCAACTGGACTTGACTCCATTTACCACGACTCTTTGGGCCCGGCTATCCAGCCAGTTTCTAACCCAACGAAGCATGCGCCAGTCCAAGCCAAGAGCAGCCAGTTTCTTGAGGAGAATGCTGTGGGAAATGGTGTCAAAAGCCTTGCTGAAGTCAAAATAGACCACATCCACAGCCTTTCCCTCGTCCACCCAGCGCGTCACTTTGTCATAGAAGATGATCAGGTTTGTCAAGCAGGATCTGCCTTTCATAAACCCATGCTGACAGGGCCTGATCGCCTGCTTGCTCTGCAAGTGCTGCATGATGAAACAAAACAAACAAACAAAAAAAGGAATTAAAAAAAAAAAAAAAGAAAGAAGATGACAAAGCAGTTCATGACTTATGAATCAGAGATAAAGGAGAGTCATGCATGCCCAAACTTTCAGAATGAAGACTTCCAAAATAATAAATGAAATGAAATGAAATGAAATGAAATTAAATTAAATTAAATGAAAGCTAATTAATGCAACTACATCTCAAGACACTGATTTGTTTGATTAGTATTGGTTAGTATTCTTGTTTGTTTCTTCATCTATATCCTTTAGCCTTAGAAAAAGACAAATTTTATGAATTTTGGGAGAGGACAAGTAGGGAGATGTGTGGGATGAACTTTGGGCTGTGTGCTAGTTAAAACAGAAATACTTAAAAGCCCTTGGTAATTTTGCTGCTGACCATGTGTCAACACTATCAGTCAGCCTCAAGAGCTTGTTTTTCAGCAACAGACAAATATACATTTCATGCTAACATTTATCTCTCTCTCTCTCTTTTTTTTTTTTTTTTCCCCAGTCCATGTGCCTTTGTGTGCTAAGCCTCTGCACTCTCAGGAAGTCAGGATACATGGTCATGTAGCTGAACCATCTCCTTTCATTCATTTTGTGGTCCATTTGAATGGAATGATCTGAAGTCAAAAAGGAGAAAGCTCTCATTGTTTTCTAACCTTTCCTAAGAGATGACCTTTCCATTAGATATGGCATAGTGACCTACACTGTTGGAAGCCTTTTAAAGACAGTTGGTTTGCCATTTCCCAAATGGATTTGTTTGTCTGGAAACCAAATCATTAGCTGTCTGCAAGTCATTTCTTCACTGTTCCTATGAAAAGCTCTGAGGCTCTTTAAATGTTGGATGTTAGCCAGCAAGATTTTATGTTTTGTACAAGTTCTGTTTCAGAGCTCAGACCTGGATTCTTTATAGCGAGATTACTGATATCTCAACCACTCAGTCTCAGTGGGAGTGAGACTCTGGTCCATTCTAGGAAGGGAAAAGAAGAATGATCTTAAGTGAGATTAACTATCTCAGTTCAGGAGAAATTTGAGTCTTATGACATCACCACAGTCACTTAAAGAAGTCTGTTTTAGCTCTTTGAGCTTAAATTCTTTATCTGCTTTCTTTCAAAGTATGTGGTTCTACAGGAGTCCAGAAATACACAGATATTTCAAATTAAAATGCTTCAATTTGTTGTTATATTTTCTTTTGCCTGGTGTTTTAGTAAAATCTTCTTTAATCTCTCTTTCCTCTTTTATAGAAGAAAAAAATATATATTTAATATTCTCGTTCCTTATACTGAATTCTTAACAGTACAAAACGTAAATATTATTGTTCATGTACAGAAGGCTGGGGAAAAATTCTAAAACTGACAATTTATCTGCAACAGTGTTAACTGAGCAACAGTAGGCCATACTGAAACAAAGAAGGCCTCCAACAAACATAGCTAATCATAATAACTCAGGACACAAGATAGTAATGGATCCCTGTTTCTCCTGGAAAATAAATAAATAAATAAATAAATAAATAAAATAAAATAACTTACCCAGGTTTTGTTTTATTTCATGGTTTTCAGACAAATACAAAATACATATGGCGCTATGCTCAAGGACTGGCACAGAAATTATCTACATCTACTAGTACATGTTGAGGAAAAAACAAAAAAAATGTTCCTTGACACTGTGTGTACTTAAGCTGTACCTTGATTCAAGATGTGGGAGTGCTAAAAGTCAGTAGGAACTCAAGAGACATCTGGAGAAATTATATGGAAAACAAAAAGGCAAAAAGGATTGTTCAATTCAAAAATATGACCATTGTTTCAGGATGTAACTGCGATGTCAATTGTTGGAGGTCGGGAGAATATTGTGAAGAACTATCACAACTTGCTTTCTTGGCAAATTACACTGTAATTTGTTCCTGGCATCTGAATTTCACCACTGCTGGCAGGGGGATAATCAGAGAAATGAATCTTTGGCCTGATCCATTATAGAAAGTGGTACATTTTTTTGTAGCGTTTTGTTTATACTTAACAAGAAATAGCTTATTCAGTGCAGATGCAATGTGTGATACTCCACACATTGCCTCATAAGTGTTTGTGGCTAATACTGTATCTCCAGAATGTAAATCAGTTAGTTAAGTCCATGTTTTTCATGTTCTAAAGTATTTTCATTTTTCAAGAAACAACCCAGAATTATTTGGTACCATTTCTCTTCCATGGGACAGTGCTCAGAGCTTCAAATTTTTTCGGTGAAGCACAATAATTTCTTCATTCAAAGTTGGAACTGTTCCCAGTTTTGTATATTCTTAAATAACAAAGCTGTGATAACAGATTTTTTTTTTTTTTTTTAATGAAAGTCTAGAAATTAAAATTAAAAAAATAGTAATCTTTTGGTTACACTTTTATTAGTCTAATTTCTATATTAAAGAAATATATATGTTAGCAGAAATTATGGTTTCTTCAAAGAGGGTCAACCATCTAAGCTACTTGGAAAGATTTTTAAATCGGAGAAGATGAAATAAAACAAAAATCTGTTTTGTTTTTTTTCTTGACACAAACAGCCAACGTGTTAGTGATGACTCTTGGGACCTCAGGATACCTCATTAAAATGTCATCACAACTTGCTAATTCCCTTCTGAGACTAAAATGATGAAATTTTAGGCAGAAGCTTCAGTTCATACAGAAAAACAAAAGCTCAAGTTACATAAGTTCTGTGGGGTGTCTTCAAGTTGAGGAAAGGCCTTAATTTGCATGGTAAGTTACACACTTCTCAAGAGTAGATCCAAAAATTTCCATTTACCTATACAAGAAAGTATTCAGCTATGACAACGCATCCAGCTAGATGCAGTACATACTTTAACTAGATTTTGTAGATATAGCAGGTATTGTAACCATGGAAATGTTTGATATTACAATTTATTTATTTATTTGTTTTAGTTTTAGGAAAATTGTTTGTGTCTTTTTTAATAGGAGATGCTCAAAAGTGCTTTGGAGTCAGAGCCTAAACTATCTAGTGTACAAAGACACATAACGGAAGTGGTGTAAAATGTTTAAAATGTGCCCAGCTTTTTTGGAAACATGAACCTCCCCACACAAAATAAAAAGGGGAAAAAAAGGTGGGGGGGGCTCCAAGAATGTCATCTATAGGTCTAATGTATTTCAGTAAATTACCTGCAGGTGTATGTCTGGTTCTGCCATTGTTCTGCCAGAGGTACTATGCATCAAAGCTGATGCAAATATTAACACTAATGCATAGATTAACATTAATGGATAGAGATGTAGGCTGCAAGAAAGAGAAAGCAGCCAATGTTTTGTTGCCTGAGGACTAGCTCCTCACTGCATCCCCTCACTATCTAGAGTGTATTTTTCCCTGGTTAAGTCTTACTTTTCTAGCTTAAAAGTGTCATTTTGAATGTGTCTGTCTGAAGTAGCTATCTTAGTTTTCTCAAAATTAAAGTATTTTAAATTAACGCACTGATTACTCTTTCCCATTAATCATCACGTTTCATGATGCCTATCACAATGTGTGTGATGTGATAGGCAACATGAAACTTCTTTTTCAGAAATATTCACAATGATTCTCACATAGGTAAGTATAAACATTATGTAGAGTCAGCAATTTGATTTTTTAGATTCACTTTGGTATTAAAGACAATCTGTTTATATGAATTACCTATTCATCACATTCAAAGCTTTTGGGAACTGCTCTTTGTCACCACTGAAGCACCTACACTCTAGTTCAGTATCTGACCAACAATAATGGCAGTTATTGGTTTTAAAAAAGGCAGAGACAAAAAATCATAATATTTGTTTAACATTAAATTTAGACAACTGTGGATTACAGAGGTTTTGTTGCAAACCTTCATCTTTCACAAAAGTTCATAAGATGTGACTAGATACATGAAAAACACCAGAAGAGAAAGAATGTCACTGATTAAACTGAACAAAACTTATTTTTATGAACAATGAGACAGGAAAAGGTAGATGGGATCTAGTAGTTAGTGGGAAACTAACCTAGGTTTTAACATACCAGCTTGCAGATTCCAGCTCTTCTACAGTTCTGTCTTGACCTGATTATTCTCTAGCTGTAAATTGAAAACAATAATAATAATCTCTTCTTCTACAGAGAACAAATACATTAAAAACTAATAAACTCTCTGTGATACCTTTGATACATTTTCAAACAGAAAACATTTCACACAACTGTTGAAGTAAGAAATATAGAGCAACAACATATTAAAATTGTCACAGGGTCTTATTTTAGTCTCCAATACTCTACACCATATTCATGCTCAATATCTAGTAACACTGATATGATTCTACATTGATTTGTGGAGATGTACAAATACTGGCATATTTACTGCTGACTTTTTTTTCCCCCTAATCTCTGCCTTCTTGAAATAAATCTTGACATATTTCTGTCCATATACATCAAAATCTTGGAAGATGCCTGGAAGATAAAGGCTTCAGTTTCTTCACCTCAGCTGAGAAGCATTTGCTCATCTTTCTAGAGTTTATCATCAGGACATTTTCACTAGTATTTAAACTATTTTTTCTTTTCTTATGTCTAGTATTTTTGATAATCACCACTGTAAAAACTTATTCTCCAGGCTTTATTTTTACTTGTTTTAATATTCATACATTTATTTCCCTCCTACCTACAGTGTTGCACACACAAAAATTTTCAGTTCCTTCCTTATACATAATATCTTCTATTTTTGTTAGCTACTTTCAATTTATGAATATATAATACCAGCTCTGAAAATAAATGCTGAAATTCTTTAAATTCCAATAATTACATAATTTGAATGTAATTATATCTGATTACAATAATGACAGAAATGATATATTTATATATATATATATTTTTTTTTTTCAGAATAAACTACTTATTGTCTCTATCTCTACCAATCACAGAACATATTTTATTGAAATGCTTTCACTCAAACAGATTTAGGAGTATAATTTATTTCTTGTTCTGTCTTTTTTTCTTTTTTATTTCCTTTTTCTGATTTTTCCTTTAAAAGTCAGCAAATTACCTTTCTATCATATTTTAGGTACATTCTAAAATAAACAATAAATAATCATAGTTGACTGAGTGTATTTTGAGGTCCAGTTCCTGGTGACTAACTTTAACCCCTCCACCCCACTCCACCCCCCTTTTTTTTTTTAGTGATAAAATCACATTTTTATTTTTTTTTTAGTGATATCAAATGAAGAAGTAGACTGAATCCACAAAATTATTCTCATGGGTCATCCAATACTTAAAGATCAAAAAGTCTACTGCTTTCTCAGAAGTCAGCCCCCAGCTGAGAGTATGGTTTTAAACTGTACATTATTAGAAGCTGGAGACTACAATCTTTCAAATAACAATTCACTGATGATGAAACCCTTTTTGAAAAGACAAAGACATTTTTAATGTTTCCACTATTTTTCTTATTATTTGACACCACAAAATTCTTTAGTCTAGAAAGCATTAGGGAGCAAAATAGAATGGGAAGAGGCTGAAACATAAATAACAGAATGTCTCCTACTATGATGACAGTTGAAAAATGAGTACTGTACTGACTTTATTGACCTGGGGGAAAAAAAAAAAAAAAGAAAAAAAAATGTCTGTAGCAATCACTTTTGTAAATAGCTGAAGATTAGAAACTGTATTAAAAAAATAAATAAAACAACCTTCACTCATCTCATTTCTGAGATACCATCATACCTGAAATCCAAAGTTATACCACTTTCCATTCCAGAAACAGCGATCTATAAATATATAATCTTAAATTTAGTTCCAACTTTATTAGATTTGAGAAGAAAAAGAGAAAAAAGAATGGTGAGCTATGTGAAGAACATATGAACTATGTGAACAGCAAACTTTATGATATATGGCAATCAGATTTGTTTTAACTGTAGCCTTCAGATTTGCTTAGTATAAGTAATTAGTGCTTTTGTCAAACAATGTATTTAATGATGCTTGTGTCCCATGAATCAGGTTGATTGTGGTGCTCATAGCAGGCAGCATAGAATATTACTTGCACTTTTTAAATTGTGCATTTATAAAACTATATCTAGTCTTAATATCTATAAATTATATCTATCTATATATCTAGTCTAGCCGTGTATATTTTAGATAAACCTATTCACTTAATTTAAGCAGTTAAATTCAGATCTGACCTTCTGTCTTAGCCATCCATGACAAACATGAATGCTAAAAATCTGAAGGGTATTGGGAGCTGACATATGTGGTAGAAAAAGACACAACAGTTGCAGATCTTTAAGAACAGTTATCAAAGCAAGTAGAATTTTTTGGTAGGGAACAAGATTATTCTTATTATTATAATTATAAAATAATAATTATTACTAAGAAAAAAAAAAAAAAAGAATTCATGAATGAATGAGCTTTGGTCCTACTCTTTATCCAAGCATGCTGGGGCATTAAGTGTCTTTAAGGAAAAAAATTAATTTATGTCCATAGACAGTGGATAGACAATGAAGGCTTGATTCACAAAAACAATTACAATTCCCTCCCAAACTCCAAATGAAATAGCAACTAGTGTTATAGAGTTTAGTTATATTCATAAATACAGCATTTGATATAACCTACATTTTAGTATTGGATAAATTGTGCTCAAAAACATTGTACCTGGCATCCTTCGTTTTACAGTTTAAAGTCAACACCACTGCTTTCTTGGGAACTGCATAGCACCAGGATTTCCACAAACAGACCCTGATTCAAAGAACAGATGTACTTCTACAAGTATAGGACAATTGCAATTGGAAGGAAAAAATAAAATATATAGAAAGGTCATCCAGTCCAGCCTCCTGCCCAAAGATGTGATACTTTAAAAGTTAGATCCGGTTGCTCAGGTCTTTGAGGAAAAATGAACTATTATTTTAATATTTGCTTAAAAAAAATAACTTGGAAGAGTATGGCAAAGTGTGATAGAACATTTCTCTGTACCTATAAATAATGCCTTTGCCAGGGACATGAATATACTAAGGCCAGGCAGGCTTGGGTAGAGAAGGATCCAAGCCCTGAGGCAGCTTGGATCCCCAGGTCCCCATATGCAGCTCAGGTCTTTCCTCTTCAGGCCCTACTAGCCTCTGGGGCTTCCCAGTGAGACTTGCACCTTTTCCCCTGAGGCCAACAGCTCTCTGGACTGGAATAGTTCAAACAGGCTGAGACCACCGGCACGCCCTAGGCAGCTTGGGACTTCCCATTTCCTCCCCTACTGAGATGCAAGGCAACTGCAGCCCTCACAACAGCCCTTCCAACACCCCTAGGCCCTGTCTATTCCTGCCCCTGGCCCAGGATGCAGTGTCATCCCCATCATCTCATATCCCAGCCAGGCTGCTGTGGGGCCAGTCTCCAGCCCAGCCCAGCCATGGGGCCCACCAAGCCAGGCTCGTCCACAAGTCCACATCCTGGCCAGCACTAGCTTGTACCCATCCCCAGGGAGATGTACGGTGATGGAGCTGGGTCTGCTTCAAAGCTCTGACTGCCCTGCTCCTGTCTAGGAAGTGGGGGACAGACCCTGGCTGACAGACCCTGCCCTGGAGCATCCAGTGAGGAGTCCCTACTCACCCTAGCTCCCTGGGAAGCCCCAGACCTCTACTGCCTTCTGACAACTTTATGTTTTATGTCTACTGATTCACTAATACTTATTTAGTATAATTTGATGTGCAAGTTCCATATTTTACTTTGTTGTAATAACAAACAGCTTAAAACTTAGTAACAGCATCAATGCTGATCAAATTGACCTGATATATCGCATGCAGATTTATTTTTAACTTCAAAAACTGATTATTTTTTTTTGTTGCACAACACTACCTTCTATGAAAGACATATATTGTAGAAGAACATATAACTGAAAATAACAGTTCTTAGCAGACCACGTGTACTTCAGAAAGATCAAGTGTAACCATGAAACACTATAATGAGGCATTTTCAGCACTGTGACATCTTGATACATTGAAAGAGTGTTTTGTTGTTGTTGTTTTAATGTTAAGAATTATTAATCATAAAACACACGAGGAACCTAGCTGTAGGATGCAAAACTCACCCAGCTGGCATGATTAATTTTATGAATAAATCAGACAAGGAGTTTTAATAGTTGTGATTACATTTTGGGAAAAGAGATTTAAAGATAAATAAATAAATAATCTTGTGCATTTTCAGTTGTCTTCTTTTTTCCCTTTGATAGTTCCTTCTTGAACCAGTTAATTCACTGCTTGTGGGGCTATAAAACTGTTTTATTAAATATCACACCATATTGTCTAATTTTGTCAGATTTCTAGACAGGAACTCAACATATCAGAATATTAGTGATTCCTAAATTTTGAACTTGGGCATTGTTGCAAAAGTCCCTGTAGAAATACTTAGAAATACTGCATGGTCCTTCTCTGTCAGTAGGGCGAGGTATTAGGTGACTGCTTAGGTTCTTCCAGAGTCTCTTCTTTTGCTTTTTATTTTATTATTTTTTTATATATATATATTATTTATTATTTTTTTTTACTTTGGATGGTGTGGGTTACAACAATAACAGATTTATCTTCCCCAAATATGTGTTAACCTGTTTCCTTTGGTATGAATAGAGAATAGAACCACCCGAAAACAGAAAACTTGGGTGGCTGAGGGAGCCTTTTGCATCTGTATTATGCTTAACTTGACTCAGGACAGTAATTCTGTTTTCTTAACCTCTTGCATCAGTCAGTCTAAGGAGTAGTAAAAAAAACAACAACAAAAAACAACAACAACAACAACAACAAAAAACTACAATGATGAATGTTGATTCAGTTACCAGAATGATGATTTTACTCAGGGAGTCCTATATTATCTTAATACATGCAAACTAAATAATTCTATTAAGAGATTTCATTTGTTATATTGTTACATATATTATATAAAAAATAATTACATCCTCTTCTTACCTTCCCTAGACTCATTCAACACCAGTTAACTGCCTGAAAAGTATAACATTATACCAGCCTGTTTGATCTGACTCAGTACTGCTGCAGTCAGATGAACTTACCATAATGGAAACAGAAGGTTTCCTTGTCCATTGAAATCACAGCTATAGTGTTCCTGGCATTCATCAGCCTGGGTCAGAGTTTAGAAACCAGCAGTTTATAAAAGCAAGGAGCAGTTACTAAAATAAACGTAACTCTTCCATTGAATTATGTTTAGTTACACTCAAACATATTAGACAGATGATTATAAATGGTTTATACAAGCTGTAAACATGTAGGCTTTATGGGTGAAACAGTCACTGAGTGGCATATCTCACTTTATCAGATGCATGAAACAATTTACAGGAAAATCATTTTACCTTTAATTAACTCTAATTTCTTTAATCACATTGCAAATTAGTGGTAAAGAAGAGCATACATTAACACCACAGTATTTGTTCATTATCTTAAGATCATTTTCCCACTTCAATATTTTCTGAGGAAATAATTCTTACATTCTTAGCTGTTTTTGTGTGTGTGTGTATGTGTTTTTTTGCTGTTGTTGTTTTGTTTGTTTCTTTTTGTACCATATAAACACTTTAAATAAAGGTAGTTTGACTGCAAATTATTATCATTGTGTGATTGGAGGTGTATTGTTGACAGAGGCAGGTATGATCTCTTTCATGGTCTAAATTTGGCTACTTCAAACACACCAATGCCAAGTTGTACAAAGACCCACCTGATATAATACACCACCTAGAGAATGAATCCATGTTCTCAATATCTTAACTGACTGTCCTTCAGAGTCTATCCTAGGCCTCTTATCAACCACTGAGGTATTAGTACTGTCAGCTCCTACATGGCAGTTTGCTAACTAAGCAGCAAAATTGTAGATGCTCTGCAAGGCCTTATTTGAACCCAGATGCTGAATTTCTAAATTTCTTCTAATCCTCGTGGAATAAGGTGCTAAAACTCTCTGTAAACTGTATTGTAAGAGTCTAGAAATAATGTTTTCTTGAGTCCATTCTTCACTTCTTCCACTTATTCTTACAGAAAACTGGGGACTCTTATGGAAAGCTAGTGATTTAATAGAAGATCATATCGCATATAAATTCTGTAGTATTCACTTTTTGCTATATTTTGATGAGAATCATCCCTGCATCAATTTCACCATATCTTGTTCAGCTTATTTCTACCAGTGTTACTTAAAACTCCTGTAAATAATGTTTTAATTTTATATCAGATACTCTCTTATAAACTCGTTCAGGGATGTTAATGCTGTATGCTTTCTGGAAAACCATGTAATGCCTGATATGTAGCAATTTTAATTTTCTATCCAAGTCATCTTTAAATAGCCATTAATTTATTCAGCCTTAAATTAAATTAGTAAGCAATGGTCTAATATATTCAAATAATTATTTGATCAATAATTTGATCATTTGGAATAGCTTGATATGAACCACATTTTAATACTGTTCCTCTTATAATAGTATTCTGTATTATAAGTATGATCTGCCCAGCTTTCTTTAATGATAATATTATCCTTATTTTTTTTGGTGGTGGTGGCTTGTTGATTGTTTTTTGTTTGTTTGTTTGTGTGTTTTTTTGTTTGTGTGTTTTTTTGTTTGTTTGTTTTGTTTTGTTTTTTTCTCATTTTCCCTAATTGTTCTCTCAAGACTAGGTCTGTAGAGATAAGCAGTCCCATAAATCATTCTCAGCTTTGTCAGTAATTATAAGGAAGCTAGATTCCATAATTACTATTCCTTATGAAGCCTTTCTGTGCCTTCATGTTTGGAAAGTAATACAAATTTAGAAGAAATGGTAAGTCTTAGTTTAAGTTCAGAAATGGTAATTAAAAAAAAAAAAAAAAAAAAAAAAAGAGGAAAAAATAAAATCTATAGCAATATTGCTATTGGAACATTCTAGACAATTCCTGCTCAAATAAGATCTCAATGTTGGAAAGGAGAGGGTAAAGATAGGAGTCTTGGTGGTTAGTTCTGGAGATTATAGAGGTAATTTTTATTTCTTATTTAATTGAATACCAGGTACACAGAGAAAATTCGGAACTGTATTCCTACACTGCCAAGTTTCATCCTTGCACTTTAAAATTCCGTATTTCTTAAACCACCGCCTGGAAAAGTCACATCATTATGTGTCAGGCAATCAGTGAAGTAGCCTGAGGCCATACTAACTGAGCTTTGAAGATTAAAAGTGTAACATTGAATTTGATGGAAATGTAAGAGGGGAGACAGATTAGCATATGGAGTACTGTTACACTAAACCTTTAAAAATTGTCTTATATATAGTAGATATGTGGTTAATGCACTGAATGAAGGATGTGTTTTGCTACTCCAGAAGCATAGTAAGAGTTGACCAATGTGAGCTTCCAGATATCTACATCTAAGTCAACACCGGAAGGTTCCTCTGTCTTCTTCATCCTGCATGAAGCACAATGGCATATTAGGAGTGAGGTACACCACACTATGTTTGTAGGTTTACATACAATAGTCATTGACGCACAGAAGACACATTATGCTGTGATCCAGAAATGTGTCTGTGCAAAATAAAGTTTTAAAATTTAGTAGAGATAATTAAAACAAAACCAAAATCAAACAAGAAAAGACAAGCAAACAAAACAAAGCAAAATAAACAAACAGCAACAACAAAAAAGAGAGATGTAGGCATATATATATTTATTTATTTATTTATTTATTTATTTTTTATTTTTGCCTTTCTCAAGATAAATTAGACACCAAAAATCAAAGGACCGCTTTGGCTGGCCAGACTAAGCAATCTTGTAACAGGTTATCAAATAGTATTTAGATAAGGAGAAGGAGGTATTAACTTTGGATCCAGGCACCTACAGGCACATTTTGCCAACCATAACATCTATCGATGCAAGTTTGATCTGGCTACTCAGATTTCTTCAGTGTCATAAAAGCTCATTTTCTATGAATGGACCATAATCTGTGAAGGAACCTTTTGTATCAACAGCCAAATAAATTGAGAAGTGATCTGAGAATTCCTTGCAAACATTGCTGGGACTATGACCAATTTTTGTTCATACTCTGAAAAAATTCTACAGCACCTGAAGTAAAATTAAGGGTGTGAAGGTTTTCTGTACATGTGCAATCCTATGTTGGACTTCATACTAAATTATTTGCATGGTCAAATTCCTGTGAAATTAAATACTATCCTCATAAGCAATTCAAGTTTCTGCCACAGTAAAGCAAATTCCCATTTAAAATTCATAATAGCCCTGCCAATATCACAACCTTGTGGTCAACCCAAAATGAAATCAGCCAATGTGGTGGTGAACACTATATGTGAATTATTTTCATCATTTTTTTTCCAGCTATTTCTGCACCTTAAGCATCATTTATTTACAAAATAATGGTGTTCCATTATATTCCATTTTGAGATTATTAGTAACTGATACTTTGATGTATTGGCCTTTAGCATTACTTTTCCCTGTCTGGTCAACAATAGTACAAAACTACCTTAAAAGATAACTCTATTACTTGCTTTATAAATCAGAGTAGAAGTGATTAAAAGGTAGTTGGTTCTCCTGTAAGGTGCATCAACCACTATAGACACGTTAATCTAGGCATAGGTTACAACACCTCAGTTCAGAGCAAATAGTGCTATGGATAAGGTCATTAATATTATTATCATTTCAAAAGTTAAATACATTTTTCTAAAGTTCTCTTATGAAGTAATATTTTTGTTCTAGGCTAATAAGTCTTTCTTCTGATGACATACTTCAACTTTAAGAAAAAGAAACTGGTTCTGATAAATGTTGAATGTCATTCAACCCTCTGTTTTTTGTGGATGCCAAGCACCTTTGCAAGGGATGCCTAGTACTTCATCTGATCAGTCCATAGCAACACTGCTGTAGTAAGCTTTCAGAACTTCTGTTATATAAGCAATAGAAAAAAATAATGTGATATAGTAAAAAAATAATAAGTAAAAAAGAAAATAGTAAAAAAGTGTTTAGATGAAATATAGCAACCCAGTCAGCTGTGAATACTGGTAGTGGTGAGTCAATTTTAAGTTATAGCTGAAAGGATTCTAGCACTAAAACTGGGAAAAAAAAAAAAAAAAAAAAAGTCTTGAATCAATATAGGTAAATAAGAGCACAGTAGATTTTACAGAGGAACAGACCTCCCAGTTTTAGATCTGTGAAAAGTAAAGGAATTGGGTTGTCAAGAGTATTCTGTTTATTTGGCCCTGCAAGGTCTTCCAGTGTTCTCAAAACTATTTGTCCTCTTTAGAGGAGATGTGCAAAGCAGCATTGGCTAGCATTTTTATTATCATTATATTTGTTTTCTTTATGCTTGACTGCTCTATACAATGCCATTCCCTATAAGACTGAGCAATCTAGCTTGCAATTTTAAAAGCATCATTCACAATAAATAAATGTATCTGTCAGATCTCAGAGAGAAATACAAATATGTTGTGCTTTCTATGAGAGAAATATACAACTGAAAAACTCCCCAAAGTAATTTTCTCCTAGGTCCATAATATACAGATATTTAATAGTCTTTGTGGCCTAGATGACTATAGTTAGGTCTTGGATTTTTGCATTACCAATTCTACATAGCATATAAAGGAAATACATTTACTGGAACAATGATACAAACTTTTTATCAAAAGCAATGCATATCTGATTTGTACATGCTATTTCATTTCTTTCTAACTTCCTTTCTTTCTCCTTGACCCAAATATGCAGAGCATGCACACAAGAGCATGCACCAGCTTCAAGGTGCCTAGTGCATACATGCCTGGGATGTATATGAGTTGTAATACACTCAAGCCTTCATTTCTGCTGGCAAACAATTGAAATAAGAAAAACAAGCAAAAACAACCAAAAAAAAAAAAAAAATAATTTTGAATCCACAGTATATTAAACCCAGAATAATATAATAATATTCTCCTCTAAAGAGGAGCTCAAAGGTGGACTAAAAGCCAATGGTGGACTAAAAGACAAATGGTGGACAAAAACAAACCAACAAACAATGAAAATGATGAACACTGTATTGTCATTCATACTGCTGAATATAGACAGAGTTCTTCATGGTTTTCATCAAGAAAGATGTGTTCTTTTTTTCAGAACTGAAGGCAATGGCAGAGTCTTCTTCATGTATGCAGTCAGGGAAATTTTACCACTGTGTTGCTCTGAGTAAGAATTTGAACCCATGAAACAGTAAAGGGATTTGACATCCTAAATCTTTTAGTCACATTAGGAACTGCAAAGCTTTTAGGAATCCATGACCGTGACCTTAATCCTTATCGAGAATCTGACAAGACCCAGTGAAAGGAGCCACTGTCGTGGCTCTTTGTGTTCACTTTGTGCCCTCTCCCATTATCTAAATGGTCTGCCACTGTAGTAACTGAACAAGTATTAATGGACTTATTCTTGCAGGTATAATCCCTGTTAGCTCTCTTTTGCAGAAGAGGGTCAGAACCACAAGTGGAGATAGCCAAGAAGTAGTTAAACACTTAAGTACACCTTTACAGATCTAAGAATCCTTGTTTACAAAATAAAATGTACATTTGAGAATTTTTCCAGACTTCCATGACTTCCCAGTCTTCACACAGGTCATGGTAGCAATGTTGAGTACTGAATCTCTAGGGCTCCTGAATGCTGGTGAAATGCTTTAACCACACATTCCCCTTCCTATTTTGCAACAACGTAGAAAGTTCTTTATAGGATCAAATCTTTACAATAAAACTCTTAAAAACTATTGAATTGCTTGTCTGACAGTTGTTTTATAATGTTAGAGACAGAATTTGATTGATAGCTGAAGCAAAATTTAAAGTTATCTGGTAAAGAATGATGAGGAAAATTCCATTACATAAAGTAATGCCCTCCTGTTGGCCATTTTTCTGTTACAAGTATTATTCTCTCATTTTACAGTTGGGAAAAGCATCTTGCTATGTATCTCAGATGTGAGGGTTTTCTCAAGATCATTTTCTCTCTTTTTCTAAAAGAACTGAACTTTATAAAAGAATAAAAATAAATATTTCTATTTTATTTTGATTAAATACCATAGCAAATGTAAAATGCACAGGGATTTAAATAGACTTGAAAAGCTACTTTTAACCATATTTGATCTAAGCAATCTAAAGACTTTTGGATAATTAATGAATAGCAGATTTTAATTTGAGTAAGAAGAATGTATTTTTCCCTCCTGACCACATTACATGCCAACAAAAATGGAGTGCTTTAAGGGTAATCATTATATTTCAAATATTTGTTCAAAACTGCTTAGCTGAAAATCAGTTTTCATTTATCAATAAGTGTCCCAAATCCTTTATTATATACTAAAAAAAAATGAGGAGTCTTCACAGATATCAGAAATCTACAAGTCATTTAAACATCAAAGATTAGATTTGTAACACAACATCTGAATATATTCATTATACACTTTATTGTATGTACTTTCATCCATCAAACCTGAACCTCGTGGTTTAAGCAGAACAATTTTATTCCATCAGCAATCTTGCCCCAAACAAAAAATCTTGAACACAGGGAGCAGCTTTGCTTTATAACTGACTAGTTAGAAAGACTAAGGAGAATAGGTTATCATCAGAAAGTAATGTTAGAAAATCAACTAGAGCAGACTGTTTCTTTCCAAAATTAAGCTCATGCTAAAACTAAGGAAAAATAAATCACTAAACTGTATGAATCAACATCATTGATTACTGCTATCATAACCCCAAATTTCTCCTGTATTCTTTCTCACTGTTCTCTTTCACATGCTTGTTATGTTGCAACATTTTCCATGTTTTCAAAAAAAAAAATCTCTTAGATTCCCAGGGGTGCTATAGGATACTCTGTAATTTGGTGGTCTATTTTCCAGGTATCTTTTCCTGCTTTTGATCTGTCAAAGCATGGTTAAGAACAGCAGTCATAACTTGTATCTATCAAAGATTTTTATTTTTTTTTCTGTTTAAACAAATGCACCAAACTAACAGCAATTGTTAGTTTTATTTTAGTTGAGATTTATTTATTTTTCTTACTTTGGGACATTTTTATGAACAGAAATTATTTTTAAAAATGAAAAAAACAAAAATTTACAAATTCACAAAAACCTTATCTATAATGTGTTTGCATTTGTTAGGGAATATTACAAGTTGAACTATGGAAAAAAAAGTACCAGAAATTTCATAATGTTACTTCTCTTCTTCCTTTTAAGTACTGATATGACATAGATACAAAGTCTATACAGTCTTCTGTGATGAAGTAATCTGAAATTCTTATGGATTTTTAGGTATTAGCAGCACAGTCTGAGTTTCCAAAGAGGCTGTTATTACAGATCTCTGTTATTCTAGAAACAGCACATTTCTGTTGCAGTTATCAGGCTTTGTGATAAAACTTCTGTAGACATTCTACAGAATTCGAGCAGCTGGGGCCATCATTGGGACAAAAAGAAATACTGTACTCAGTGTGAACAGTATCCCAGAAGTAGAGATGTAAAATGTAAGGTTTGTTGGGACATTACTGATGTAGAGAAAATAAATGGAAATGGTGTGATCATGTCCTTAATATTTACTGAACTGGCCAATAAATTGAACTAATTTCCAAACTACTGCTGACCTCTTCTTGGGGAGTGACCATTTTCCCTGTGCCAAGAGCAGTCCAGCATGTATGCAATACAGACAATGGACTAACAAAGATCTAGGAGCAGAACTGCATGTGATTCAGACTGCCCATGTAGTTTCTTTGTACATTTATGTGTGTTTTTTTTTTTTTTTTTTTAAAAAAAAAAAAAAAAAAAAAGAAAAGAAAAGAAAAGAAACTTGCTACTTGACACTTTCATTAGTAGCTCTTGCACTCTATAATACCTTAAAATTCTCTTTGCAACGCACCATGGAGCATGATTTTATCTGTCCCAGAATCTCTGCTAGTCCACTAGTGACAGTTTCCTCTCTGAATCTGTGGAAACTATTCACAGAATCACAGAATGGGCAGGGTAAGAAGGGACCTCTTAAGATCACTCCCCTGCTGTTCAGCGGCAGCTTGGGTAAAGGAGGTTAAAGGAGGCTTATGGAGATATACGATATACAGAGCTGATATTCTGGCAGGACCTAATGCTACTTTCTATTATTTCATTCTCTGTTGTTCCTTTCTGTCAGATGAAGCAGATATTTATGATGTTTGCATTGTGAGAAGGAGCTGTAGAAACTCAACTTCTGAACTTCTTGTCAATGCTTTGGTCTCTGTAGGCATCAGCGTTTATATTTCCAAATGAATACATGACATTCTGGAATTTTACAGCACAAAATTGGTCTTTTACAGCAAAGTGAAAAATTATTGGAAGTGCAAAGACCCCATTTTGGGTACAGACATTAAAACACAAGTGACAGAAATATCTTTTCCTATCTTCCTGCTGCAAACATGGAGAGGTCTCACTGTGTAATGAAAAATAGGAAGCAGAGAGGAAATGTCATTTGCTACAGAAAATGGAAAGCATAAAATCAAAAGTAAAAACTTTGTGGTCTGAAACCTTGTAGAATATTCTGTAAACAATAATGAACAATACAAATATCTACAATGATATGTAAATAAAGGTTGACAGAACAATCTTTTGAAGGGAAGGGAAGGGAAGGGAAGGGAAGGGAAGGGAAGGGAAGGGAAGGGAAGGGAAGGGAAGGGAAGGGAAGGGAAGGGAAGGGAAGGGAAGGGAAGGGAAGGGAAGGGAAGGGAAGGGAAGGGAAGGGAAGGGAAGGGAAGGGAAGGGAAGGGAAGGGAAGGGAAGGGAAGGGAAGGGAAGGGAAGGGAAGGGAAGGGAAGAAAAAGAGGAAAAGAGGAAAAAAAAATCTTCCAATTCAGTGGAACAGATTGTCCAACAGCTAAAACCAAGTTTCAGTCTAATTTTTTGGTATTTCTAAATTATATTCCACATTGCATTTATCCTGTGTGCTCTTTCATCAGATTATGCTTCTCTTGCACCCCATATGATTCTCATTTATCATAGAGTCATAGAATGCTATAATATATGCATAGTATGCATAGAATGGCTAGGGTTGGAAGGGACCTTACAGATCATCTAACTCCACCCCCCCCACTACCATTGGCAAGGATGCCACTCACTGGATCAGGCTGGTCAAGACCCCATCCAGCCTATGCTTTCAGGGATGGGGCATACACAACTTCTCCGGGCAACATGTTCTAGTGCCTCACTACCCTTACAGCTAAGAATTTCATCTTAATGTCTAGACTAAATCTATCCTCTTTTAGTTTAAGACCATTCTCCCTTGTCCTATCTTTATCTACCCAAGTAAAGAGTCCTTCTCCATCCTTTTTATAAGACCTGTTTAAGTACTGAAAGGCCACAATGAGGTATCTGCTGAGCCTTCTCCTCTCCAGGCTGAACATCTCCAGCTCTCTGAGCCTTTCTTCATAGGTGCTCCAGCCCTCTGGTCATATTTGTAGTCCTCCTAAAGCTTTGTAAGAAAACATAATGATGATCTAGGTTCCTGGAGGTATCATTGACTGTAATGCAATCCTATAAGTTTTTTGGTTGTTTTTTTTTTTTTTTTTGGTAGTTGACAGATAATGGAGACACGTTGTGTGATCTGGATGACTAAAAAGGACTTCAATGTAACTAAGTATTAAAAATAGAATATAAAAATTGTCCATGTCATGTGTCAGACTTGTGCTTGGAAAACTTAAGATTGCTTTAGTATCTGCCTATAATACGCACATTTGTGTGTCAAGATTGTCTACTGACGACTAAGGCTCCTCTTTGTAAAGTTGCTGTTTGCTGATGAATTTTCTCATCATGCTTTTCCTCTGTGAACAGCTGTAAATTTGGCAAAGACATGTATTTACAGTGCTGAAGAGTTTATTTGGCAGCTGGCTCTTGTTTTTTTTATGACTTCCTCTCTCTTAGACATTAAATATTCCTCTGTCTTCTTTCGCTCTGTGATTAGGTATGTGCCATAGACATCTATTTTGTAAATCCAGATTAATATTATATCCTGTTTGTATATATGTAGTCTTCTGTAATTGCTCTTACCAAAATTACTGAACATTAATAACATTATTCTTTAAAGTCTTTTTTTTTTTGTCTTTTTTTTTTTTTTTTTTTTTTTCAGAAGAGTCTGGCAGACTGTTGCCTGGAAGCCAGTCTGCGGACAAATTCCTTTCTGCACCCATCACTATCTGCTATTTCATAGTAGAAGTAATAGTGATGTGGAAGCCCCAAACACAACCAGTGGGAGAACGCATCTCAGCGGGAGAAGGGATGTGGCTTCATGATGGGGGAAGCCCATACAAGATTTACTATCACACAACCTCGTCTTCATCACTGAATTGCATTTCCTACTGGAGGAACAAAGCAATTCAAGAACCCTCACATCCAGTCCACAGCCTCAGACAAGCCTGAATATAGTTTTCTAATCAATGTTCTTGGATATAACTGTCATAATACAAAATATGATAGGTGTCATTCTATTGCTAGTTCTTCGGCTGTGACTTTTTCCATCGCTCCCAAAGACTACCTAAGGAGATAACATGAATGAAATAACACATTTTTGATTCAACAGAGCTGATTACTAAGTAAGAAAATAAATTTAGATGCTATGAAGTACCATTGCATATACAACTTCAAAATTAACACATACCCTTGAAATTGTACAGTGGAAAGCATATCCTACACTATAAAAGTTGTTTTTAAATAATTGGATACTAATTGTTGTGGAATATTCTGAACAGTACCTTTTCTCAAATTTGTCTCCAGTTATTCCCTTTACTTACAAAACTGATGTAATTTGCATCTGGCATGATATAACTACTATATACGGGGGTATGTAAAGGCAATAAGTATTCTGTCTTTATTCTGATTTCAGAAATGTAGAGTTGTTCTATCTTGAGGCAAAAATGTATGTCTCTTGAACTGATTTTGTAAAAAATTTCACTAAAACTAAAACGATGTTTTAAGCATTAGAGCTCTGAAACATCATTTTTCATGTCATAATTCATACATGTATATAGTAAAATAGAAAAATATTTAGATTCATGTAGTGAAACATGTTTATATATTCATATTTGAGCCTGGGAGTTCAAATAAAATACTGATTTGATCGTGAAATATCTAGTCTTCATGAGTCTTTGGGGACAATTTCAGTGTCAGAACTTTATTTTCTACAGGCTTTTATTAAATCACCTAAAGAAGAGGCAAAGCAAGTCATATCACAAGCATAGATATAGAGCTTCAGGTAGGAAAAGACTTGCTCCCTAGAATGCTAGTCAGCTGTGATTACAGAAATATCTTAAGGGAGGGCAAAAAGCCTGACATTTATGTAATTGGAATTCACGTTAATATATTTCAATTTATGTCTACACTTTGTATTGTTTAGATTCTAAACAAATCAGTTTTCACTTATTTCTAAATATTTCTGAAGTGTTGTATCTAATCCAGCCTAAATCCACTGCGTAATGAGACTGAGAAATATTCTTTTACACAATATTACTACAATAGTAGTCCCAGATAGAGTTGAATATCTTTCACTTTCACACTGCTTTATACCCAGTGGCGATACAATTTTACTCTTAACTCAGTTAACTCCAGTTTATCCAATGTAGTTGATGTAGAATCTGCTGAAATATCACCACAGTAAATCAAAATATAAATCCCTGTATTTATGTAAATATGAGAAAGCCAATTCATAGTCACTTTAAAAGTACAAGGAAAGTTGCTGTGAGTAAGGTAAGTTGTGAATTTGTATCAGTCTAACTACTAGTGCAAAGGAATTACTTTTCTGGTTCATTTTCTCTCAGCCAATGTAAGGTACAACAATTTACACCCTTTGGCTGATGGGTATTCTACTGCACCTTTGAGTACAAGAATGGAACAGATGAGTAGATGTCATGCTGTAAATCCACATTTATTACACTATAACCTGTGTTATACCTGCTTTGCCAGGTATAATTATGGTACAAAGGTTAATTTTTTATTTTTTTGTTTAGCCAATTAGATCCTGGTAGTACCTTTGTTGAACTTCTACCATAGTATCTAATTTCAGCAAAGGTAGAATTTGCCTGAGACCTTATGCTATTCCAAAAATACTTTTATCTGCCTCTTCCTGCCTACCTGCAGGAAGGTCTGAGGTTCTCAGGTGTGGTCATTGACGCAGATACTACAATGCAAAGGAGACATGACTGCTCCAGAAGTCAACTTGCTGGTGGGGAGAGCTGCAGAAAGTCAAGCTGTAAGAGTTTTTGATACCACAGTCCTTGAATCTGTGTTCAAGTTTTACCAGTCAGATGGTACATTTTTTTCTTATACAAACTGTATTCAGTTATTTGGAATTGTGTTGATTTCTGGCACAAATTAGTTAACCACACCTGAAGAAAAATCTACCCAGACTTAGCTGAACTTGCATTTCAGTGAAGCAGATATTTCAGTCATTTCAGTGGAAGATATTTATCAATTTGAATTCAAAATTTGCCTTGAATGAAGTCAGTAACAAAAATCCTCTTGCCTTTGGTGAAACCTGTATTTCACACACTGTGGTGGTTTTAAACTTATTATGTAAACTAATATTTAAATAACCTTTTCTGCTTGTTTCTTCGTTACATTTTCCTCCCAATTTTTGTAAAAAAATAAATAAAAATAAATAAATAATAATCTCTCATTAGGTAATGACTTTGGGGACTTCTCTCATGAGTTTAGGGGCATCTTTTCAGGGCTTGCATACATATCATAGTATTATCAGTTAATATATCATCCTTTCCCAGCCATATGAAGAAGCAGGGAATTTGCTCTACATTGGAATTCAATCAAATCTCGTCTAGCTAACAAGTCTTCCGGTTCACTTCCTCCCCTGTCTCCTGGCAAAGATGACAAAAATGCTGAGATCCAAACACATTGAAAAATATTAGCAGAACTGGAGGGATCTCAGAGGGAAAAGAAATCCTAACATGTTTAGTCTAGAACTGATATTTTGTTATATTTGAAAAGAGTTCAGAAAATATAGCAATAAAAAAAAAAAAAGTACCATTAACAACAACAACAAAAAAGATTCAGAAGTAGAAAAGCATGACATGAAGTTAGCATCAGTGTAACACAGTTTCAAATTCCTGACACAATCAGAAAAAAAATCATTTGTTACTGTATTCCTTTAATGACTGATAAAAAAATTGAACTTTTTTTTTTCTTTTTCTCCTAGGATATTTCTAAAATGCACTCCTCATAAAGCAACTATCTTGCCAATAGACTTCCGTGGGTGGGATTTTTTTTTGTTTGTTTTTGTTTTTGTTTGGGGGGTGTCCTCTATTTAGTTCACTAGATTATCAGAGCAGATACTGCAGGGAATAATTGTCAGTTCTAGACTACTTAAACTTATTTCTACATTTATACAAGAATTCATTACACAGCTGAAGAACAAATGACCAAAATTAATAACCTTCCCAAAAGGCAATATATTTCAAATATATCTGAAAAGCTATTATACATTTTTTTTTTCTGTAAATATTCAGAAAACTGGAATAGACAACAGCAGAAGGAAATAATGACGGGTAATTTATTTTGTTTTCCACTTGATTCCTCAACTTTATTATGTATTAAGGAGGTTCCATCGTAATTACCAATGCAGCATCTTTCTGTATGATTACACATTGTGTTTGGGCAAGTATACATAACACATTCTGAATATTGTGAAAGCTTCCTGTTCTCGTGACTCATATGAATATGGCAGTAGGAATTCCCATAAAGTTGTTCACTGATCCGTGCTTAGCCCATGCAAATCACAGGAAGTCACAGCAACATTGATGTTGATGTAGCTTCATGCCAGAATGCTTTGCTGAGCTTTTGCTTGTTTACCACTGAATTCCCTTTAAAGAGAAGACGAGTATATAAACAATAAAGACCTTAATATATAATTAATGTGCTTTCTAATTAAATAGCAACCAAGTATGTTGTAACCTTTCAATTGAGAGTATAGAAAATACTTAATTATCATCTTAAATACTTAATGTGAGCGTACCAATTACCAAAATGCCACTTCTGTATTTTTTAAATGGTGCTTGTCCCTATTTCAAATGCACAATAAATTTTTATTAGTAAAACTTCAATTTTTCAACACAGGCTTATTTTGTTGTTGTTTTTTAAACCAATATATGTGAAGGTATGCTTTAGGCTATTTAGCTGTACCACTACTAGTAAATGAAGTGGCCTCAGACCTATTCTCTGTCCCTGAAAGAAACTAAAAAGGCACAATTCATGTCTGTATGAATAAACATTCTTTATCCCCAAATTAATGCATCCATATTCATTACTGCCTTCTAGAAATACTTTCTGGGCCATGTTGTTCCATAAACAGTGCTTGGCCCTATTGGGGAGAGTTCTGGTGAGTATGCCAAAAATCAAACTGAAATTATGCTTAAGAATATGTACTGCCCCTGTTAAGTTCACCAATATAGGCATATTTTTTTCTCTAATTACTTTCATACACATATAAACCAATTTAATAATAGTAATAATAGTAAACTATTTGTTTAGATATAAAATGTATTTGGAAATGAAGTAAAAATTCCTTTGTAAATGATTATTTCAAGCACATTCATTTTCATATTAAGTGATACACTTTAGGTATATGGCCAATGCATTTAATTTCCTTTGGCTGACAAGAGATAAAATGGCATTAAAGTCCCTGGAATTGAACAACCAATTCTAGACAGATTTTACCCTTTGAAAGAACTTTTTGAGTGTTCACTATAAACACTCTATTTCCTTGGAGACAGCTCAGAGCCATATCAATTTATCAAGGAGCAGTATGAAAGACTGACCAAAGGAGGGCTATGAAGATGGTGAAGGATCTAGAGGGCAAGATGTGTGAGGAGTGGCTGAGGTCCCTTGTTTTGTTCAGGTGAGAGAAGAGGAGACTGAGGAGAGGCCTCATGGCAGCCTGTAGCTTTCTCACGAGGGGAGCGGATGGTCAGGCGCTGAGCTCTGCTCTCTGGGGACAGTGACAGAACCCAAGGGAATGGCATGGAGCTGAGACAGGGGAGTGTCAGGCTGTGAGTTATGAAAAGGTTCTGCACCTTTTCATAACTCACTTAACTTAACTAACTTAACTTTTCATAACTTGGGACAGGGCAGTGGTCACAGCACTGAGCCTGCTGGAGTTTAAGAAGTCTTTGGACAGTGTTCTCAGACACATGATCTGATTTTTGGGTAGTCCTATGTGGAGCCAGGAGCTGGACTCAATGATCCTTGTGGGTCTCTTCCAACTTGGGATATTCCATGATCCTATGATTCTATGAAAGACTTATTACTATATTTGGATATCTTCAAGAGCCCCTACTTGAGCTTCACTGCTGGGTTTTCCTCTTCTTCGGTGTTAGCCATGAGGTATTCCAATACTCAAGAATAAGCAATAACAGAAGCTCAGGTCAGAATGAATAAAGGCCTACACAAAAATGCAGGATGAATGGGAAACAGTGTTTTCAGTCACTGTCTCTCCCTGTCTATAAAAATAAACCTGGCATTTTTCACCATTGCAGTGAAGGGTGAACCATTTCCTTCAATGCAACTTAGGATGGACAACGTTTAGAAATTGATTGTTTGGATGACTGTAGCAATAGCATTCATTCAAAAACAGAGACTAGAAGTGCATAGGAGGGGCCAGGGGTGAGAATGGTGGAATGGTGTATAAACTAAAGATACTATGCTATATTTTGGCACTTAAATAGAAGTCAGCTAATTATTTGACTATATTATAAATGTAATGTATCCTTGTATTTATTGCAAGTCAATGAAGGTCCAAGTTTTGTGTACTATGCAACGTCTAAAGAATATGAATTTGAACATTTTGTGCAAGATTTCTCCAGAAGATTCAAGCATGTTGCTTTTAATCCTGAATTGTAATAATGCAATGGAACAGAAAAAATATTTTTTTCAGGTGCTCGTCTTGTGAACTTATGGAAACACAAAGTTTAAAGACCTGTATGAACATCCTCTTCTTAAATGGATCTCTGAAATGTAATGTAAAGGACTTCTTGCAAGCAAAATATATGTTAACTGTTCATTTATTCTGTTAAACAGTTTACATCTTGCTTACATCTGTAAATACAGCATAGAAAGACTGTTTATCTGTAAAGTGTCATGCATTATTTCAAAGTATAAAATCTAACAGTATTAACTATAAATGTCACCCTAAATTAATAATAGGCCTAAAAATAATGGTAAACACACCAAGTGTTTAATATACTTTCATGTTTCAAAGGAGCATAATGTGTCGGCACACAGGTTATAGCCTTTCTTAGTTATTTAACATTGTCCAAGGTTATAGGCTTTATAACTGTTATGAAACTAATGTAACTATATCACAGTTTTAGTGTAACCAGAGTACACATGTTTAGAGAATAATTTAAATGACAGTTTGTTTGCATTTTAGGAATTTTTATGTCATTCTGATTTACCATGGAAAAGCCCTTCTGTGAATTATTCAAATGCACATGGGTTTTTTCTTCATAACATATAATTTTTATTTTTATTTTTTCCCAGTGCTTAATACCAAACAGCACGGCACAAAACACAACCCATTATGCTTGATTTCCTATACTGGGTTCCCTTTAACTTTTCATTGCATGACTTATTGGAATGTACAAATTATAACTTGCAGCAGAGTATTCTGAGAGAATAATATTTGCCTTAGGAGCAGTGTGGTCACACTGTATTTCCAAGGCAGAATGCAACACTGAACTACCTGCCCCAACAGAGTTCATTCAACATCAGATGCTATGCTGTGTTGGGTCCTGCACCTGGGGCGCAATAACCCCAAGCAGAGGTACAAGCGGAGAGAGGAATGGTTAGAAAGCTGCTAGGCGGAGAAGGACCTGGGAGTATTGGTTGATAGTTGGCTGAATATGAGCCAGCAGTGTGCTCGGTGGCCAAGAAGGCCAACGGCATCCTGGCTTGTATAAGAAGCAGTGTGGCCAGCAGGTCTAGGGAAGTGATCGTCCCCCTGTACTCGGCTCTGGTGAGGCTGCACCTCAAGTACTGTGTTCAGTTTTGGGCCCCTCGTTACAAGAAGGACATGGAGGTGCTTGAGCGACTCCAGAGAAGGGCGACAAAGCTGGTGAGGGGCCTGGAGAACAAGTCCTATGAGGAGCGGCTGAGGGAGCTGGGCTTGTTCAGCCTGGAGAAAAGGAGGCTCAGAGGCGACCTTATCGCTCTCTACAGGTACCTTAAAGGAAGCAGTAGTGAGGTGGGGGTTGGTCTGTTCTCCCACATGCCTGGTAACAGGATGAGGGGGAATGGGCTTAAGTTGTGCCAGGGGAGTTTTAGGTTGGATGTTAGGAAGAACTTCTTTACTGAAAGGGTTGTGAGGCATTGGAACAGGCTGCCCAGGGAAGTGGTGGAGTCACCATCCCTGGAGGTCTTTAAAAGATGTTTAGATGTAGAGCTTAGAGATATGGTTTAGTGGAGGACTGTTAGTGTTAGGTCAGAGGTTGGACTCGATGATCTTGAGGTCTCTTCCAACCTAGAAATTCTGTGATTCTGTGATTCTGTGAAAAAAAAGGAAAAGGAAAACAAACAAACAAACAAACAAAAACAACAACCAATACGTTCTTGAGCATAATCTCAAAAATTGAGAGTATACTTAAAAATTCTCAAAAGCTGAACATACTCTTTAGTTTGCTCAATTGCTTGCTTAGTGTTACAGATGGAATATAGTGAACAGGGTTGTGATTTTAGTAGAGGAATTAAGAATACAGGTTAGTAGTGCTCAGTTGTAGAAAACAATATAACTGTAGATTTTAACCACTTAAGGTCTCCTGATTTTCTACTGGAAACCACTAGATATTAGGTAATACCATTAGATATAGGTATTCCTCATTGCTTCAGTAGATTTGGTCCGAATCTTTTATCATTGCCATATGAATATCACATATGTATATTGGTGTTTAATTTGGTTTCATAGATTAGTTAGGCCACCAAGAGAGTTGAAATTAGATAGCTGTAACATGCTCCTCACTTTAGAGGGTCTTTTCCAAATATGACTGTCCTCTTGTTTTTTGGATTTAGTGGCTGAATAATTCATTGAGCTAAAAATGTGGAGAATCATTTTTGGACCTTGTTGTAGTAAGTTCTCAGAGCCCTTTAAACACAGAAACCTAATAACAGAGTAAAGGAGACTATGATCTAATTTCTAATGCAATTGTAGGCATTGATGACCATATAAAAGAATTTGGTGGCACTGTCCAGACTATTTCAGAGGTCGTTTATCTAATAATAATATTAAAATTTAAATATTTATTTATATGAATATAAATATAAAAATTAAAATATAAATATAAATAATAAAATATAAATATTATGACTGGCTTGAATATTTTGGTTATTTGTCCCTGCAGCTGATTTCCTGGAAATTGGGCTATTGAAGAACAATCAGTCTTTGGGATTCACTCCCTCTTGTGGCAATAAGCCCTTGATGTGGTTTGCAAAGTTTGCATCATTTTGTTTTAAATGTTTTTTTGTCATTGTTGTTGTTGTGTGAGATATTAATTAGACCTGTATTTGGTTGGGCACTTGTAAAAACAAACAATCCACTATTCTGACTTTTAGTATTTGTTCATGTGTATCCACACATAATATACACATATTGTTAGCGTATGTAATAGAAATAAATTGTCACATCACTAATATAAATGCATTGACTCATTCTAAAACAGGGTGAAAAAAATTCCATTCCCAACATATTTCCTGACTGTGTTTTTCAAAAAACTCATTTTAAAGACTTTCTTACTGTTGCTAAACTGTCTTATCATTTCAGTGGCAGTTTGCTGAAGATTTTCCATTGGAACATATAAGACTCATGGTACTGTGTATGTTTCCCAAAGGTAGTGCATATGGTGGTGAATAATGAGGTACTTAATATTCTGCAGCTTTTCAAGCATTTCAATTTATGACACCTGGGTTACTTCATCATAGTGAATAAAGAGCTATATTTAAGCAACTTGAAACTAAAAATAAATTGGACACTACATTTTTAAATAACTGTCTAATAAAAAAGTTTTTGATGGAACTGTAAGGATACATCCCCTGGACTGGGTAGGAGACTGGCTGTTTGCTAAAGCAGGAGTTGTGGGCATGTGGTTGGGGCAAGGTTAGAAGCAACACACAAAAGTAATTTACAAGATTAGATGGTTAGTGGTTAGTGTGCAAGGTGTACCCTAGTACATGTAGCAAAATAATGGAAAAATAAGAACTTAGTCTGACAACTTTATATTCTTGAAGTGAGACCAGACTACAAAATAGTTCAAACGCTGAGGGAGACAAAGGAACCTCACTTGTCCTCTCTGCCTATACCATCCTTTCCCCAGTTCTATCCCATATGGTGCTATTACACAACTGGTTGCAGTATATAACCTCTACTAGGAATGATAATATCAGAGAATTAGATTGTTTAGATTCAAGAGATTGTACAGAGTATTAACTATATATATGAAATGCATTACACAAATTATAATAAAAAAGGATGGTCTGTAACAATTTTGAAACAGGTCCTTGTTACATGTCCTTAGCACACAGAAAGTAAAAAAATAATAATAAAAAAAGACATATTTATTTTTACTTCAAGACTGTACCATCTTCTATGAAACAAATTCTAGATTTAAATATTCTAGAAAACCTTACTGACAACAACATAAAAGTGAGTTCTATATACCAAGTTTTAGGGAATTTATAAAATGTTATTCATTGATTATTTTTCTTTTTCCTTCTGTGACCTTGCAGACAAACTAATAGTTCAAAGGACAGGACTCCTAAGAAAAAAATACATTAAAAAAATTACCTCTGGCAGTAGTGTAAAGAAAAGGGGAAAGGGGGGGGGGGGGGGAAGAAATAAAGGGAAAAAAAAAAAAAAGCATGTTGTTTCTCTAGGGGTGGAAATTAACCTCCCCTTCTACTTTGCTTTTCTGAGCCCCGGTTGGAGTAGTGAATTGAGTTCTGTGGCCCCAACCATAAAAGAGACTTGTGTCCAGGACTGGTTGGCATAAGTTTAATTTTCTTCATAGTAGCTTGCATTGTGTTGTGGTTTGGATTTGTAATGAAAACACAGCTGATAACACACCATTGTTTTGTTTGTTGCTCAGCAGTGCTTACACAAAGTCAAGCTATTTTCTGTTTCTCAAGCTGCCTACCAGTGGGTAGGCTGGAGGTTCAGAAGAACGCAAGAGAGGACACAGCCAGAACATCTGGCCCAAACTGACCAAAGGGATATCCTATGCTATATGATGTGCTCCACAATAAAACTAGGGGGAATTGTCCAGGGGAGCTGCTCAGGGACTGGCTGGACATAGCTTGGCTGGAAGTGAGCCATTGTGCATAATTTGTTCTTTATTCTTCTGGTTGTGTTTTTGTTTGTTTGTTTTGGTTTGGTTGGTTGGTTTTAGTTGTTTTTATTTTCTTTGGATTTTTCCCCCTTTCTTTTTAAACTATATTTATCTCAGTCTGTGATTTTTCTAACTTTTACCCTTTCAATTCTATTTTCCCTCATGCAGCTTGGGAAATGGGGACAGTGGCTGTGTGGTACTCAGCTGTCTACTGGGTTTAAACCACAACTTGTTAGAACTGGCCCACAGGAGGGCAACAAAAATGACCAGTGGGCTGGACAACCTCTCCTATGAAGGCGGTCTGAGAGAGCTGGAATTGCTGAGCCTGGAGAAGAGAAGGCTTCAGGGAGATTTTACAGTGGTACTGAAGTACTTAAGAAAAGAGATGGAAGGGACTCTTTATGAGAGTGTATAGTGACAAGACAGGGGTAACAGTTTTAAACTAACAGAGAGTAGATTTAAATTAAAGAAATATATATATATTTTTTTTTTACTATGAAGGTAGTGAGGCATTGTTACAGTTTGCCCAGAGAAGCTGTGGATGCCCCTTCCCTAGAAGCGTTCAAGGCCGCCAGGTTGGATAGGGCTTTGAGCAACCAAGTCGTGGAAGGTGTCCTGGCCAACAGCAGGGAGCTTGGAATTACATGATCTTTATGGTCCCTTCCAATCCAAACCATTCTATGATTATATGATTTTCTTCTTCAATTTTATGAAAAAGAAAATAGCCTGAGAGGTATCTACAGAGCATCTTCTAAAAGATTCTGTTAAAGGTTTAACAATATCTTTGGTGTAAAGATTAGAATCTCTGCAGGAATTGTTCAAATTAAAACAAAACAAAACAAACAAAGAAACAAACAAACAAACAAAAAAAAAAAAAAAAAAAAAAAAAAAAAAAAAAAACAAATGCAGAAAGCCAACCCTAATACTCAGCAAAGTACCTAACCAACTGTTGTGGATTTAATCGTCAGGGTAGCTGAACTCCCCACAGCCACTATCTCACTCCCCCTCCTTTAAAAGAAGAGGGGGAGAAAATACAGTGGAAAGAGTTCAAGGGTTGAGAGAAGGACAGGGAAATCACCAGTTATCATCATGGGCAAAACAGACTCAATGTAGAGAGATTAATATAATTTATTGCCTACCACTCGCAGATTAGAGCAGTGAGAAACTGAAAGCAAACTATAAACAACTTCCTCCCAGCCACCCTCTTCTACATCCTCCCCCCAAACAATGCAGCAGAATGGTGAATAGGGGCTGCAGTCAGTCTGTAACGCTTTGTCTCTTGCTTTTTATTGGTCACTCTCTTCCCCTGCTCTAGTGTGGGGTCCTTTTCCACAAACAGCAGTTATTCAAGAACTGCTCCATATGGGTCTGTATTATCATTCCTTCAGGAATGGATTTCTCCAGCATGGGTTCTCCATGGGTGGCTGCTCCCCCCAGACCCTCTGTTCTTGTGTGGGCTCCTCTCCATGGGCTGCAGCTCCAGCCCAGGGCCTGCTCCTGCGGGGGCTCTCCATGGACTGCAGCCTCCTTCAGGCCACATCCACCTTCTCTACTGGGGGCTCCTCCACAGGCTGCAGCATGGAGATCTTCTCTCCATGTGCTGCAGGGGGACAGCCTGCTCCACCAGGGGCATTGCAGGCTGCAGGGGGACTTCAAGTCCAGCACCTGGAGCACCTCCTGCTCTCCTTCTGCACTGACCTTGGGGTCTGCAGAGCTTTTTCTCATTCCTCTCTCCCAGCTGCTGTTGCACAGCATTTTTTTCCCCTTCCTTATATCTGCTTTCCCAGAGGCCCAACCAGCATCTCTCTCTGGCTCAGCTCTGTCATCAGTGTTATAGCTCAGCTCTGCTATAGCTCAGCTCTGTCATCACTGTTATAGCCTTTTGGAGATGGCTATGATCTGACATGGGGTTCCTGCTGGGAGCTGCTCACAGAGACCACCCCTGCAGCTGCTCTGCTACCAAACCCTTGCCACATAAACCCAATACACTAATATAAAATAAATAAATAAAATGACAGAGCAAACAAATAGTGGCAAATGGATTTGTTGTCTAGAGACAAATCTAGGCACAAACTGGTGCCATTTAAATGAATGTACTGCAATTGAACTGCAAGTTAGATCCATAAGAACGATTGAATGTTAAGTGAGATCCATAAGAACACTAAAGAGATTTATTAGTGACTTTAGAATGAATGTTGAATGAATTGATGAAAATAGTCTCCAAATTCTCCTACTAAGTAGCTTCCAGATGTTCACTCTCCAGTTACTAAAGGGAATACAAAGATCTATGGACACATATGAACACAGATTAGTATTCTTTCAGACCTTTTAAAATCAAACTACTTAATCAATAGTTCAGATTTATATATATATATATATTCCCTAATATTTTTAGTTATCTAAGGATCACTATACAAAGATATTTAAGAATCTGAAGACCCAGGTAGGTGTTCTCACTCTTTTTGTCATATGAATAAATCTGCTTAAAAAATAAAATAAAATAAAATAAAATAAAATAAAATAAAATAAAATAAAATAAAATAAAATAAAACAAAACAAAACAAAACAAAACAAAACAAAACACACAGGATAACTGTCTGCATTGCAGGTAGCTAAAGTAACTTAAAAATCTGGACAAGAGAGATTATTGACTTGTATGCAACATAGATTTTATGTGTATGCTCTTCGGGCCCGGCTATCCAGCCAGTTTCTAACCCAACAAAACGTACACCAGTCCAAGCCAAGGGCAGCCAGATGTTTTTTGTTTTGTGCAACCTGCTTTGTGTGTGTGTGTGTGTGTGTGTTTTGTGCGTATGTGTTTTATTTTATTTTCCTTACCTTTTACTAGTCACTTTTGTGCAGTTAACTGTAGTTATGAGGAAGCTGAGAACTACATCTCTCCCCTCCTTACTTCTTTCTCCTTTTCTCCTCTTTCCCTTGTTCTAGCCATTCTTCTTTACCTACATTCCTCTACTAAGAACTTTTCCTAAACATTTTCAGAAGCAACAGGAGTCAAGCTTGTTAGTCACACTGATTACAGTACTTGTCAAGATCATTTCTCACAAAAAAAAATAAATTTAAATCAAAATAATGAAAACCTTTGCACAAAACCTAGTGTTTGTTGGCAGAAAATGCCTATCTGTTGAAAGCAAATTTGTTTACAAGAAAGGTAAGTTTTAACAAATCTATCACTTTGGATTTTTTGATTGCAGAAGTGATTAGTGATTTCAAAACATTTTTTTTTGTTTGTTTGTTTAAATATGTGTTTTCTAAAATTTAAACTAATTAAACTGATTCTTGTTTAATAAAGACTTAATTTGAAAAACAACAACAAAGTGTTCAAAAACAAAGTGTTCAACAACAAAAAAGTGTTCATCATATTGAAAGACCAAATGGCACTACATGTATTTCGTATGGACTGTTGTTGAATACTTATTTGCTTAAATATTTAAACATTTGAGTCTTTGGTCTCATTTAGGATTTAAAATATACATATATATATTTTTCCAAAGTGAGATTCAATCCCACAATGGCATTTATAACAACATTTTCCAAGGGCACAATATGACTGTCATTCCTGAGAAGCAGACAGAGAGAGGGTAGAAATGGATGGCAGCTCCCCATAGATTCCATTGCTCTGTTATCATTGCAAATTTGGTACCTTAATTATATATATCAGTTTACTGGGATACTGCTCTCCATCAAAACATTCTCTAAGAAGAACAGCAAACAAATAAATATGACCTGGGTTATTCACAGAAACAACTTTTCACAAGTTCTTGAAGCTAGATTTGTATTCTGTTCCCCACTGCTGCTGTCAGGAAGATGTTTTTGATTGTGATATAATTAATTTAATTTTAAACTTTGAGGTTCTACTGTATAAAGTAATCACACCTCCAAATGAACCAAATACACTTTTTTTTTCATAGAATCATAGAATCATAGAATATCCTGAGTTGGAAGGGACCCTTAAGGATCATCAAGTCCAACTCTTGACATCGCACAGGTCTACCCAAAAGTTCAGACCATGTGCCTAAGTGCACAGTCCAATCTCTTCTTAAATTCAGACAGGCTCGGTGCAGTGACCGCTTCCCTGGGGAGCCTGTTCCAGTGTGCAACCACCCTCTCTGTGAAGAACCCCCTCCTGATGTCCAGCCTAAATTTCCCCTGCCTCAGCTTAACCCCGTTCCCGCGGGTCCTGTCACTAGTGTTAATGGAGAAAAGGTCTCCTGCCTCTCGACACCCCCTTACGAGGAAGTTGTAGACTGTGATGAGGTCTCCCCTCAGCCTCCTCTTCTCCAGGCTGAACAGGCCCAGTGACCTCAGCCGTTCCTTGTACGTCTTCCCCTCAAGGCCTTTCACCATCTTCGTAGCCCTCCTCTGGACACTTTCCAACAGTTTCATGTCCTTTTTATACTGTGGTGCCCAGAACTGCACACAGTACTCGAGGTGAGGCCGCACCAGCGCAGAGTAGAGTGGGACAATCACCTCCCTTGACCTACTAGCGATGCCGTGCTTGATGCATTTTTGTTTTGTTTTGTTTTGTTTTGTTTTGTGTATGTGTGATTTTTGTTTGTTAGTTGGTTTGTTTTTTGGAAATGCCCATTTGGTTGTGGTGTTTATTTAGAAATTAATATAATAAAGCACTACATGAGTGAAATAACCAATGGCACTAAGTCATAGTCATTACTCTAATTATTACTCTAAATCTGCATGCCCATATAATATGAAAAATATATATATTTAATCACAGTTCTGTTCCCCTGATGCTTATATTTTAACTCACCTGTTCGGATATTTTCCCTAATAGCCAGGTTTTCTGTTATAAGACTATGAATTGTATGCCTTTGGTATGGGAACATATTTTTGTTTGTGACTTGATAATACTCAGAAGAAATTTAATAGGACTGTTGAAAATTCCAAACAATAATTTTACTGTAGATAAATCTGCCTTTCTCTTACCCTCCCTGCCCTACATAGAAAAAGGAAGGTATGGGGATGGGTGGAGGAAGCAACCAAACTACAAGAACATCAATCAACATCAATAAAAACTGGTTCCTTTTTAAATATGTAAGTTTTCCCCATGATTTTAAGGAGAAAAAAAAAAATCATTTTTCTGCTTCTACTGTCATTATGTTCTTCTAAATTTTTAATCTGATCTCAAAATGTTTGCAAAACCTTTAACACTGAACCTCCGGAGTAACAGACAATGTCTTTTTTTTTTTTTTTTTTTTTTTTTTTCTTTTCCCTTTTGTAATCTACTTAGTTACTGTAAATTACTGCTACTCAACAAAAAATAAATAAATAAATAAATAAAAACTGTCTATTTGAGATTATTTAGAGTTCTACCTGACAGATTGTTTGGGAAAGGTCTACCCTGATTTTTATTATGAATCTTCTCACACCTGTTGCCCGATAAATTGTTAAGAGAATCTTCCACTTTTTAATATGTGTTGATACACTATTTGCTGTCCCTGGGGAACTATCTATGGTAATTCTCCATATGCAGCCCTTATGCACAGAGCTTCTGTCAAAGATAAGTGCAGTGACTATACCACCAAAGTATTAAGGTGTGCCTCTGACTTCTTTTTTTTCCTGCCTTGTATGACACACAAAGACACACATCATTTAAAATTTCTTGTAGTATAATTCATTCTGAAATATTATATAAAGCTTTGGATACATTTGGAACATTCATTCTTACTATTGACCACTTAGGACCAAAGAAAATTTGTACAAACTACCAGTTGACTTTAATAAGTGTATGTAAAATTTAAAGATATATTAAGGTTATATGTATTATCCATTGAAGTTAGTGGAAAAGCATCCTATTGATATGAGAGAGATTTTCAGAACTGAGTTTTGACATAACAGCAATGCATCATATTGTTCCATTTGTGTAAATGTGTATAGTGTATACTGTATATGTATGTGTATTTAAGCATACACAAAACAAAATGCATGTAAGGAGATGATGTAGTAAAATATATTTGGGAACAACAAGTTATTGATTAATCTGTATCAATCACATTTATAAATACACACACACAGAGTAAGGATTTATGGTCACTAAGTATGATATGCTTAACTCAGATTTCAAGTGTGTCAAACATGAGAGGTATCTACTCTTAAGGTGGGAATGGAGAATTCCTTACATACTCAGATAAGGTCTTCAAATAATTTCATGATTAAAAACAAAGCAAAAAAAAAATCTTAGATATTTAAATAAACAAACAAACAAACAGCAAAACAAACAAAAAGACAACAATAAGAAAAAAAATGAAACCAAAGCCAAATCCTGTAATCAATTTACCACCACGGATATTTACACAATAAACTGGTAATTTTAAAGAATAAGTATGAAAAGGAATCTTCTCTCTTCATAGACACATGTAGAACATGCTGAATTACCTCATTGACTTATCTTTGATAAGCTAAGTAGGTAGCTTGTCTTGTTATATCTTTTTTTTTTTTTTTCCCCCTTATTTTGAATTGTACTTACACATGATTCTAGTAAGCTCTTTCCACCTTGTCAGGACCATATTTAAAATATAGCTTATCTCCAGTAGATATCTATAAAACCTTCCTGACATTTGCAGAAGCATTTTTGTTGTTGTTGATGATGGCATATTTTTATTTCCCATAGCTAAAAAAGTAGTATACTACAGTATAACGAGTACCATTTTCCAACTTTTGAAAGGAGAGCGAAAATTCTAATTAGTGTAGAAATCCTTCTAATAAGAATGTTGAATGTCAAAGGCAGAAAACTTTTAGAAAATGCCCACAGTAAGAAATACCTTATTCCACTGTAGAGGAAGATTCCAAATTTTAATCAAACATCCTTTATTTACCTTTGACTTAAAATCCAGTGTTCAGGCCCTAGTTTTCAGGCAGCTCCCCATTTCTTTGTTGAGAGTTCTAACATCCCACTCCACTGAATAGCTGCAATCATCCATCACAAAAATAATAAACCAAAGACAGGATAGAGTGCTAAAACATATAAGGCGATCAAAGGTATGTGAAATTTGCCGCAAAAGACTTAAGTGCACACCATACATGTCAATTCCATACACATGTTCAGCATCATAATAGTTGTATCATAACAGTTGAACAGATTCATGTCATCTCTGAGATTCAGACTCCTTTCAAAACCGATTTATGTTTATCACTTAATTGTCCTATTCATACATAACCCAGAGTTTATAACAAAAGCATGAGTCATTTTCTCCAGTTTTAAACAAAGAAAGCAACTTTATTTGGGAAAAAATAAATATAATAATAATACATATTTTTTTAAATGTCAGAGGAAGAAGTTTTTCATACAGATAGAAACTAGCTTGCCTGATATGAAGCATCTATGTGCACTGCCATTCAGACTTTGCTGCTGTGAAACTTGAGCAGAGTAGATTTGGTGAAATAATAATTATTGCAAATAAAAATATATAATTAACTCATAAGAGAGAAGCAGCAATATATACTTATTGATATAATGTAGTGATCTAAAAAAGCTCAACCATAAATAAGACAGTATTTTAAGATTTGATTTAGCAAGATACACTTGATTATTTACTGCACAGAGGAAGGATAAGTCAGACACATCGGGAAGACCCTGCTGTTGAGTCACAAAGTTCAGAGTGCAGCCCCGTGTTTTCTAAACTCCTTGAAACAAAAAAGGTAAGTGGCCTAGGTGTATATGAATCTGCTTCTACTTGGCCAGTGGTTTATGTCTAAAAGTTTGATGATTGAATGCACAATGAATCTAAGATACAATATTAGCAAAGTTTAGCAAGCTATTAATCACTTACTGAAGTGAAGTTTTGGCAAGGAATCTGTCACAAGGACTAATGGTTCTCTACCACAGACATGACCTTAAGAAGCATCCCTACTCACAGGGAGATTCTGTTGTGCAGCCACCTGCCTTGCAGAAGAGCTCAGAGGGCTCTTCTCCCCTGCTCACACTATCTATGGGATAAGGTGTTTTTTTTTTTTTTGTTTTTTTTTTTTTAAATGAATGTTCCATTGGCCCTTAGCTGCTGATCAAGACATCTGTCTGTCAGTTGTCAGTTTCTACAGCACCTATCTTAAGCTTGATATCTGCCTGAACAAGGCCCCTGGTCTAGCCAGTACACTGGTCACCATCTGCCTGAGTAAGGCCTTGAATGCAACAATAAGTGTTTGAGCAAGACAACAGCCAAACCAAAAATGAAAAGTATGTGTTTGGGGGGAGCACACCATAATGAAGAAAAAAATCAAAATGATTTTGATTTATTTAGTATTTTCAGATTGTAACATTCCAGCACTATCTTCTAGAACACACAGAAGTTTGTGTCACAGAGCACTCCCTGAACAAGATTTCCAGCTCAGCACAAATGATTGCCATGAATTGTAGGTCCTAAGTAAATTAATTCTTACAATTCATGCTTGTTGGATTTGATGTGCCATAATATATCACCCCTAAAAAAAAAAAAAAAAAAAAAAAAAGTGTAATGGGAGTGCTAACTTTAACTTTTAATCAATTCCATTTCCTTCATTCTCATAAACTCTCACCATTACTTATTTAAAATAAAATACCACTTATGAACAGATATATGACTTTTTTTAGGAATCCGATTTCATTTTAATTTTTCTAAATTCAGTGTAGAAGTCTATGGAAAAGAAGAGATAATATGTGATAATAATATATTAATACTATATTAATGACATTATAATATAATAATATATTTGTATTGTATTATATTATATTATTATATAATATATAACAATTATAATACAATTATAACAATTACAATAATATATATAATATACATCTGTGCTTATTATAATATTATTATAAAATTATATTATCATATTATGCTATTATTGTATTTTATAATGTATTAATATATTACTGTTGTATTAATGAATGTATAATTTTATTGTTATTATCGATAATATTGCATATAGCATTATAATAATAATAAATACTAAGATTAATTCAAACAAAACACAGAAATGATTATATGATAGACTGAGGAACTCAATATTATTTGTTATATCATATGTGAACTAGCTGAATGTCATCAAACAGTATCAATAAGTGAAGGGATATAAGCAGGAGCCACTAAAGTTTAGTAAAAGAATAACCATGCCTAGTGGTTTTAGTCTCATCAGTAGAGCTGAAAAAGACATAACAATGTTGGATTGTTATAAATAGAAATTAGACAAAAATTAAAGGTAAAATTAAGACATTTAACTAAGACAATAAATAGAGGAGTGTTCCTCTAGCAAACTCATACCAACTGTGACTTGGAGCATTTATCATCTGTCATTCTAAAACAAGCCCTGCTGTGATCCAGGTATCAGTTTGGCTAATGTACTAGTTTGCTAAGGTTTTGGAATTTACATATTATATATAAATCCCAGGTTCATAATCTATGAAGACAGAAATATGTTTTTCAGTGCCTTCAACAGGCCAGCAATACAATTCTGCATAAAAACAATGATTGTCGTTCACTGTTTGTAAAGAGTTATTTACCTTCAAGAGTAAGAAAAAGGTGGCATGAGTATTGCAGTCTTTGCTTCTGAAACATAGTACAACAGTCATGTTGCACTTGGCTATTTTTCATCAGCAACTTTGATGGCCAATGCCAGTCTATGACATTTACCACTTCAGTCAACTGAGGACTGAAATACTTGGCTTAGCACAAGTCATGTGGTTCCAAAGACCAAGTCATGTGGGTGAGACTTAAGGACTTCTGGTATACCAAAGGTTAATACAGAAGATCTGTTGGCTTTCTACAGTCTTACATACTCTGAAGCATAAAACATGAACCTGTACCAACCAGCTTGTGTAGTTGCCCATATGAACAAACTGATTTACAAGTTAATTACTAACATAGCTGGGCCTCCAGAGACTCACTACATAAAATCCTTGGCCCAGTTGTAACCACTGGCAGACTACCTACTGAAATCTGTAAATTCAGTTTATTATATAAGTGCCAACCTCCCTGAGTGCTATTCAACCAGGTGCTGAGTACTGACAGTCCCAGCTGCAGTCTCTTCCTTGCAGGAGCACTTTGGGATCAAGACTTCCACATAGCTCACACGAGATGTCTGAGAGCTGTGTGAAAATAAATAAACAAATAAATACTCATGTAAATCAAAACCAGCAGCATTTATTTTTTTTACTTACAAAGAATAGATGGAGTAAAAAGGAAAATAAATTCCTTTGTGTCTTTTAATGATTTAACTGTGATTAAAAGCAGTTTTTGACAGTAAACACTGATTAGTAATCTGGGTGAGAGGGTAGGTGCTTTGAGGTTCAAATAAAACTCAGAGCTGAACAGCATCCCTATCACTCTCTGTCATCCCGCTCCACGCAATATACACTTAGACATGCACACTGTTGTGGTTTGTTTGGTTGGTTGGTTGCTTGTTTGTTTGTTTTGTTTTAATTCTATGTATTTTTCCTTCTGCAATTGCTGAGACCTGAGTCCTCTGAATAATCTGTTTACTTTCACTATGAACAAGCATCTGACAAGCAGCAACTTCTGGAAACACATAAAGAATGAGCCAGCTGAAGATGGCAACAAACTTCAGGTCAGATCTTCAGCCAAGGCAGAATTATACAAATTAACACACTGCTTAAAAACCTGACTTCCAGTGCCCCTTTATGTTAAATCATTTAACACAATACAGAAAGAAATTTTCAATATACAAGTCATGAGCACAAAATACATTTCCTAATAATTCCCAGGTGTGATTTATTCTAAGTAGTGTCAATTCAGAACTCTGCATTGCATGTAACCCAAATCAATTCACGCATACTTCTCATTCCTGTACTTTGTACCACACTACTTCATTACAATCATATATCACTTCACCATGTAAACCTAGTGTACCATTCCTTTCGTAATTCAGCTCCCTGACTCAAAATAAAGTTCAGAGTAAAGAAAAAAAAATATTTTCATGTTGAATATGAAAGGATTAAGAGAGAGAAACTTGAAGAATCAGTAAGGAAGTCAACTATATTTTTCATCTGGAACTATTTCACTAGGAATATTATACTGTCAGCTTTCCAGAGAGCTGCAACTCTTGACACAAAGTGAGTGAAATCCAAATAACTTACTTTCAGTTAATGGAGGCTATAGAGGTCATTAACTTGAACTCCACTGAGAAGTACAATAGACTAAGATTTGAAGAAAGTTGTACATTCCAGTCTTTAAGGTAAATCTTAAATCTGTTTTACCTTTCTTTAAGGAAAGGTAAATCTTCTGGATAACTAACTATTAAAAAGTGCATAGAGTGGATCGCATGTGTTCTCTTTCAGCTTTATAGACAGCAGGATTTGATGTAATTAAAAATATGAGATAAGATGTGTAAGCAAAACTATCATTTTAAAGTGCTTTTCAGAAGCCAATGTTTTAAAAACGGGAATATTTTGACCTCAGTGTAGACTCAAGGTCACTGCACTCACCTTGAGCTGATCCACATTTGCACTGGAGAGTTGAGGAGATCCAAACCTGGAACCAGGGATCACCACAGAAGCCCCTCCAGATGCAATCACAGAATGATTTCTCTTATTACATTGTGAAATACATCATCTGCTCTATAAGAGCCTCATATGAGTTCATTGGTGTCTCTCCTTACCTTCAGTGAGGAATGGTTACTAAAATAAATAAAATATATAGCGCATTTGTCCTGTACATATCCTAAATTGCATGATAATTCACTTATTGGTATTACATGTGCATTTAGCTAACAAATATCCAATTCTCAAACGTAACAACTGTGGAGAGAAAACAACAACAACAACAACAACAACAAACTAATTAAACTAATTCTAGTTCCTGAGAAACTTCCATTTGATGCTTTGTTACCCATTTGTTTTAGTTACTTACACAGGATCAGGTGAAGGCTTCTGTTCTATTTATTCTAGCATGAGAATCTTTTTAAATCTTTGCTTTGAAGATTAGTATGGAATGGAACCATATATTTCAGTGGCATTTTGTCTTAATTAAAGTGTGCTTCAGTTCTCTTCTGACTGCCCCCTCCTTCCTTAACACCTACACACATTCACATACAGCTGAAAGAGGAAATCCTGCCTGAATACTCCAGTTTTCACAGAATCACAGAACTGTAGGGGTTGGAAGGGATCTCAAAAGATCATCGGGTCCAGCCCCCCTGCCAAAGCAGATTCCTCAGAGCAGGCTGCCCAGGTAGGCGTCCAGACAGGCCTTGAATATCTCCAGAGAAGGAGACTCCACAACCTCCCTAGGCAGCCTGTTCCAGTGCTCTGTCACCCTCACCGTAAAGAAGTTCTTACGCATGTCAGTGCGGAACTTCCTGTGCTCTAACTTGCAGCCATTGCCCCTTGTCCTATCCCCACAAACCACTGAGAAGAGGTTGTCTACATCCTTCTGTCCCCCACCCCTCAGATATTTATATACATTGAGGAGATCCCTTCTCAGTCTTCTCTAGGCTGAACAGACCCAAGTCTCTCAGCCTTTCTTCATAGGGAAGATAATTTTATTTCAGCTCAGCAAAGGAGTGACTGGGACTGAAAATATTATTTCACAAGATGAAGAAAATCTGATTGATTAACATTTTACAGGAGTTATTATCCTAGCATTTGTTGCAAGTTTAGGCTGAAAATTAAAAGTTTAGGCATCAGTTGTGACTTTCAAGATACTGAGAATCTAGAGGAGCCTTCCCATGGAAATGGCAAGCAACTGAGATTTGGTTGAGTTGTGTACACATACCCACTTATTGCAATTTGGGACATCTGCATGTGGACACCTAAATTTAGAAGGTTTAATCTTGAATTAAATTTTATCCTTCTAGCCATCTAGAAGTGTTACAGGTGTTTATTGCAGACAGTTTGGCCATTATTCAGTTGTCTGTGATGACTACAGACAGATATATAATGTCATTTTAGATTTTTCCAAGTGTTTGAGACACCTGCACAGAAGGGTCAGATATGGCGTAAACCTGTGGGATACAAGAGACCTTTGGAAGTGTAGCAGCAGGCATCCTAAATGGCACTTGGTGTCCATGTATGCGCAACTGGACAACCTCCAACTCAGCTGGTCCCCTGAGTCTCTCTCTGATAATAAAACTTATAAATGAGGATCAGCTTTACCTCAGGATGTAAGGTATTTAATATCTGTGTCAGTCACTTAATCTGATTTAGCTGGTTCAGTACTCCTCACAAGCCTTTGAATTATACTAGGCCTGAACTCTATGAATAATTTCACTACTCATTAAAAAAAAAAAAAAAAAATATTAAGATTCAGACCCAAATGTTTATGGCATTTTCATGTGTCCAGTTGAACTCTAAGGGTAGGCAAACTTCAGGTTTTGATTCAAGTTTACTGCCAGTTTGATATATTTTGTCCTGAAAATAAGTGTAGGTGGGTGGAGGTGTTTGCAGAGAGAGGCATGAACAAAAGGAGAATAACAAGGCAAACACATGTCTGCACTGGGTTCTGTACTAATGACATCACACCTGCTGGCAATCTTTGAGCTATTCTCTGCTGGGCCCTTCACCAGGTTGCCCAAAGATAGCACAGAGGTCATTGCACAACACTCCACCATGACTATGGTAGACATGCTTATTCAGGGTAAATTCTGAGTGGATATAAATAGCTTCTGTGTATGGATGATTAAATTTGTATACAATCCATTCAGTGCTCTACATGTAAAGCATTAAAACAAAGGAAAGCTAGGATGCATTCTCTGCTTTTTGCTCTTTTTCTGTGTTGTAAGGTGAAGATGAAGGCATATATACTCAAAACAACTCAAGAAGAGTTATATGCAGAAATGCACATATTAATCTAGAAGTCCTTCCTTGCAAATCAACTTTAGCTTTGGAAATCTGGGAGCTTTATGGCTCATTAACTTGCCATATATCATGCAATTTCTCTGCTGTTGTTTTGAATTTTATATGCATTGTTTAAAGAAATATCTTCCATTGTGGTTTATTAAATATAAATATATACATGTTTTCTATGTGTGAGACTCAGAATTTTCAGATTTGAAAACTGAATATTAAACAACTAAATAAAAAGATATGGCCTATTTAAAAGATACTAACAACCATAAACTTATTATATAGTAGGAGGAATATTAATTTATATTTGATACATTTGTCTTGGAGTGTTATTTACCTTTTAACAGAATCATAACATACACACATACATTTCAAATCTATGGAAACATGTTAATTTAAAATCAGTATTTACCATCAGAATGTATCTTTGTGTGTTAAAAACAAGACAGGCCATAACAATTCTTCACAAGACCTAGGCTTTAGGCCACTGATGATTTATTTTATTTATTTATTTATTTTTTGTCAAAAATACTAATGTTAATGATGCAAATTATCCATTTATTGCTTAGATAAAATGTTTTCTTATCCACAGCAGTTTATTGGTTCTGCCAGTACATAGGCCTAATTTAAGACTGAACCACTGTCCACTGGAATATTAAGTGGATTTATTCCTTTTGAATTCTTATTATGCTGTTAGTTGTAACTCAGCAAAAATAAATAGCATGATGAAAGAAATCTGCTTCTATTATGTGTTAAGAAGCACATTTTTTGCCACATGTGGTAATGATTGATTTAGACAAATCAGCAAGACAATTCTTGCTACAAAACTGTTACTAGTTAGTTTTTTTGTGAGAGTAGGGGCGAAGAGATGTTACCTGGGAAAAAAATAAAAATAAAAATAAAAATAAAAATAAAAATAAAAATAAAAATAAAAATAAAAATAAAAATAAAAATAAAAATAAAAATAAAAATAAAAATAAAAATAAAAATAAAAATAAAAATAAAATGTTATTCCTCCATATAAATGAAATATTTTAGTAAAAGAAAGAATATTTGTGTGAATGAGCTTTATTTTTTGGCTTTTCTACTAAGAGATATAGTTTCCCAAATGTAGGATGATAATGTTTTAAGACTCCAAAAAGAGAAATATTAAGTCTTCATTTAATAACATTTGTAACCATCAGCACATGAGCAGCATGTACTATGAATGAATTTCAAAAGTGGGAAAAAAAAATGTAGCTTCAAAAGCACAGGTGTTTCTCTAATATGTACCAAGAGAACTGAGTAAAATGACTATCATAAAGTATTAGTAAATCAGGGCAACATAAAATTAGGTATTTGAGTTTAATTAAGTGTGGTAGTTTCACCCTGATGGACAGCTAAATTCCACCACAACTGCTCTCTAACTTCTCCTCTCATGTTGGGAAGAAAGTGTGATGGAAAAGAAAAAGGCTCATGGCTTGAGATAAAAATAATTTAAATAATAAATGAAAAAGAAAGAGAAAAACAAAACACAAACAACACCAAATACCAACACAAAACACCACCACCAACAGTCAAAAACAAACAAACAAACAAACAAAAAAGAAAAGGCTGCTCAAAATCAAAAACAGAGAGAAAAAAAAAATATTCTCTACTTCCTGTTAATGAGAGACATTTGGCCATGTCTTGGGAAGCAGGGTCTCACGCAATACAGGTAGTAGTTTTTCAGGAGGACACGTGTTTTCCAAACAAGAGTTCCACGTCTCCTTCCCCTTTTCCACCTTTTATTTCTGAGTTTGACCTCACAGAATATCCCTCTCTCAGGTTAGGTCAGCTGCCCCGGCTGTGCCCCTTCCCACCTCTTGGCCATCCCCAGCCAACTGGTTCTGAGGAGGCTGGAGAGAATCTTAGTGCTGTGCCAGCACTGCTCAGCAATAGGCAAAATATTGGTGTGTGTAGTGGGTTTACGTGGCAAGGTTTTGGTAGCAGGGGGCCATAGGGGTGGTTTATGTGAGAAAGATCTAGAAGCTGCCCCATGTTTGGGAAGGGCCCCATTGTTTTCCAGAGCTGAGCCAATAAGCGATGTTGTTTTGCGCCTCTGTGAGAGCATATTTAAGACAGGGAAAAAAACGCTGCGCCACACAGCAGCCAGGATAGTCAAGGGAGTGAGAAACAGCCTTGCAGGTGCCAAGGTCAGTGTAGAAGGAGCGGGAGAGGTGCTCCAGGCGCCGGAGCAGAAGTCCCCTGCGGCCTGTGGTGAGGACCATGGTGAAGCAGGATGTCCCCCTGCAGCCCATGGAGTACCACGGTGGAGCAGGGTTCCACGCTGCAGCCCATGGAGGAGACCATGGTGGAGCAGGTGGCCCTGCACTGACGGAGGCTGCCGTCTGTGGAAGACCCCTGCCGGAGCAGATTCCGGGCCTGACCTGTAGCCCGTGGAGAGGAGACCACACAGGAGCAGGTGACCTGGCAGGAGCTGCTGCCCGTAGGGGAGCCAGGTTGGAGCAGTTTTCTCCTGAGGGATGGACCCCGTGGTACGGACCCATATCTGGAGCAGTTCTGGAAGAGCTGCTGCCTGTGGGAAGCCCACGCCAGATCAGTTCATCAAGGACTGCATCCCGTGGGTGGGACCCCACAGCACAGGGGACGAGAGTGACCGAGAAGGAGCGGCAGAGAAGAAGTGCTGTAGGCTGACCATAACCCCCATTCCCCCGTTCCCCTGCACCGCTCGGGGGAAGGAGGTGGAAGAGGGTGGATGGGGGGAGAAGGTGCTTTTGGTTTCTTTCCTTTGTTTCTCACTTCTCTAGCTTGTTAGTAATGAGCAATAAATCTTACTATCTTCTTATGCTGAGTCTGTTTTGCCCGTTACAATAATTATTGCGTGATTTTCTCATCCTTATCTCAACCCTTGAGCCCTTTTCACATATTTTCTCCCCATTCCTCTTTGAGGAGGGGGAGTGAGAGAGTGGCTGTGGTGGAGCTTGGCTGCCCACTCGAGCGGAACCACGACTGTGTGATACCAGAGCTGTTCTACTTACAAGTGTAGAGCACTGTATGGACTGCTGTCGGGAAAGTTAACTCCATCCCAGCCAGATCAGTACATTAAGAAAGGGATTGTTGCTATTTCCTTCTTTTTGTCTTTTTTTTTTTTTTTTTTTTTTTCATTTGTCTTTTGGAGCAGTTCCTAAAAGTAGTCTTCTGATCATCACTCTTAGTATGTGAAACCAAGTACTGATGAACATGTCTTTGATAATGTGCTGAAGTTCCTTTGACTTTAGCTATCCAGAGCAATAAATAAATAAATAAAATGATATGTTGAATCTGAAATAAGGCTTTAGGATTTGTTGAACTCAGGTTAACCAGAATTTTTTATTTTATCTTACTTCCTTGGCCAAATATATATTTGCTACATGTACAGACTGTGGTTCAGTAGGATTCTCACTTCATTTCATTTTGTAGAAGGTCTCTTAATTTATTTATAACTTTACCTTTACAGAGTATCTTCCACTAATTAAGCTATGTTCTTATCCATAAGAACAAAATGCAGTAATTTACCTTGAAAAAAAATATTACTTTAACTTTTGGTCTGCAACCTTAAAATATGTGTAGTAATTTTCAGTCTTATTCCATCTATAAAAGACTATAATTTATTTTTAAGCAATTTTGGGGTGCACACAAAATATCTTTTTATTAAAAATCAGGCACTTATATTCTTTTAAGACAGAAAATACACACAGACTAAAGTTCTACTCATTGTCATAAATGATTTCCCAAGTTGATATGACCTTTCTCTTCAATGTTATATATCTGGTTTAATAGTAATAAATCCCAGCTACATTTAGAGAAGCCTGAAGAATTATCCTTGTCTCAATTCAGGTTTCCCTGGTGATACCAAAAAGCTAAACATTATTAAAGTATGTAAATTACCTAATCTTATGTGTTCTGATTATCTAAATCATGGCAATATGATCTCTTTAATACTTGTACACTCCAAAAATCCAAAGAAATGTGTGCTTTGGTGTCCATCCACTCTGTTTATATGTTTATTTAACTTTGTGATAGTCATGAAGTTTCTATGTATTTTTTATAAAGCTACACTAAGTTAGGATTCAAAACCTGGCTTCTATTTCCAAGTTATGTGCACAGTAATTTAACAACATTGGGCAAGTCATTTCACTGCCTTATCCTATTTTCCCAATCTGTGAAAAAGAAAATAACTAAATACATCTTAAAGAATCCTAAATATGGCTCATGAATCATATTAAGTAGTAAATATTAACTTTAATTATTACAGTAAGTCATAATACCTTCCAGACCTTCCTTTCTTATTTGTCATTTTTTCTTTTCAAATTCATTTATATCAGCATTTTAATTTTTTCATTTTTCACTGTTATATCAGTATTTTCATAATAGTCTCCAGGTGCTATAATCTGCAGCCCTCATATACTAACATGAATGAGGTATTTACAAACAGGAAAAGCAGCACAGGATGTGAATAGCTTGAAACACAGACACAAATGGGTCCCCCCCCCCTCAAAAAAAAAAAAAAAAAAAAAAAAAAAGCTGGAAAAAAGAGATGTTCTCATTTAGTTAATTCTTTCTTAAAACATAGAGCAAGCCAATTCCTCTTTTTAAAAGGCAACGATTATTTACTATCAAATCCATATCACATATCTAATATATGTTTTTTTTCTTTTTTTTTTTTTTTTCCATTTTTTAATAGCACACTGAAGAGCACAAAGAAAGAAACTGTGGTTACTGATGAATAGGCAATGCAATAATTCTATGAAATCTCCTATTCAGTAAAAGATTTATACTAATTAGTCTGGCTAATCAGTTATTACTTAGTTATTACTGATTAGACTTATACTGATTACACTGACAGAGATGCTGAATGGATATCATATCATATCCATCATATCTTCCATCCGGGAAGAAAGGATGTCAGAAGAACACAGTAGAAACCTGAAGGAGAATTCATTATGTCCTTGTTTTAAACTTTCCACTCCCTCACTGCTTTCATTCTGTCTAAATATTGTTAACAAATTAATTTGGATCAGGAAATATTCCCTGGGTTTGGAATCATACTAATGTCTGTTCATTTGCTCTTTTACTTTTCCGAAGTGATCCCTACCTTGTTTTTGTTCTGGGACAACAAGATCTCTGAAACTATTTCCAGGCATGTTTCAGAAATTAGCCTGTCAACAGGCATGCAAACACTTTCTTTTCAGATGAGAATATAGTCAGGCTGTGCCAGTGGATTTCAGGACTTAAACAAAAATAAATAAGAAATTAAAAGCAATAAATAAAGAAATATATATTTTCTTGCTATTTTCTTTACTAATAGAACTATTAACACTGTGGTTGTATTACATGAGCCCTCACACATTAAGAAATGAAACCTATTTAAGAGTCTGTTAAAGATGACTCCTTCTTTATTATATTCCTAATTGGAGGATTATCACTTTCTGTAAAAACTATTTTTGTATTTTTTATTTCTTTTCCCTCGTGCATCTCTACATGTATTTTACTTGCACAGAGCAACAACTTTAGATTTTTTTTTAATTTTTTTTTCCTTTCTTATAATATTTTAATTTTTTCATTTTAATTCCTATGTCTAGCTTTCTTGATGTTACACTGTGCTTTGGACATTGTAATCATATATCTACAATATTACATACACCTCAGTTATCCCTCTGTCCCTGGCAATGAAAAGGTGCTAAAATGCTTTATTTCTTTACTTATTTATTTTGAAGTACAACATTTAAGGAAAATGCAGTAAGAGTTCAGATTAAGGAACAGAAGTAATCTGATGTCTGAATGCTAGTGTGGAAAAACAGTATTTGACAATTTGTTTCCTATTAAGTACATAGTTCTTATATTGCTTCTCCTGATGTCTTTCCTAGAAATGTTTTGATTTTGTTGACTTTCTCCTCCACTGGATATGAGTTTGTATTGTAATAAGACAGTATTTTAGATACTGTTCTTAGGTTGACTTCATCTTGGCTGAAAGGTATAGTGGGTTTATGTGACAAGGTTTTGGTAGCATGGGGCCATAGGGGTGACTTCCGTGAGAAGAATCCAGAAACTGCCCCATGTTTGTTAAGGGTCCTGCTACTGGCCAGAGCCAAGCCAATAAGTGATGTTGTTTGCACCTCTGTGAGAACATATTTAAGAAAGGGAGAAAAAAAAAAAAAAGAAAAAAAAAAAAATGCTGCGGAAAAGCAGTTGGGAGAGAGAGAGGAGTGAGAACCAGCTTTGCAGGCACCAAGGTCAGTGAAGAAGCAGGGGAAGAGGTGCTCCAGGTGCCAAAGCAGAATTGCTCTGCGTCCTGTGGTGAGGACCATGGTGAAGCAGGCTGTCCCCCTGCAGCCCATGGAGTACCACAGTGGACCAGGATTCCACGTTACAACCCGTGGAAGAGACCACAGTGGAGCAGGTGGACCTGCACTGATGGAGGCTGTGGCCTGTGAAGGACCCCCACCAGAGCAGATGCCGAGCTAGACCTGTAGCCTGTGGAGAGGAGCCTGTGGGCAAGCAGGTGGCCTGGCAGGAGCTGCTTCCTGTGGGGAACACAGGATAGAGCAATATGCTCCTAATGTATGGACCCAGTGGTATGGACCCATATCTGGAGCAGTTCTTGAAGAGCTGTTGCCTGTGGGAAGCCCATGCAGGATAAGTTCAGGAAGGATGGCATCCTGTGGGAGGGACCCTACATTGGAGCAGGGGCAGAGAGAGACCGTGAAGGAGCGGTAGAGACAAAGTGTTATAGACTGACCGCAACCCCCCTTCCCCTGTTCCCCAGCACCACTCAGGGGGAGGAGGTGGAAGAGGGTGGATCAGGGGAAGGCTTTTTAGTTTTCACAGAATCACAAAATCACAAAATTGTCTAGGTTGGAAAAGACCACAAGATCATTGAGTCCAACCTCTGACCTAACACTACCAAGTCCTCCAGTAAACCATATTGCTAAGTTCAACTTCTAAACACCTTTTAAAGACCTCCAGGGATGGTGACTCCACCACTTCCCTGGGCAGCCCGTTCCAATGCCTCACAACCCTTTCAGTAAAGAAGTTCTTCCTAACATCCAACCTAAAACTCCCCTGGCACAACTTAAGCCCATTCCCCCTCGTCCTTTTGCCAGGCATGTGGGAGAACAGACCAACCCCCACCTCACTACTGCTTCCTTTAAGGTACCTGTAGAGAGCGATAAGGTCACCCCTGAGCCTCCTTTCCTCCAGGGTGAACAAGCCCAGCTCCCTCAGGCGCTCCTTGTAGGACTTGTTCTCCAGGCCCCTCACCAGCTTCATCGCCCTTCTCTGGACTTGCTTGAGCACCTCCATGTCCTTTTTGTAGTGAGAGGCCCAAAACTGAACACAGTACTCGAGCTGCGGCCTCACCAGAGTTGAGTACAGGGGGGCGATCACTTCCCTAGACCTGCTGGCCACACTGTTTCTGATACAAGCCAGGATGCCGTTGGCCTTCTTGGCCACCTGAGCACACTGCTGGCTCATATTCAGCCGACTATCCACCATCACTCCCAGGTCCTTCTCCGCCTAGCAGCTTTCCAACCATTCCTCTCTCCGCCTGTAGCTCTGCTTGGGGTTATTGCGCCCCAGGTGCAGGACGCGACACTTGGCCTTGTTGAACTTCATACAGTTGGCCTCAGCCCATCGGTGCAGCCTATCCAGATCCTCCTGCAGAGCCTTCCTATCCTCGAGCAGATCGACACACGTACCTAACTTGGTGTCATCTGCGAACTTACTGAAGGTGCACTGAATGCCCTCGTCCAGATCATCAATAAAGATATTAAAGAGGACTGGTCTCAGTACTGGGCCTTGGGAATGCCACTAGTGACCAGCCTCCAACTGGATTTGACTCCATTCACCACGACTCTTTGGGCCTGGCTATCCAGCCAGTTTTTAACCCAACAAAGTGTACGCCAGTCCAAGCCAAGAACAGCCAGTTTCTTGAGGAGAATGCTGTGGGAGACGGTGTCAAAAGCCTTGCTGAAGTCAAGGTAGACCACATCCACAGCCTTTCCCTCATCCACCCAGTGCGTCACTTTGTCACATCTGTACTAATACTTGCTTACAATGCAAGGCAATAAGGAGAGGAACTGAGGTCAAGCTCTTTACCCCAAGCCAAAGATGTTCCTTCTAATTTGATCTAATCAAGACAAGTTACTACACTTACAAGTAGATAAACATAGTAAGTCAGACAATAAAGCTGAATAAAAAATGTGATTAATCTTATTTTGAAATGCTAATAATGTTGGTAATGAATTGCATTTATTGCATTGCTAGGCTAAATACAAAGATCTGCTTCGGTGATTAAAATTAGTTTCTTAAGAAAAAAAAAAAAAAAAGAGAAAGAAAAAAAAAAAAAAAGAAAAAAGAAAAAAAGCATCCCATTTACTTCTGAATTTGAGAGAAGTGACAAGTTATGCTTATTGTTTTAAAGAGAAATGTTTCTGCCTAGCCAGGGTAGTAGAATGTACCACCACAGTAGAATGTACCCATCAGCTCACATAATTGTACAATTGCATAATACATTTGTTATTTAACTGAGAACACTCGATACATTGTATTAAAAACACAAAGCATCATGTCAAAAAGGTATTTTGGAACATAATTATAGCTTTACTGACATTTGGATTTTTTTATATGTGAAATTCAAGCTGATGGGGAACACCTACACACATCTTTTTAAAAACATATTTTAAGTGTTAAAAAGAGTTGTGTAGTCCTTTGTTCCAATGTTAGTTTCACCCTAATTTATTTACAAATTTCTTGTTCTAGTTTCTTTTTCAACCCTATATATGGGAGGAAATTCACTTAATAAGTGAAAAATGTTTGCTAAATATTTGTGTTATGGTCTGGTAGCATTTACAGGCACATGATATAACTTATATGACTCTCCAGTCTAAAGCAGACAGTCCAAAGTTGTTGATATAGCCTTAGACAAAACTGAAATGAGGGAAGGAGGAGAGGTTCATAAGGTAATCAACATGACTATGCCAGGTAAAACACTGTGATATGGAAAACTATGTATGTGTGTCTGGGCAAGGTCAAATGAGAGGAAGGCCAGCTTCCATAGCTCCACTTGCTCAGCCCATTCCCTACATGAGGAAATTTACTTCCTCCTTTCTTTCTACTTATGGTTTATATTATGACATTGCAAGTAATTAACATAAATCAGTTTAAAATATTTATTTGAATTTCTTATTTTTTTTTAAGCCTAATTCTTATCAGAATAAATTTTTATTCTGGTTTAGTTTGAGGAATACATAGTACACAAGTCTTACACTATACTAGCATAAACATCTATTTTTGTTGAAAGGTTATGTGTAGACACCACCTTGTTTCTTGCTGAAAGTGATTAAGATAAATTACAGGACCCAAAAATGGTAATCAATTGTCTGCCCATGATTACTTTCTCATAGAAGCAACAGATCACAAGTGTCTAATTCTGTTTGCATGAGGCATTCAAATTATTTAATGAAGCTGAGGCCATACTGAATACCATAACTACCGTGATATCATTAATAATCATTCACACTGTGGTTGAGAATGACAGGATTGCCAAGAAAAGTATTTAAGCAAATAGCATTATTTGTTAGCCTATAAAGTAATCAGATAACTTCTCAGGATTTAAAGTAATCCATTAATGTAAGCCATTACTTAACAGTTATTTGACTCCATGTAACCATCACTTAATTTCAGAGCAATGTTTAAAGGGCGGGGAGTGCTGTGCTGCCTTAGTGCCAGATGTCAGACTTTGTATATGTTAATCAGTACCTTTTTACACACTAGCACCAGTCACAACAGTCTCAGTCAACTATAAGCACAGCCACCTTTTAGAAACCGGAAATCACAAATCACATCTCATTCCTACCTTCACTTTTCAGTAATACACCCATATATTCACATATCCATCCATACATATGTGTGCTTATGTATGTGTATTTTTGAAATCTCTGTTTCTGTACCTCTGCAAAATGGAGAAGGTTTATCTAACCTGCCTTATGGAAGATTCCAAATAAAGGGAGGAAAAGGAAAAAGAGCACGAAGGGAAAAAGAAGTTAAAGTGTATGGTGGAAAGATAAAGTGATGAGAATAGGAAAGGAAGAAGAGATAAGTCACAGCAAGTATGATTTATTAGGTTCTCATCAATCCTAAAGCCAGCCTGATATGTCAATCAAACTACATAACTAAAGGAATCACTTCATATTGAAAGCTTTTATTCATAATTAATGACTAAAAATCTGTTCAAAATCTTGAACTCAGGAAAACACCTGTCTTTTATCCACATTATTGTTCATAAGAAACATTTTGTTGGAAATCAGCAGTGGTTTACAAAAGGCTTTATGTTTTTTCTTAGAATTTTCTTAAGATCTTTCTTTCTTTCTTTCAACAGGCTCCAATATGGAGAGCTAGTAAAGACGGATTATCATAGTTTAACAAAGTGAAAAACTAATTGAATCATTAACTGGCTGTTCAGATTCAAATGTCCTCCTCTCATTTGCACCCTTGTTTGTACTTCTGCTTTTCTCCTGCACTTCTCACTTTAGTTTGCCTTGTTTGTAAAACTCCTTAGAATTTAGCCCTACCCTAAAGAGGTCATGTGAAAACGAACATCAAAAAAACAGCGAAAGTCAAGACTTTCTATATCATTACCTACAGTTTTATTCTCCCATTAAAATTTATGCTATTAGTGACTGAAAACACACAACAAAGTGTTTGAGATATTAAACATCTATTAATTTATACAACTTTTTCTTTCATAAAATTTTCCACTTCCCATGAATAATGTACCCATAAATAATGGGTGAATGAAATGTATGATTAAACGTAGTATTCGTATCAAACAGCAAGTCATAGAATCATAGAATCATAGAATATCCTGAGTTGGAAGGGACCCTTTTGCAAATTAAAAATGATCCTTTTCAGTACAAATTAAGTTCTTGTTTATCAGTTACCATGGTTGCTTCAGTGATAAACTGTAAAACATTTTTCTTTGAATTCTTAATCATTGCTTAGCAGCAACAATAAAAATAAGAATATATTGGATACACAGTTAAGGGATCTTACTGATAGAGGTCTAACTTGTTTTTGCAATAACTTGCCTGCATATAAACATCCAACTGCCTTTTTTTTTTTTTTAATCTTTTCATTTGTCAGTTCTCCTGTCTGAATATTCTCTTAAATCTTACTAACTGCACTCATCTTTTGCAGAGTCTAAAATTCAGCAATGTTAGTCAACACAAATATTAAATATTAGATCTCTGATCCTCATGTTTGAGATGCAAGCTTAGCTTTTTTTTTTTTTTTTTTTTTTTTTTTTTTGTGTAGACTTTACTTATTCTGGTCAAGTGATATTTTGGACTTGAAAGTGAAAATAAACTTGTTTCTTCAATGTGATTGGCTAGATAAGTTGAAAGATGATCAAATTTCAAAGCCACCATTAATTGCATTTTTATGAAATAAAATAATGCACTTATGAGCCACAGAATATGTCATTTTAGGGCTCACAGCAAATGTCTGTGTAAAGTGAATATGTATGTGAATATACAGCCAGTTGCAGAAACTAAAGGTGCATTTCCTCTCAGAAATGCAGTTACCTTCTTCCAGATGTCAACATTACAAGGAGAACCACATGCTGATTGTATCTTTGTAATTGCCTATATACCAAATGTATTTCTATATCTTTCTAATTTTGCTTTCTTATCTTGCTGTGTTATTCCTACATGAAAGAGACAGAAACTATAGACATAAGAGATTGATGCAGCACAGCATACCCATTCACGCAAAGGTGTGGATATTTCAATTCAGATAGTTAATTAATATTTAATTTCCTCTGTAGCCTTTCTGGTAAATCAAATGCAGGATATAAGCATAAATATTAAAATGCACTATACACTCACCCTTCACTTAGAAAAACAAACAAACAAAAATAGAACAAGTGTATTTATGTAAAATTTAAGACTTTTGACATTAATACAACAGTCTGAAAAAAATGGTCATTAATTGCTAAAAATAAGACAATAAATTAACTAACTTATTAAAAAATATGACAAGAGAGCTGTGAAGAGTGAAAAGCACACATCTATAGCACCAACTTGAGACTTCTGCAGCCACCTGAAAATTCAGTACTCCTCTGATCAAACTACCAGCCTCTCTTTAACCCTCCCTGCAGATGTATCTAAGAGGTGAGCAACTTTACAGTTTCCACCTCCTCTGATGGCTGCCTGCTGTTCCCACCTACCATAGCCTCCTCCACCACCACTGATCATCCTCAGTCCTCCATGTATTACTATTTTCTACAAGCATCAATAAAGAAGGGAAAATATGGTATTTTGCACAAATTAATTTACATTAAAGATGAAAGGTAGTTCATTTGCTTTCTCATGTCTGACAATTTCCCCTTAACTTAGAGTAGGCCAGTATTTAGCATAACAAGCATCACCCATGCAGTTGAACACTGCTCATTTGACTTCTCTATACACTTGCCCAGCACTGTGACATGACTGAGGGAACACACACTTCACTCATGATCTGAGCGGGCTTATTGCCAACATCAAGGCTATGCTGGAACAGTTTAATTGAGTCTATAAATTCACAGATTGTTCCTGATGGGGCAGTTAAAAACAGCTCTCTGGTTTCCCATTGTATCCTGTCTTCCTCACTCGTGGTACCTGTATCACTCATGGGCAGCTTGCACATGTGCACACATACACCTACACACACACACAAACATATTTGACACATGGACTTCAGAGGCTTGCCAACAATAAACTGGCTTGCTTGTTGTTGGCTTTGCAGTACAGGCTGGATCAATATAAAAGCTATGTGAAAAAGTAGTGTCAAAGCCCATTCTCGTGTAAGAATTTGCTCCTCAGCATACACACTGTATTCATGGAGGATCTGTCATATTGCACACATTTTCCTGTTCTCTGTAATGACATTTATATATATTAAAATATATAATATAACACAGATTTTTGACGATCAATATATTACAGGCAAAGAAGTCTAGAAAATCGATCTTCTATCCAGCCATCTATCTATCTACCTTTACCAGACAAACATCAATTTCTAGAGAACAAAAGATCAGATATAATGTCACTAATTTTGAGTTACAGTGATGGTTTTCACTATTTTTCATTTAATAAATTTAAAGTTGAGCTCATGATCTATTAAATACATCATAATGGATGAGAAGTAAAAAGTCAGTTTTTATTTCATGGGCTAATGAATATGATGTGAATGACAGTTATTAGGATCCCATTAACTAATTATCCAAGATTCTGAAATTCCTTATAAAATTCATCAGTATCAGCAGTAGGCAGCTATTTTAACATGAAGAAAATGGTATTTTCCCAGCAAACTATTAATTCTAAAATAAAAAGTTTTGAAGTCTGTAACAGTTTATTCATAAGGCTGTTTAAAAGTTAACTTCCCTTCTTTGTCACTTGATAACCTACAAGGTATAAATTTGCTGTGTGCTCTTATAAGTAATTAAGATGCAGTCTCACTGGCATTTGCATACTGTTGTTTAATCTCCATATAGCACTTGCAGCAGGACAAGAAGTTTTAAAGGGGAAATAACTTGGATCTTATTTTGAGGCTGACAGCAGAGCAGGTGAGAATTAAGTTTGGGTCAATGCCAGTAGCTATAGAGAAATTTTAAGTTACCCATCCTCTCCATGATTCCAAGGTGTTTTCAGGGCAATATTCAATTCTGTCTGGGTTTAATTGTCACTCACCTTGCTTGAGGCAAGGTAAGAGCAGAGAATAAGGAAAGTGACAGAGAGTAACAGTACAACTCATCTGAGTTTCTCTTCATTGCAACAACTTCCACATTTCTAGTTTAAAATGTAACAAGTGAAAATGAATATTTAAATGAAGAAATAAAAAATTCCAAGAAAATCTTTTTATTCTAGTACGTCCCTAAGTCAAAACCCCCTTTTACATTATAGACAATTTTAAATGAATAATAAATTAATTAATAAATAAATATATTCTTATCTTAATGCGGCAAAATGGGTTTAACCAACATGAAAAATATTTTTTTCTTTACCTTTCATCTTTCAGGTTTCCATCACAACAGAAAAAAATTGAAATTTCTTTGTGTCATCTGAGTAACATCTGCTGCACATACTGAAGTAAAAGAATTTCAAAGGTTTTATATGCATGCTAAATTTTCCTTTTTCCTATAAAGAGAAAAAAAAAAAAAAAAAAAAAAAAAAAAAAACCACTTTAAAAGATGGGAAAATTATTTCAAAAGTGTCTTTCTATGAAGAGATGACTAACTGGGTAGATGACGGGAGAGCGGTGGATGTGACCTACCTTGACTTCAGTAAAGCTTTTGACACTGTCTCCCATAATATCCTCATAGACAAGCTCAGGAAGTGCAGCCTAGAGGAGTGGACAGTGAGGTGGATTGGCAATTGGCTGGATGCTGAACTCAGAGGGTTGTAATCAGTGGTGCAGAATCTAGGGCTAGCTGTCTCCCAGGGCTCGGTACTGGGTCAAGTGTTGTTTAACTTATTCATCAATGATCTGTACAATGGAAGAGTGCACCTCAGCAAGTTTGATGATGACACAAAGCTGGGAGGAGGAGTGACTGATACCCCAGAGGGCAGTGCTGCCATTCAGAGGGACCTTGACAGGCTGGAGAGATAGGCTGAGAAGAACTTCATGAAGTTCAACAATGGCAAGTGCAGGGTCCTGCACCTAGGGAGGAATAACCCCAAGCACCAGTACAGGCTGGGGGCTGACCTGCTGGAGAGCGGCTCTGCAGAGAGGGACCTGGGAGTCCTGGTGGACAGCAGGCTAACCACGAGCCAGCAATGTGCCCTTGTGGCCAAAAAGGGCAACGGTATCATGGGCTACATTCGGAAGAGTGTTGCCAGCAGGTCAAGGGAGGTGATCCTACTCAGCCCTGCTGAGGCCAGACCTCGGGTATTGTGTCCAGTTCTGGGTTCCCCAGTACAAGAGAGACAGAACTTCTGGAGTGAGTTCAGAGGAGGGCTACAAAGATGATTAGAGGACTGGAGCACTTGTCATAAGAGGACAGGCTGAGAACTCTGGACCTGAGAACTGGGCCTTTTTAGCCTGGAAAAGAGTAGAATTTCTAGGTTGGAAGAGACCTCAAGGTCATCGAGTCCAACCTCCAACCTAACGCTAACAGCCCTCCACTAAACCATATCCCTAAGCTGTACATCTAAGCGTCTTTTGAAGACTTCCAGGGATGGTGACTCCACCACTTCCCTGGGCAGCCTGTTCCAATGCCTCACAACCCTTTCTGTAAAGAAGTTCTTCCTAACATCTAACCTAAAACTCCCCTGGCTCAACTTAAGCCCATTCCCCCTCGTCCTGTCACCAGGCACGTGGGAGAACAGGCCAACCCCCACCTCTCTACAGCCTCCTTTAAGGTATCTGTAAAGAGCAATAAGGTCACCCCTGAGCCTCCTCTTCTCCAGGCTGAACAAGCCCAGCTCCCTCAGCCGCTCCTCATAGGACTTGTTCTCCAGGCCCCTCACCAGCTTCGTCGCCCTTCTCTGCACCCGCTCAAGCACCTCCATGTCCTTCTTGTAGCGAGGGGCCCAAAACTGAACACAGTACTCGAGATGCGGCCTCACCAGAGCTGAGTACAGGGGGACGATCACCTCCCTAGCCCTGCTGGTCACGCTGTTCCTAATACAAGCCAGGATGCCGTTGGCCTTCTTGGCCACATGAGCACACTGCTGGCTCATATTCAGCCGACTGTCCACCATCACTCCCAGGTCCTTCTCTGCCTGGCAGCTTTCCAACCATTCCTCTCCCAGCCTGTAGCTCTGCTTGGGGTTATTGTGCCCCAGGTGCAGGACCCGGCACTTGGCCTTGTTAAACTTCATGCAGTTGACCTCAGCCCATCGGTCCAGCCTATCCAGATCCTCCTGCAGAGCTTTCCTACCCTCAAGCAGATCGACACACGCACCTAACTTGGTGTCATCTGCGAACTTACTGAGGGTGCACTCGATGCCCTCGTCCAGATCATCGATGAAGATATTAAAGAGGACCGGCCCCAGCACCGAGCCCTGGGGGACGCCACTAGTGACTGGCCTCCAACTGGACTTGGCTCCATTCACCACGACTCTTTGGGCCCGGCTATCCAGCCAGTTTCTAACCCAACGAAGCGTGCGCCAGTCCAAGCCAAGAGCAGCCAGTTTCTTGAGGAGAATGCTGTGGGAGACGGTGTCAAAAGCCTTGCTGAAGTCAAGGTAGACCACATCCACAGCTTTTCCCTCATCCACCCAGTGCGTCACTTTGTCATAGAAGGAGATCAGGTTCGTCAGGCATGACCTGCCTTTCATAAAGCCATGCTGACTGGGCCTGATCGACTGCTTCCCCTTCAAGTGCTGCATGATGACTCTCAGGAGGATCTGCTCCATGAGCTTTCCTGGCACTGAGGTCAAACTGACAGGCCTGTAGTTTCCCGGGTCTGCCCTCCGGCCCTTCTTGTAGATGGGCGTCACGTTTGCTAGCCGCCAGTCGATTGGGACCTCCCCCGATAGCCAGGACTGTTGATAAATGATGGACAGCGGCTTGGCCAGCTCCTCTGCCAGTTCCCTCAGTACCCTTGGGTGGATCCCATCTGGCCCCATCGACTTGTGCACATCTAAGTGCCGTAGTAGGTCACCAACCAGTTCTTCATGGATAATGAGGGCCACATCCTGCTCCCCATCCCCTTCCACCAGCTCAGGGTACTGGGTATCCAGAGAACATCCGGTATTGCCGCTAAAGACTGAGGCAAAGAAGGCATTGAGCACCTCCGCCTTTTCCTCATCTCTTGTAACTAAGTTTCCCCCCGCATCCAGTAAAGGATGGAGATTCTCCTTAGTCCTCCTTTTTGTGTTGATGTATTTATAGAAACGTTTTTTGTTATCTTTAACGGCAGTAGCCAGATTGAGCTCCAGATGAGCTTTGGCCTTCCTAATTTTGTCCCTGCACAGCCTCGCTACTTCTTTAAAGTCCTCCTTAGTGGCCTGCCCACTTTTCCAAAGCTTATAAACCCTCTTTTTCCTCCTAAGATCAAGCCACAATTCTCTGTTGAGCCAGGCCGGTCTTCTTCCCCGCCAGCTCGTCTTTGGGCACGTGGGAACAGACCGTTCCTGCGCCATTAAGACTTCCCTCTTGAAGAGCGCCCAGCCTTCCTGGACCCCTCTGCCCTTCAGAACCGCCTCCCAAGGGACTCCACCAACCAATGTCCTGAGCAGCTCAAAGTCAGCCCTCCGAAAGTCCAATACAGCGGTTTTACTGGTCCCCTTCCTGGCCTCGCCAAGAATAGTGAACTCCACCATTGCGTGGTCACTCTGCCCTAGACAGCTCCCGACGATCACGTCCTCCACCAGTCCTTCTCTGTTTGCGAAGAGAAGGTCTAGCGGGGCACCTCCCCTGGTAGGCTCACTAACCAGCTGCGTCAGGAAGCTATCTTCCACGCTCTCCAGAAACCTCCTAGACTGCTTTCTCAGGGCTGTGTTGTGCTTCCAGGATATGTCAGGGAAGTTGAAGTCCCCCACGAGTACAAGAGCTGATGATTTTGCAACCTCTTTCAGCTGCCTGTAGAATTCCTCATCCGTCTCCTCATCCTGGTTCGGCGGTCTATAGCAGACCCCGACCAGGACACTAGCCTTGTTGTCCCTGCCGATCCTAACCCAAAGGGACTCGACCTTGTCATTCCCAACCTCGAGTTCTACAGCCTCGAAAGACTCTCTAATATAGAGAGCCACACCACCACCCCTTCTATGCTGCCTGTCCCTTCTATAGAGCTTATAGCCAGGCATTGCAGCACTCCAGTCATGAGACTGGTCCCACCACGTCTCCGTGATGGCAACCAAGTCGTAGCCTGCCTGCCGCACGATGGCTTCCAGCTCCTCCTGTTTGTTACCCATGCTGCGTGCATTGGTGTAGATGCACTTCAGCTGGGCCATTGCCTTATCCTCCGGCCTTGCCATTGTTCCCCCTGGCACAGCCCCAACAATCCTAGCCTCAGCCCCATCCCCCTTCCTACCTAGTTTAAAGCCCTCTCAATGAGCCCTGCCAGTTCCTGGCCCAGGATCCTTTTTCCCCTAAAAGATAGGGACCCGTCTGCGGCCATCAGGCCAGGTGCTGAGTAAAGTGCCCCATGATCAAAAAACCCAAGATTTCTGCGTTGGCACCAGCCCCGGAGCCACGTGTTTAACAGGTGGGCTTTCCGTGTCCTCTCTGAACTCCTCCCTGCCACCATAGGGATGGACGAAAACACCACCTGCACTCCCGCTCCATCCACTAACCGACCCAGCCCCCTAAAGTCCCTTTTGATAGCCTTGAGGCTTCTCTCTTCGATGTTATCACTGCCCGCCTGGACTATCAAAAGGGGGTAATAGTCAGAGGGGCGTACCAGCTTAGGAAGCTTCCTGGCAACGTCCCTGACCCTGGCCCCAGGGAGACAGCAGACTTCCCTACGGGTAGGGTCCGGCCGACAAATAGGGCCCTCTGTTCCCCTAAGAATCGAGTCACCAACAACAATAACCCTCCTGTCTTTTTTGGTGGAGGCAGTCCTGAGGCGCGGAGTCGACCTCCTCGCTCCAGGCATCCTCCTGGGAACATTTGCTACCTCTTCCTCACACACCGGCCTCTCAATCTCTAGGGCCTCAAACCTGTGAGTAGACTGAGGGGACACCTCATCAATGTGCATAAATATCTGAGGGGAGTTTGTCAAGAGGATAGAACCAGATTCTTTTCAGTTGTGCCCAGCAACAGGACAAGAGGCAACGGGCACAAACAGAAGAACAGAAAGTTCCATCTGAATATGAGAGGGCAATTCTTGACTGGGAGGGTGGCAGAGCACTGGAACATGTTGCCCAGAGAGGATGTGGAGTCTCCTTCTCTGGAGATACTCAAAATCTGCCTGGATGTCACCCTGCACAACATGCTGTAGCTGATCCATGGAATTGAAGTAGATGATCTTTAGAAGCCCCTTCCAAACTTGGATATTCTGTGATTTTTTCTAAGTAGCCATTCCTAAAAACAATTCACTACTGGTCATGTTACCACATCTATATTAAAATTACTCACTCTGAATCTTTTCCTTAAGCTCTTCTGAGAGGAATAAATAAATAATAATAATAAAAAAGTTATTTAGATCATCCTTATTACTATAATCAAATACACAGTAACACCTTGAGAAACATCAAACCTTTCTTCTTAATTGCATGCAAACAAGAAAATTCTCCCCACTGCAAAGAACTTGCAATCTCATTATAATGCCATAGACAACAGATGGATGCAACAAACAGATGGAGGAAGAATAAGGTAGCAATGAGATGATTATAATCAGCATGATAAGCAGTGATGCATACCAGCAAACCGGCTGCCTAGCTATTATCTATGTGTGTGTGCATGCATGTAAAATTAACATAAATACCATTTTTATGCTATTAACTAATTCAGATTGTCTAATATTGTTAGTATAGAAAACAAGGAATGCCAACAGAGACAGTAACCTTGATGACCCTAAGGTAACACTAGGAAAGAGTATGAAAAATGCCTTATGTTACTAGCCAGTGAAAGGGTGGAAAGGACTTTCTGTCAGTAGATGGTTTGCTGAGCTTTTTCAAAGTGATCATTTCTATGTTACTCTGATATTTAAGGTGAGGGAGGAAGCTCAGGTCAGGAATATTCATCCTTCTAGCCTTTGTGATTGTTTTGTTTCTAAATCAAAGTAAATACAATGAATAATAGAGGTAGATAAATGTGTCTTGAATAGGTGATACACTATAAGAGGAGGCACAATCTGAAAGGCTTTATTGCTAAACATCTAAACATTTTTTCTCTCTTTAAACAAAATTTCAAACAGATAATGGCAGAATAAGTAAGTAAGTACAATGGAAGACAGTGGAATAACCTTAGTATTGATCCATATTGTGTTTTTAATAAATAAGTAATTTGCCTCTAGTATTTAAGACCTATGCTTCAACAAATACTCAGAGGGCAAATACTAGTGGAGAAACATTGTTGCATCTCATTCTCTTTATTGTTGCAAAGGCAGATGTGTAACTCTGAAAGTATAAATACATATTTGTATTGATATTTTTAGTAAGTTAAATTAGATACTTCTACATACTCATTTGATTTCTGTGTGTTATAGAAATAATTGCTAGAAACAGTAAGCTGCAACCACCTCTGGCCTTATAACAGTTTTACTGTCACAGGATGTCTAAGCTTCAAACAGGTTATGATAATAGCTAAGTTCTGAAAACAGTAGCATATATTTTTGCAATTGATTAAACATTGAAAATGTACATGCAAAAATGTCCCATGCTGAAGTACACCATATTCTTCTCAGTGCAGCATTCAAGGAATGACTTGCAGGGTGTTCTTTTTCCATGTTTTTGAAATTTGGTACACACATTAATTATACACAATAATATGGATTTGAAATGGATCTTTTGGTGATAAAAACATTGCATTTGCATTTCCAAGAGGTATGCCAATGAACAGAAGGACTACTTTTAATTTTTTTAAACAATTTTAATTCTGACTGCTTAACTAAGTATATATTTCTCGTGGGTACTTTAGGACTCTGAGTGTTAATGTTGTTACAATTCATTCTTTTTCTTAAATTAAGCCAGGCTTTTCATTAAAAAAGGCTAAGAGGAAATGGATTTCTAAGCCAATGCAAACAAATTAAAAGTGAACTTTTCAAATGTATTGTTATTAATATTATGTCATTAATGAAATTCTTTGCTGGCAATATTGTATTTTTCTCAAAATTCTTTACTCACAATTATCATTTTTCCTACAGTGCATTTCATTTGACCTGTAGACATAGGCATAACTGCAATTTTAATAGCCACAGCTACAAAGAAATCGCTTTCAAACAAAGGGATTCTTTAAAGCCATATCATTTTAATAAAGTCTTCACTGATTAACATGATTGAAACATGTGAACACCTACTAAAAGCACAAAGGTATTAAGACATCTTAAAAATTAGACATGCCATAACAGCCACTGATCTGAAGGAAGGCAAGTCGCAAAAGGTGGACCAGACCTCCCTGAGCACTCTGAATCATTCTTGGCCTGTGACAGAATTCTATCCACCGGAGTCCTTTGAAAATGTCCATAACACTTTAGAAATGTAGCTAAATGAGCAAGTTCCTTAATAAGGCTTTCAGTTCCTTGCCTGATATATTTGCTGGATGATTATGCTTGATGACTTTGAGATCCAGATGCCAGTCATTATTCAGGTTAAGTGAAATGACTATTAAATGATTATTAAAAAGTCAAGATGTTAACATCAAATTTTTGTAATGTTCATGCAGTTTCACTAAAATTAAAATTACCTTATTCTTTGATCTGGTGATATCCAGTAATGGGCTATATAAGAAAACAGCAGCTTGCCTTTTCTTTGGAAAATGGAGACACTGCTACTACTACTTGATTTCTTTGAAATTTTGCTTTCCTTGTTTTCAATATTAATTCCCTTTATTAACAGTAAGTATTAATATCTAGCATTGGAATATTTAGATGCCAAGAGGACTTTTGAGTCTTGTGCACTAAATCCAAGCAAAATAATCCAAGAACTAATATCCACACACATGCACACAGAAAAAAAAAAAAAAAAAAGAGGTTGGGGAGGAATGCATCAATAATATGGTGTGAACTGAATGACTTTGGCTATTATTGCCTCAGTGTTTAATGTCAAATCTGTAGCATGTAGCACTAAAGTAATGCAAACAAGAAAAAAAAGTAGATAAATGAGTAACAGTAAAGATGAAAAATATAGGACAGGAACATTCCTGAATATTCAATTTTATAGAATTCTTATAACAGAAAGTACAGTAATATACAGTTCTTTAATTCCAGATACTGCTATGGTTTGAATACGCATTGCTGAAACTGATGATTGCCTTCCCCATGAAGGCAATACAATGCTACAAAGCATTCCACTATTTCGATAATATGTTGAAGGACGAGTACTTTTAGTTGAAGCAATATACCTTTCTACTGTTCAGGGTTGTTATAAGGAGTGAGTAATAAGATCTTCATCCCAGCCAGTTTATGCCATCCAGACTAAATAAATCCCAGATCATCTCAAAACAAGGAATGGAAATGGAAAGAAGAAGTGCCTTTTTTTCCAATGTCTCTGAAGACATTGAAGATCTGAATGAAGATAAGAATGAAGATCTTAGATTCATTTCCTTGTGATTCTCCTGAAAGTGGAATCAAGAACACCCTTTAATAAGCAAAACACATCCTTTCTGAAGTTATTCAGTTACAGATCCTTCAAAAATTTTTGTTTGTTAGATATTTCTTATGCTAAAGTTCATAATGTAAACAAAATATTTCATTTAATATCTCACTTATTCACACAAGTCTAATACCAATTGCAGTTCATTCAAACTTGACTTTTTGCTTCAAAACTGTTGTAGAACTCTCACCTTTTCTATGTCTAAAAATGAGCAGAGATACAGTTATAAGAATCAAGATTTCCCCATGTGTTTGCTCTTTCACATTTTAAAACCTGTTTTACAGATTAATGACATTTTAAAAATTCACCAGTTAAATCCAGCTCAAATTAACTCACTTGGAAATACCTGCTAGCTTTCAGTTCTGCTGACTACATTCGTAATATGTCCTGTCTCTGACTGTTTGATATAAATCTGATTTCAGGATATCCTGGGTTTGGCTGGTATAGAGATCACGTTCTTCATAGTAGCACTTATGGTGCTGTGTTTTTTAGGATAAAAATAATGTTCATGACACACTGATGTTTTAGTTGTAGCAGAGCAGTGTTTACATATAACCAACGACTTTTCTGCTTCTCATGCTGTGCTGCCAGTGAGGAGACTGGGAGTGCACCAGGAGATGGGAGGGGACACAGCCAAGACAGCTGACCCAAACTGTCCAAAGGGATGTCCCATACCATATGGCATCATCCTCAGCAATAAAACTGGGAGGAGTGGTCCAGAGGTGCTACCATTGCCTGGGACTGGCTGGACATTGTTTGGCTAGTGGTGAGCAATTTTTTTGTACATAACTTGTTTTATTATTACTCTTTTTCTACTTATTTTGTTATTATCTTTTTGTTTCTTTTTTTTTTTTTTTACTTTTTTTTTTTTTTTTCTTACTAAACAGTCCTTATTTCAACTGACATGTTCTCACTCTTCTACCTTTCTCAGTTCTTTCAAACTGTGTTTAGCTGCTTGCTGGGTTAAACCACAGCACAGGAATTGAAGTTTGAATAAGCTTGGTTAAAATTTTGCAGGATGTTTTCATAGTATTCACTATGAGTCTATTAGCAAGAATCTATTATTTCCAGGTCTAACATATTGAAAAAAAAAAAAAAAAAAGGGGGGGGGGGGGGGCAAATAATTGCATATATTCAAAAAACATCTTGTAATATTCATCCAGGGCTACGGAAAGACTGTTTTGGTTTTGCTTTCTAAAAACAGCTCTAAAACTGCAGGTACATACACAGCAAAACATGAATATTGAGAGATTAAGAACATGCTTGGACAGCACTGAGGGTTGTGACACCTAACAGTTAAATACCTCAAATTTTTAGTACCAAGTTAGGCACCCAATGAAAAATGCAGCTGATGATATGCTAAGCAGAGAAATGGCTGGGTCAGACATCAAGGCCACGTCTAAAATTCTCTCTTTGCTAGTCTCTTTCTTAACTTTAGAGCTTAGTAAAACACCCGTGGAAAACTGAAAGTCCATTCTGAAACCACAAATGTCTTCTCAGCTTAAACACCTAAGTCATGCCACTGGACAGTGTTGAACAGTTCCTACTTCTAATAGAAAAACAGAATAACAAAAGATGGGAGTAGCAGATTGGCAGGTGAATATAGAGAAATTTTATTGTAAAAGCACAAAATCAAAATGTTGTTCACTGCTTGGCTCAAGGACATGTGACAAACTGCAAAAGGACCATCTAGTATACATGTATGCTATCTAGCTGAACATACTCTGTCTGCTGCCTACTAATGCCAAGAAAGAGTCCTGGGAGTAGTGAGAAAGGACATGGTTTTGCATTCCCATAATCAGGACTCTCACAGCAGAGACCTCTCAGAAATTCTCCTTAAAAATAAATAAATAGATAGATAGATAGATAGATAGAACGTTGTTCCTTACCTGTCCATGCATTGTGTTGTAGATATTGCATAGTGTCATCGACCTGACAGCACTAACAGGTCTTACTGTCCCTGCCCAAGCCCTGGGCTCCCCTGACCTGCCCAAGGACCTAAGGCCTAAGGCCATAGACACCCGCCCCAGTGAGGCTGCAGCAGGGCCCATCTCCAGCTCTACACAGCCCTCTGATGCCCAGCCATGGGCCTTGTGCAAGCCCAGCCCTCCACAGGTGTGCCTCCCAGCCCAGCTTTGGCCCAGCCCCAGGAAGGTGCCTGGGTCTAGGGCTGCATTGCTGCCCTGACCTTCTTATACCATCTTTGGTATGGCAGTACAGTTCAGTTTAGACTGAAAGATTAGTTGTCCCCACTGTTGGGCTATTCTGCAGCTCTAGTGCATGTTTCTAGAAAGGGAAAGCTGAGAATTTAAGTGCAAGCTGTGGTGCTAGGATCGGGGCAATCCCCGACAGGTGTACAGGCTGGGAGAAGAACTCACTGAGAGTAGCCCTGAAGAGATTGGGAGTTCTGGTGGATGAAAAGCTTGACATTAGCCAGCAGTGCATGCTTGCAGCCCAGAAGACCAACTGCATCCTGGGCTTCATCAACAGAGGGGTGGCCAGCAGGTCAAGGGAGGTGGTTGTCCCCCTCTGCTCAGCCCTCATGAACCCCCCACCTGGAGTACTGTTTCCAGGTTTGGAGCCCCCAGCACAAAAAGGAAGTGGAAAGACATGAAGATGATAAGAGGGCTGGAGCACCTCTCCTATGAAAATATGAAGAAAGACTGAGAGAGCTGGGGATGTTCAACATAAAGAAAATAAAGCTCTGGGGTGACTTTATTGCAGCTTTTCAATACTCAAAGATGGCTTACAAAAAAAGATGGAAAGCAACTTTTTGTTCAGGCAGACCATGACAGGACAAGGGGGAATGGCTTTAAACTAAAAGAGGGGAGATTTAGATTAGATGTTAGGAGGAAATTCTTCACTCAGAGGGTGGTGAGGCACTGGAACAGGTTGCCCAGAGAGGTTGTGGATGTCCCATCCCTGGAGGTGTTCAAGGCCAGGCTGGCCGAGGCCCTAAGCAACCTGACCTAGTGGGTGGCATCCCTGCCCATGGCAGAGGGGTTGGAACTAGATGACCTTTAAGGTTCCTTCCAACCTGAACCATTCTATGATTCTATGAATTTGGAAGCCCATGTACCAAGAAGGGAGCTGACCTAGTACTACCTCCTGAAGGAATGTGCCAGCTACTAAACAGTTACACAGTGCTCATACAATGACATTGTGTTTCTTCCTCTGGGCTTCCAGTGATTTTACTATGTCTACTGTGTTTTGTGTCACTGGAGTATGTTAGTCATGCCTGAGTTTCGTAAAGCACGTAGTTCAGGGACCATGCTGGGCCCAAGCCTGAAGAGCGCAGATTTTTGGCAGTTTAGGCAGATAGTGAGCACCTAGATATATCAGATAAGAGGTAAGTGCTTCAGGGACTGATTTGTAGCTGTACCTTTGGTGTCTAAAAAAATTGTAAGGCAAAAATATAATCTCTGTACAGGATAAGTGGTAGTTTTACAAACTCAGAGGTCTAAATCTTGTTTTGGATCTTGCCCTCTATTCATACCTTTAGAATGCTAAATGCTCCGTATCTAGAATAGCTCTTCTTCAAGAGGTACATCACTGCTGACAATACGAAACCTCACGACAAGACAAAAATCTCCAGAAAGAAAATTGTCCTCTCTTAGAGACACACAACTTTAACAGAGCTGATCATTTTATTTTCTGTAATTATTATTCAAAATAAGTTTACTAAAACACCTTCCCATGGGAATGAAAACCCTCTTCTTCTCTGTCTTAACATAATCACATAACATAATGTATTGATAATATACCTGATAAATGGGGAAAATGTTCCTGCATAGTTTTGTTCTTAAGAGGCAGACAGCAAAACAAAAGTGATTTCCAACTTGTTGAACTTATAGATATTGCTCAGATATTGTGTTAAGTCTGAGTAAGTGTCTAAGCAGGATACAACAGCTGTAATGAATTATCTACAGTGAATAACATGATCTATTTCTGATTCAAATTTACCTGGTAAATGTACTTCTGTATAGCCAGTTTTAAGGACATGTAAGAATAACTTCTTGGATGCGACTGGCAACATATTAGAGTTAGAATCACAGAAGAGATTGGGTAACGTTTTAGAAATTTAATTATTTCAATGACTGCTGAATCATATGGATACTTAAGGAAAGCTGGGAAATCCTAGGACCATTTCAGGTGTGAATAAGAGAATGGGACTTAATCAAATCCAGGTGACAGGGAAACAGAAGCCTTCCAAAGTAGTGGCATAAGGTACAGAAACATGGGGAATGGAGTAGAGATAGGAAGTAAACATCTGCAGGGTTCATTCTCTGGAATATGATCCAAAGTATTAAATTAAATGAAACTTCAGTCCGTTCAGTACTTGTTTATTGTTGTTACTGACAATAGAACAGAGGCTGGAAGGAACAGATGAATCAGTACAGGAAAACAATACTAAGATATTTGTTTAATTTAAAGATGTGAAAATAAAACATCTCTCAGATATATATTCTACATAGTTTATAAACAGGAAAACTTCTTTTTTTTTTTTTTTTTTTTTTTTTTTTTCAAGCAAGCAAGCTTGACTTTTCTGTAACCCTTTCATAGAAAAACTCAGCAAAAAGAAAGTTTACTTCTGAACCTTCTCATATACTCTTCATCCTTATTAGGAAAAAAAAAAAAAAAAAAAAAAGATGAAATTCTTAAACAATACAAAAGGACTTTTTTAATAGTAACAACCTCATGTGTAAAAGCAGACTAGTGTGCAGAAAGCCCATTAAGAAGCTGAGTGCTAAGATCTGTGATTGATTCCATTTACACACATGATTCTCCCTAGAATACATTGACCCCTTCCAGACTCCAGAAGCTCATTCAGTGGTCTTAAACATGTCTGTTTAGAAGTTCCTTCCCACCAATATAGCTTAGAAAATGAGGGGGAAAAGGCAAGGCATCTTTGTCTAAGGCTTCAATGCACTTAGACTTACCACAATTATTTTCCTATTTAATTTTTTCAGTTGTTGGATAGCTCAGTAGGTAAAACCAGGGATTAAAAAGCAAGCAAGAAAATAAGAGATGGTCTGAGATAGGCTGAGCTGTAGTCTAAACAAGGAGAGAGTGACTGTGCATTATCTTCATGTGAATGGAGATTCCTGGGATAATGCTGATGGCTCTTAACTGAAAAAAAAAGAAAAAAAAAAAAAAAAAAAGACTTCACCAATAGCCACCCATTGTCCTGCTTTTGTCAAGACTGAAATAAGAGAAGATGGGCTTTTCAGGTCCAGTCTGTGAGGATGACAGGGTGGAATGTGGTTGGATTCCAGCTGAGTGTTTGATGTCTTCATTTTTGAGGCCTCTTCTGAAAAAGGAGCTGGCAGGAAAGTATGGCCTAACACAGAAAAAGGGCAAATCCTGAAGCAAGTTGCTTCCCTAGTAATGAGTAGACATCCAATTCTATTATAATAATGTGCTTTCATTACCACAGTGGAGCTAATAGAATTGTGGTGACTTCACACCTGCTACAGCCTGGCAAAAAAAAAAAAAAAAAAAGAAAAAGTCAACATGAAATCTCCCAGAAGGCTACTGCTGTCTACAGGCAAGAATGCAAGTGAGAGATAAAGTGTCTGACAATGAATGACATGCCACTTTAGGACTACAGTGAAATGACTAGACTGCTGTAGTATAATCTCCAATTTTCCTGCCACTGAAAAATAGGAAAGAAGCAAAAAAATGATATTTACGATTAAGCACTGCTGTTTCTTTCCCTAATTGTCTGAGGGAAGTGTTAGTCTTACATCTGAGATATTTAACTGAGATTTAAACTCCTCAAGAATGTATATGTCTATTCAATTCTATAACTTTTTATTATTATTAGAAAAGAACTGTTACAGCCTTATAGTTTACATTCACTTACAAATGATAATTTGTTTTTAAAATGTCAAAATCTATAAAAATGTTTCCAATAGCACAGGACTGCATTATTGTTTTTCTCCAGATTCCACTGATAAATATGACTTTGGTTTTCTTAAACAGCATGATGTCATCTTTTTGACAGGTACAATATGTAGTTATGTCACAGCATTATGATAAACCTTATAGGGAAGACATGGCAGGGTTAGAGAGTTGTGCTACATTCCAGCACAGTTTCCATGAAAGGAATGTTTATATGACCCGCTGTGCAAAGTTTAAATATATGCAGCAGTTTTGCTGTTAACTCCCTGAATTTGCTTGCTGAGCAGCCTGTGACCAGCAAAATTCTGCTGGACTTGTTACAGTGTTGCTGTTAACATTTTCCTGTCTTGTCAGCTGTTTTGGACATCTGCTGTGCTCTATAAAATGTCTATACAGGGGTGGTTTTTGGGTTTTGTTTGGTCTGTTTTAGCGGGCTGAAGAACATAAATATTAGTCTGTCCTTTTGTTTGTGTTGGTTGAGGGCAGATGAGAGAAAAGCAGGAAATCTTGGACACCAAGCCAATGAAAATGAGTAAGATTCTTGCCTGACAATTGCTGTGTTTGCCTTCTGTGACTCCTTTTCAAATGTATAGCATACATGCACACAAAGCATAGAGTACTTATGACCTAATGTTTTGTTAATGTGTGGTTTAACAAGACTGATTCAAAACTCATTTTAGTCTTACAGTTTTTTTTTATAAGTACAATTAATATCTTTGGCTTAGACGTGATTGCTTTATGCATCAGGAGCCTGCTGTACACTGAAAAAATTAAACTGGCTAAAATGCCTTGAATGCTTGCAGAGCACTTCATGTTGTTCTCAATAAGGCCTAATTAAGGCAGGAGTAGGTAGAATAACAATGACTGACTGGCTGAAATACATGTACACAACATAGGCCAAACCCAACCATGTTTGTTTCTCGTGCTAGAAAATCTTATTTGCACATTGATTGTTCTGAGAATATTCTATCATCATTTATATCCATAGTCTTTCAAGTGATTTTAGAAGGGATGTTATTGTTCCTAGTCTACAGATGGCGAAAGGGAGGTGTGGAGAAAAACACTTATTTTTCAAGTCCAAATGGTAGAACTAAAGTACAATTCAAAAGTAAATCCAAAGTGTAGGTTGCAGCAGGATCAGGTACATATTCACTGACTAGTTTAATACTGATTAAAACGTCAGAAGCCACATCAACAAAAAAAATGAGTGTGGGCTTCAAAACTGCCCATAAATCATTACTCGAAGCTCACAATAGCTTCTTTATTGCTTTGGTTAAACTAATAGAGGTGCCTGCGCTACCCTGTTTAAAGCTAACTTAATTATGCTTATAACATATTACCCGTGCTTTTGTGACTGATATACCAATTGCTATCCACAGAAGAATGTTGCTTCCATAGGAGTTCTAATTAGATTGCAAGTTTTGAAGGACTTTTTGAATGAAAATCAAAACTCTGGGGAACTGCTCATCACAGTCTTAATTTTGTGTCATTGTTTAAAACTTTCAAAAAAAAAATTTTTTTTAAGAAAGTATGATTAAGATTGCAAATAACTGACAAAGAATCCTTGAAGATTAAAATGTTGTGCATTTGATTTATTAGAAGTTTCTCAGTTGAAGCATTTGACCTTGCATAGCTGTGGCTTCTTTTATTTATTTTTTCTTTTAATTTTGTTTCCTTGTTGGCCTGTAGTTAAATTCAAGTATGTTTCATGCATTTGCAGATACTGATATGATTAGGATTTTATACATAGTATGATGTCTAGTGTCTTGCTTGTGCCTATGAAAAGAAGGGCTGCTTTTGAAGATTCAGTCTCTGTTACCTCTTTAAAATCATTTTCAAGTATAAAGTCACTTCTTACCATTTCTTTTTCTGTTGCATCAATGTATACAGCAATTACCTCAGACAATACATGTTGTGCATATTTTTTCCCCTTTTTGTATTGGTCATGTTTGAAAAGTCTTCAGTAGTTTCAGAGAAACTGCAACTCAGCTATACAAACATACTGTGTTCTCTTCAAATATAAATTTAACTAGAATTGTATCTTTAGATATTGGACTGGGAGCTGTCTCAATATGCATATTATTACTTCATTGCAGATTAAGGCTTCCAACAGTGTAAAATTCAGGAAAAAAAAAAATAAATAAATAAAAAATAAAAAGCTCTATGACCCACCTTTTCAGACATTATGCACTTACTCAGCTCTATCTGAAAATCTGAAATCATGAAAATTAAACAAACATTGGTCCATCTGAATGCAAATGCTAAATGAATGGCAATGTAAGGCTTCTTCCTCACAGTAAAAATTGTAAGGTAGCAACTTAATCATGCACCCAAGTTGAGATACTGACAAGGTTGGCTGAAAGCTCAGCAGTCAGATATGAAGGAAATGAGGCAGAGGATAAATCTCAGTCTTATCCGTGCTGCATGAATTAGCTTAACAACAGAAGGGAGGGACTGGGTATTCTTTATGACAAAAATGTCAGAGATGGTCAAAGGAATGCTGCCAAGCAGCATTCCAATGGATGCTGCAGCACAACAGCAGTGACACCAAGACAACTGCCTTGGCAGTTGCTGAAGGTGAACAGAAAGCACAATTGGAAAAAGAACATCTTTCACGATCAGATTTGAAAGAAAAGAATAAATGTTATTGTTGCACTGCTATATTTCCTGCCATACGCCTGCCTCAGACCTGTCAAATTACCTGGATTCACCCTGTGCTCACTAAAAATTTATTTAGATTTGTGGTACTTCAGGGATTGTTAATCCTGGAAACTCACAGGGAATCTCAGGATTTGATCTCTCCACCCTTTCAGCATGTTCCACAAATGGATATGACAGCTGTTTGCATCTGACAGATTAAATCCGATAACTGAACTTGCTGTGAGTGCACTCAGCCAGTCCTTGAACCAGAACCCTGGGGGTGTATAGGAAAGCAGGTTTACCAAGTGAGTCAAAAGGGAGCCTTCTACTAATAGATGTGCTAAGCTCCTCTCAGTTTGAAGTCAGTTATTTGCAAGTTTTACAGCAGTTCTTTGACAAGGGAGATTTTTTCCTGTGACGAAATGAGAAGCAGAATTGATGTTAATAAGAGAGATGCTACACTTTGCCACATCGAAATTATGTGTCTGTTTCATTGCAGCAGGCTCATTCCTGTGATTGACAGCATTAGTGCCTTAGTATAGAAAAGTGACATACAGCAGAACTTGAGAGGGGAGAATAGATTCTGCGTTTGCTTTTTGTTTTTCCATATAATTAAATGGACTCCATTGCTATAGAATTTTAAAACAAGACAAAGAGCTTCTGTCTTTGTCACCTGAAAAAGTCTGGTCACAACTGGTACAGGCCCAAACTGTTCTTTACAGAGGTATAGCTATCTACTTTATTTGCAACAATACAAGAGCCAAAAGGAAATTGATAATCTTAAAAGATTCTATTGAATCTACTGCTGATTACCTGGACTGTTTTGTCAGGTGAATTTCAGCATCCATCTCAGAACTTTTAAAGAACCTCTTTCTGCTGACCTAGGAATATATACCAATATTTTGACCCAAATCCTTCAGTGATGAAAGGTCTTGGTTTCCAAGGAAAATATATTATCAACTGCAGTCAGAGCAGAGTTCCCTGTTTTATCTAAGACCTCCTCTGCCTAACAAAGAATCTACATGTTAAAGAAAAGTAGGAAACTTAACCTGAATGATTCCTCTGTTGCTATGGCTGAATGACTGTTGGTTCTTCCCATAGCTAATGCATTTCTGAACAATGTAGCTATGGTAGGCAAATAGTCTATCTTCTCCCTAAGGGACTTCTGCCTCATAAAATCTGCAGGAATTAAATTATGCTTATAATCATATTTCTGAACAGACTTGTTGGACTATTTTGATGTTTTTCACCTGTGGAATGTTTCTTAGTGGTTTTAGTTTTATGTTGTAAACTGCTTAAATATTAAATGGGTTTAACAAGAGCAAGTGCAAGGTACTGTACCTGGGTCGGAGCAATCCCAAGTACAAATACAGGCTAGGCAGATAACGCATTGAAAGCAGTCCTGAGGAGATGGACCTGGAGATGTTGTTTGACAAGAAGCTCAACATGAGACAACAATGTGTGCTTGAAGTCCAGAAGGCCAAGTGTGTCCTGGGATGCATCAAAAGAGGAGTGGCCAGCAGGTCAAGTGAGGTGATTCTCTCCCTCTGCTCTGCTCTCATGAGACCCCACCTAGAGAACTGTGTTCAGCTCTAGGGCCCCCAGCACAAGAAGGACATGAACCTATTAAAACAAGTCCAGAGGAGGGCCACAAAGATTATCAAGGGGCTGTAGCACCTTTAAAACAAAGACAGGCTGAGGGAGTTCACAGAATCACAGAATAATTTCGGTTGGAAGAGACCTCCAAGATCATTGAGTCCAACCTCTGACCTAACACTACCAAGTCCTCCACTAAACCATATCACTAAGCTCTACTTCTAAACACCTTTTAAAGACCTCCAGGGATGGTGACTCCACCACTTCCCTGGGCAGCCCGTTCCAATGTCTAACAACCCTTTCGGTAAAGAAATTCTTCCTAACATCCGACCTAAAACTCCCCTGGCGCAACTTAAGCCCATTCCCCCTCGTCCTGTCACCAGTCATGTGGGAGAATAGACCAACCCCCACCTTGCTGCAACCTCCTTTAAGGTACCTATAACATCAATAATGTTGTCTCCGAGTCTCCTCTTCTCCAGACTAAATAACCCCAGCTCCCTCAGCTGCTTCTCATTAAGACTTGTTCTCCAGACCCCTCATCAGCCTCACTGCCCTTCTCTGGACATGCTCCAGCACTTCGATGTCTTTCCTGCAGTGAGGGCCCCAAAACTGAACATAGTACTCGAGATGTGGCCTCACCAGAGCCGAGTACAGGGGGACGATCACTTCCCTAGTCCTGCTGGCCACACTGTTTCTTATACAAGCCAGGATGCAATTGGACTTCTTGGCCACCTGAGCACACTTCTGACTCATGTTCAGATAACTGTCAACCAATACCCCCAGGTCCTTCTATGCCAGGCAGCTTTCCAACCACTCATCTCCCTGCCTGTAGCACTGTTTGGGGTTGTTGTGCCCCAAGTGCAGGACCCGACACTTGGCCTTGTTGAACTTCATACAGTTGGCCTCAGCCCATCGGTCCAGCCTATCCAGATCCTCCTACAGAGACTTCCTACCTTCGAGCAGATTGACACACACACCTAACTTGGCGTCATCTGCGAACTTACTGAGGGTGCACTCAATGCCCTCAACGAGATCATTCATAAACATACTGAAGAGAATTGGCCCTAATACTGAGCCCTGGGGGACACCGCTAGTGACCAGCCTCCAACTCGATTTAACTTCATTCACCACAACTCTTTGGGCCCAGCTACGCAGCCAGTTTTTAACCCAATGAAGCATATGCCAGTCCAAGCCAAGAGCAGCCAGTTTCTTGAGGAGAATGCTGTGGGAAACAGTGTCAAAAGCCTTACTGAAGTCAAGGTAGACCACATCCAGAGCCTTACCCTCATCCACTAAGCATGTCACTTTGTCATAGATGTGTGGTTGTTCAGCCTGGGGAAGAGAAGGCTCCAGGGAGACCTTATATATATCATATATGATATAATATATATAATATATATATATTACAGCGACTTTCCAATACCCAACAAGGGGGTCTACAGGAAAACTGTGGGGGGGGGGGGGGGGAGGAACAGTTTTTCAGGGATTCCAGTGATAGGATTCCAGTGATAGGACAAAAAGTAATGGTTTTAAACTAAAAGAGAGTAGGTTTAGATTTGATATAAGGAGGAAATTGTTTACTCTGAGGGTAGCAAGTTACTGGAACAGTTTGCCCAGAGGATGCCCCATCAAGGCTAGGTTGGATAGGGCTTTGAATCAGTACAACCTGATTTAGTGAGAGGTATCACTAAACAGGGGGGTTGGAAGTAGATGATCTTTAACGTCCCTTTCCACCCAAACTATCCTATGATTATGTGATTCTATGAAACAGGTGAATTGACCAACATTTCTGAGTTTTGTTCATGTATTTATTTATTTATATATTTATTTATTTAAATTGATATCTTAAAAAAGGAAGCAGAAGATAAAGATCTCTAAGCTTATGTCCACATACACAACTGGTAAGACTGATATTAGAAAATCCTATGTGCAATTCCAGTGTTCACAACTTTGAAAGTAATTTAAGAATTGGAGATGAGGAAAGCTCAGAAATGATTTGCAGTCTAGAGAAAAAGTCTTACAGTGAGATATGTAAATGGTTTCATCTGCTCAAATGAAAAAAAAAAAAAAAAAAAAAAGGATTTTTCAACTTACTTACAGATCTCATCATACATGGAAAATATAGAGTATTGAAGAATTTATAATCTAGGCAAGAAAGCTGTAACAAGATTTATGTCTGCAAGAAGAAGCCAGAAAATTTTAAATTAGGGATGAAGCTTTTTTTTTTTTAAAAAAAAAAAAACTAGTGAAGGTGATTAATGAATGGAACAACCCAGCAAATAAATGAATTATCTGTCTCTCAACATCTTCAAATCAGGAGAGGAGGCCTTTTTGGAAGCTATGCTTTTACTAAATACAAGTCCTGTTTTAGTCAAACACAGACTGTTGGCTTCAGCACGGGGGTAAAGGATGAAATTTAATGTCCTGTAATAAATGAGTAAAGTTAGATGATCTAATGTTTTCCTGGCTTAATTTTTGTTAACCTCTTATTAATCTCTTATTCTTTTAGATATGTATTTAAGACAAAAATGGTTAAGGTATGCTTCTAAAAGTCATAATATTTGTGACAAAGTCATAATATTATGAACATCTTGTTGAACTAGATGAGTTGTTTTGTTTTGTTTTGTTTTGTTTTTTGTTGTTGTTGTTTTTTAATAATATCTAGGTAATCTGTATTTGAGTAGCTGTAATAGACAAATACTAAGGTTTTATTTTTCCAAGCCAGAAATAAATCCAGAAAATCCTGCATCTCTTTGCTCACATATAAAATCTTTTTGTCTGTAATCTACAGACAATTGTTATCTATAACAATAGAGATAGCCATAATGCAAACAAAGGTCTGTATTTTGTGAAATGTTGGATGCTTGCTCTTTTCATTGCATCAAGTCTTCCACTGGAAGAGATACATTCAGCATCGGATCACAGTTTGAGCTACAGCTGACTTATCACATCATTAGGTTTGCTAAATCTTTGCTGTGTTTGTAAGCATTGTCACTGTGCAGAGGATTCAAAATAATGAAGACAAAGCATGATGGCCAGGGCTTTCTAAAGTGCATTATGGCATTGACCTAACTCTGGTTCCTTTGAAATCAATCGAAGTTGTGCTATTGATATGATAGACAGTATCTTCACATTGATGCCAAATGTTTTTTAATAATCTTAAACAGTATCTCTTCAGTACCCTTCTTATTTTTGAACTGTATAGTATTAAATAACAGTATTAGAGGGAAACGATGACTAACTGTAATAAGAGTACTTATTAACTTGAAAGGAACAAGGGAGTTGTGATATGATGGCAACACAAATATAAACTGGTAATTACAGAATTTTCCTTTGAGGTGGAAACCACTATTGCTGTAAGTGCCAGAAAGTATTTCCTTTTTCTTTGAGTTTTAAGTGGAAGGAAACAGAGAAAGTTATCACCACTAATTCAAAAACACCTTAACTTTTTCTCTGCTCTCTTAACTTTTTCTCTGTTCTTCTAGACAGAGAAGGTAATAACAGAGCTGTCACTGTGAGAGAAGAAAGACAAACACTTTTAAAGATAATTTATGACTGATTATATGAGTCAAAAGAAAAACATTGCCCTCTTCCCCTAAAATTTGCATTATATTACATTTTCTTACTATTCCACACAGCTTTGGATTTCACACGTTTTCTAGGCCAGGCATTTTTTCCTGTGCTCCTCCAGTAAATTTTCTGATGTCTCAGTAAAATTCTTGGAACATTTGATTTATTATTCTTGCCAATTTTTATAAGCAGTTATTGTCAATGAATAAAATTTACTCAGTGTTTGTGAACTTTTTTTTTGCTGCTCTCATTTTGCTAAATGAATGTGTGCCTTTTAAGTCAGTTCTGGTCCCAGGTCATCCCAATAAAGACTGTGATATGAAAATGAGAAATTTAAGAATAAAATGTATATTGAATCCTTATCAAAAACAACAAAAATACAAGAAGGAAAAATATATAGCTACTTTTTTTTTTTTTTTTTTTTTTTTTATGTGTAATGAAGGGTGACATTTTAATGCTTTCCAGTTCACTTACACAGGTAAAAATGTTCTGATCAGCTGTGGCTCGATAGGGCAAAAAGGCATAAAAAGAAATTACTCTGTAGAGAAATAGATAATGTGAAATCCTTTTAAGAAGAGCAATCAGTTGGGTAAAACCTTGATCATTGATTATAATTCATATAAAATCTAATCTAAGTATTTCATTTGAGAGACAAAATTATTCTCTCAAGATTTTTCTGTGAAATTAATTTTTTGGAAGTACCCAAGTCACCTGCAAACCTAAATCTCTTGGCTTATGCTGCTAAACAACCTACATACATTTGAAAATGTTACCCAGGAGTGTTGTCAGTGCCTTTTATGTGCTTGTTATGTATTTCAGTTCAGATCTTATATATATCTACAATATACAAATATATATATTTATAAATGTAATTTAAATATAATAAAACCCTTACTGGGACCAAAGTACTGAATTCTATACTCCTTTTGTTATTACCAGCGCAAATATAACAGAGATTTAACAGCACTTGGAAATGAATTTTTATGTATTTGACAACATAGAAGAACAGATCTTTGCAACAAAAGCAGCATGTTTAAAATAAAATAAAAATAATAAGAATACATGATAATAAAATGTCTGGAGGGAATGATGCTTCCATTTGATCAATTTTTAGAACAAGTTATCCTCTGAATAGCCAATAAATATATTTGAATTGTTATTTTGTAGTCCTCTTTCATTAGCTTCATGGTCAGATTTAAATATCCCAAACACTTGTCAGCAGTTCAGCTGAGTATTTCCATTGTGTCTGCAAACAGCAAGGATGATAATCATTTGCTTACATACCCTATCAAAAGAAAAAATGTCAGACATTTCCCTGCATCTGGGGTAAGGGACACAGGGGAGCAATGTATACTACTTTCTGCTGCTGGTGATGTTGGGCTGGGATTAATGATAAATGATTAATGGAACAGATTAGTCAAGCACCCATTGGGAATGGAGTAAATACATTTGGAACAGAAAGATATTGTAGGTGACTCCTCCAGGTTCTTTCCAGATCTATCTTCTGTTGTTACTTGATAATAAGAGTCTTTCCTCTCTTGTTGTTTTAGGCTTTTCTCTTAGGGGACGTCTCTTCAAGGTCACTTCTCTAGAACGTGCCCCATGATTAATTGCCTTAAAATAACTCTAAGCTGGTTGAAAACGGAAGTATGTAGGCCAAAATTTCAGCTCTAAGAAGGGTGCTTCTTTTCCCTTCCCTGGAGCTGCTGTAGTTCATAGCAGCTGAGGATATGGGCCCAGTACTTCAGCTTTCATCTCTAAACTGTAGTGAGCTCATTCTCAATATTTCAAGTGCCAGTGTGGATGAATTCCAACACTGGAAGCACATTTGAACTGGCAAATAGTAAATGGCTGCCATCAGGCATAAGCACTTGTTATATCAAAGCTTTGGCACATTATTTATGGAAGAATTATTCTAATGAGTTCCATACACACCTACCAGATGTGCAATCCAGGATTATGCCAGCTGTTTACCAGAATACGTGATGTCATGAGTATAACATGATATACAATTTTAATGTTGCCGAATAAGGAAACTGTGTCTTAATACCTTTATAGAAAATTATTATTATTATTATTATTAATAATAATAATAATAATAATAATAATAAAACAATGTTCTCACATATCCTGATTTGAAATGTTAGTGAAAAGTAAGTTGGTCCAACTCTTATGCAAACACATGCCCTTCTGTGTGTACAGCCAACACCAATTGCATCTGCACAAGGCTTTCTGGTATTCATGACAATTAAATTTAATGTATTAAATGTATTTGCAGTAACAAAAGCACAATATCTAATATCACTTAATGATTTCAATTCACATTGAGAAGACTTCTTTTCCACCATAGATCACATTAAAATTAGTGGCATCTCTGACAACCTCAGATTTTACTAAATATATGTGAAGACTGGTTCTGTGTTTTTTTATTTTTATTTTTTCTTGTACTTATTGAAATAGGATTTCCTACTCTCTCTCTTTCTCTCTCTCTCTCTCAAAACCTCCTTGTAGAAATATGCCCTACTTGAATTGGTACTCCATTACAGAACATTGAAATAATTTAATATTATTCATTCAACTTCTTGGACAAGAGTATTTCATTTTCAGCTTCATTGCTTGCAATGCACTGGCTTCATTGGGCATTGTATTTATAAATACAATAATTTACTGATGAAAATAATGATTTATTCTGTAAAGATCTATTTAGGCTGTGAAGGAAACAAAGACTTCTTGAAAGTGTTATGGCTTGTGAACTGATAAATATTTGTGATAACCTGCTTGGCTTTTTAACTATATTTGTAAGACATTGACTTAGATTAGGAAGAAATATAATGTACTGATAAGAACCCAAATATGTATGTATATAAGTAAAGTTCACAGCTTTCTTTTGCAAAAATATTTCTCTGTATGTTCCTAATCAGATAATGAAAAATAGATCAAATTCACATGAGTATTGCTCTCACTTACAGGTTCACTTTACTGCTTTTGTAAAAATTGTAACTTTTTTTTTTTTTTAATTAGCTACAAAGTAGCTAATATTACTTAATAACAAGTATCTAATAGTACTTAATTCTTTTTTCTTCAAACTGATCATCAAATTAGGACTTACTAGGTCTAGACCTCAGGAAATAAAAGTAGTCACACAACTGATCTTTTTGTCATTGAAATATTGGTAAATGTGCTAACATTGCTTGCCTGTGTCTGTTATTTCTTTTATTTCCTACTTCTGTTAACATGTTATTAATAAAAAAATATTAACTCTGATGATGATCGGACTGCATTGAAAATTCTAGTTTCTGACCTCCCAGCTTGCTATCCCTAGAAATGCATCACATATTGATGTACACATCCATATGCTAGTTATAATGCATATTGTGGTTGTTCAAAAATAGGGCATAAAGACAGTTATAAAATATTCTTATTTATTTATTTATTTATTTATTTATTCTTTATTTCTTCCTTTCTTTCTTTCTTTTCTTTCTTTCTTTCTTTCTTTCTTTCTTTCTTTCTTTCTTTCTTTCTTTCTTTCTTTCTTTCTCTCTCTCTCTCTCTCTTTCTCTCTTTCTTTCTCTCTTTCTTTCTTTCTTTCTTTTAGAATAGTAGGAATACTTGAAAACTATCTGATTTTATATTAAACTCGTCTTGCAAAGGTTGTCATCTTGCAAAACAGCTTCAGGTTATCATTTTTGTATAACATTCGCAGACTTTCACCTGTAAAAACATTGTTAGAATTTGTGCATTTCAATTGTGTTTGATAGATGGGCAATACTTGACAATACGTATCAATGTCTTTTATTCTTCTGGTGGCAAAAATGTATGTGGCATGAAAATTATCTTACATTGTCAAAACAGAATTTCCTCTGAAAGAGCTTTGCCCTTCAGTCTTTTCAATTGCACAGCAGATCCCATCCAAAACTTCAGTAGGTTTTAACTGGTTCCTAATGTTCCCAGTTTTCTGGTTTTGAATCTTATTTAAAAATAATAATAATAATAATAAATATTGCATATTAGAAATATTTCAACCCAAATAAATAAATAATTATTGGCAAATGCAAATTTATTAATCTGGAAATTTAGTTAAACTATACCTTATTCTTCATTCATCAGCATTGCCAACCCAGAATAAGCACATGACTTCTACTACCTACATACCTTCTTTTCAGCAATGATTGAAGAGTTGTGTATATACAATTTCTGCTATGTTCTTTGAAATATGACATTAATGTTTTTAGGTTTATGAGAAAATTATAACCTTCCTCACTTTGTAGAGCAAGGAATATTATGCAATTCTTCATGAAATGTCCAAAAATACGGATGTTTGTATGATGATAGAAAAATAAGGTTTGCATTTAGCCATGTATGCATTTTTATTGGGTCTGGTTAACATAATTGGCCTTTTATGAACAAGATGAAGATCAGAATAACAAAGTGTGAATTAAAAAGTTTGAATGACATCTTGCTGGAAGATTTTGGGAGTAGAGATTGAGTGAATGAAGATTTGAGGAAAGAGGCAGCGGGGAATCTAGTTGGAACGGTATTTCCGATTACTGTTATTAGTGCAGTTGTGTAATGAATTGTTTCTATCCATTTCAACAGGTTGCCTGGAGACAACTTAACCCATCCTAAAGACCTATATATTATCTATGTCCAAACAAAAAAGCCTCAAGCTCATTTTGAACTCTCCAGGAATACTGGCAGATAGTACTTATTTGTTAATCAAGCCATATGCAGGTAAAAAGTTGCCAAGTGTCAAGACCAAACCAGAAATATCTCTCAGTCTCAGTCTCTCAGTATGCTTGCATACCACTCATTTTTAGAAGCCATACTTTAATAAACAAATAGTTTTGCCATTTGCCCTCATCGACTTAGAGCTTGCATTGTTAAGACTGAAATGTTTTTCCTAAAACTTTTCTCTTTGGATGTCTCCAAGCCTCTGACAAGTAATAGCAACTCATTATTCATTCTTGTTTCATTGGCAAGTACATCTGCTGACAGCAGCCAGGGAAAACTGGAGCTTCCTGTACTCATAAACTTTCCAAGTGCTTGCTAGAGAGACAGCATACTCTCCCATATCTAGATATTACCAATCATCTCCAAGAATATAAAACAAAAAATAGTGAGTGTAACAACAAATAGGAGAGAATTTTGTATCCTATAAGACCTTATTTAAAAAGTTATTCTGACTTTTTGAAGTGGTTACAAAAGGTCATGTAATTATATAGGCTTGAGAATATTTTGCCACTTCATAGTGGGGGAAAATCTGACATACTAGGTTAGGTGTATCCCTTTGCATTTAACTAGACACAAAATTGTTCTGATCAAAAAAAAAAACAAAAACACCTACCCTTTGGCCAGTAAGATACATAGTGTGAACACAAAATTAGTGCACTTGAAACCTGAAAAGCTTGAAAACTTTATCGGCTATCTATATAGATACAACCAGTGCTTCTAGGAATTGTCACCAGGACACTGTTTATATGTATTTTTATCTAGCTTTTATCTGCTATTTATAATGTCTTTATCTTTGTATATACATGCACGTGTGTGGTATGTGTGTAGAGAGGAAGAGAGAAAGAACATGCCCTAAGTTTGCACAGTGACAGTAAAGTGTCATAATCTTTTGTTAATATCTCTTCATATACATTTTTCCTAAATGTAGATTTAAAACAAACAAACAAACAAACAAACAAAAAAAAACAAACTCTGTCTTCCATAAAAACGAAATAATAATTCAGTAGAAAATACATCCCTGTTCACACTTAACATTTCCAGGGAAATATTTACTGTATAGTCTCTGTTAAACAGAGACAAAATCTTCATTTGTATATTCATTTGCTGTGTCATAAGAGTCAGGTGTAGCCTACTATAGAAAGGAAATATTTTCTAGCCATTTATTTAGATTGTACTATACCTCCTTTGCATGCCATCCATGTATTCTACAGTTAAGGTATTGCCAATGAAATACAAGAATAAATTTTGTAACCTCTAATGAAGATAGCAATCTTTTAGATGCAGATATTCAGATATTCTTCTAAGAATGGGGCTGGATCAGGGCCAAGATGATACTGCTTCTGAACTTCATCACCACATACTCATGGGTGCAGTGTGTGTAGTTATTGACAGGTTAAACCAGATTTTTCTTCATTATTCTTTCCATTTTTTCTTATGTAGGATGAAAGCGTTTTACAGGTTTGTAGAGGTTTACATTTTTAAATATGAGGAAGACTGCAGATTTTCACTGCTATCTCAGTATAAATTTATCTTCTTTCATTAATTGTTCATCTGATTAGAGAAGTATTTAATTGCTTTAGGAACAGAACAGAAAGGAAGTATTTCCCTAATTATATATTATTTTTCATTGCTGTCTGAAGCAAAATAAAATAATAATAATAATAAAGACATTTAAAGGTGTCTAAAAAATATTATGTAGTGCGATAAAAACATTAAAAAATGTATGTATGTATCATACATGTTGATAATTAGACTACCTAATTCCATCTAACCTGATATTCAGATAGAATTTTAGGCATTTATGTTTAAGACTGGTCTGGTCTGTTACATCTGTACACCTTCGTTTGGAAGATATAGTTCATTATATGCTTAAACCTACATTCTAACATATGTTTGAAAGTGGCACCTGGTTCCCACCTAACCTCCTTTGTGATTCACAGATGGGCTGAGAAGAAGCTACTCATTTAAAATTCCCAATCTGTAAGATATAATCTTAGGAAGACAATAAACTCAGACAGTCTAGAGTTTTAATTAAAAGCTACAGACAGATGAAGAATCTCATTGCAATTAGTTCTGATAATTCATATTCTTATGTGGAAAGATATGGATGTGGATTCTAGAGCTTTGGTACCACTAGAGACATCAGATCTACAATGCCGACAACCAGGAGAGTGACTTATGCCTCAAAGTGAGGGAGGAACAACCTTGTCTGCATTCCCCTGTTGGACCTGAGATACTCCAGTGTATAGACTGTAAGAATTAATGATTCAGAGAGCGAGATAAAGATTGTGGTCTGCAGTCTAATCCTTAAGGCTTCAGGTTAGGGATACCTGGAATCCAATACATTTACAAAGAAGCATTATATACTTTAAAGAATGGCTATGTAATATAAGAAGCTAACGATTTCCTAAATAGAAGCTAAAGTACCTGCTTTCAGTTTGTATCTTGCCTAGGTGGACTCTCTAACATTTTGCCAGTCATGTCCAGGTCTAGGGACCTCAGCACAAAAAGGATGTTGGTCTGATATAATGGGTCCAGAGGAGGGCCATGAAGATCATCAGAGGGCTAGAACATCCCTCATATGAAGAAAGGCTGAGAAAAATGGAGCTGTTCAGCCTAATGAAGAAAAGGTTCCAGAGTGACCTCATTGCAGCTTTTCAGTACTTAAAGGGTTAAAGTACTTAAAGGGCTTATAAAAAAGATGGAGAACAACTTTTTAAATAAATAGTGATAGTGTAAGGGAGAATGTTTTTAAACTAAAAGAGGGGAGATTTAAGTTAGATAAGGGGAGATTTAAGTTAGGGGGAAATTCTTCACTCAGAGGGTAGTGAGGCATTGGAACAGGTTGCCCCAGGAAGCTGTGAATGCCCCATCCCTGGAATTGTTCAAGGTCAGGTTGGACAGGGCCCTTGACAACATTATCTAGCAGGTGGCATCCCTGCCCATGGCCAGGGTGTTGGAACTAGTTGACCTTTAAGGTCTCTTCCAACCTGAGCCATTCTATGATTCTATGATGTTCAGATGTATGTCCTGGCTACTCTGCAGAAGGCTACTGTAATAAGGTTGCCCCACAGGTTTTCACCTTTCACAGCTAGGTTTTAAAAGAAAATGACAGCAACTTCTGCATTCTCTGAAGTATACAGTTCTGTTGATCAGTCTTGAATGAGGTATCAGTGATTTCTCAATATAGCCGTACAGTGGATTCAAGCAGGGAAAGAAAATATTTTTTATTTTTTGATCAGGTTTAAAATATAAAGCTATTCAAGCACACAAATATAACCTACACTGGGAATGAAGAGACACTTAAGGAATGTTTAAGTGCTAATGTGCTAACATGTCTGTATTCTTTGACATTCTGACAGTTAGATATCAGCTAGATGGCAATTTTCAGGATCATAAATTTGGACCTAGATACACTATTTCCACTTTACAGCCTTTTGGATATCTTACTTATGAAACTGTTGCCAACAGCTGGAAAAACAAACAAGCAAACAGACAAAAACATGCATTCTCTATCGTCTCTATCACTGTATTATTTGGAATGTTGATTGAAGTGATTCTCTATTTTGAATTTTGAACTCTTTAATTAATTAAACACATTTACCCTTTTTGATTCAAATCACATAATATTTCTATCTTAGATAATTATCAAGTCACTTTATACACACGTTTACAGAAAGATATTGCTGACCATCTCTAGCTTTGTTTGGAAGTAGTCATTGAAGACAAATATGACAATAGTCAAATTATTTGAAACAAACCCTCTGATTTAATGTTTAATAAACTGCCATGCAACTTCTTTGATGAAAAGTGCTTTGCTTTCTCAGAAAGAGAAATTCATAATGCCAGATGCAGTCACTGAAAATTACTGCAACTCTACTTAATATGCGTACATTCAAAGCTGAAAAAAAAAAATAAAATATGGAGAGATTCCTTTGGTGAGGTTGTATTCTAAGTTAAAAGACTTATTCCAACTCAGAAAAATAAAAAATAAAAAATCTTTCCCTCAGAAAGAAAGGAAGATCTGAGAAAAAGCCTAACATATCATGCTGTAATGCCCCAGTCTTAATACCAGCATAATAGCAGCAGAATCTACTCGAGGATTCTCTGCTGGGCTGCAAAGGCTTGTTCACCAATCACTAGACATTCAAATGGAAGAAAGCAATCTCCTGTAAGATCAGCTAAAAGGCTGTGAATTATTCCATCTGATAAACCTTTCTTGGATATAGAATGCAGAAATGGATCTGAAAAATAACAGACAACTGTACCTTTATCCTTGAAGGCATTACATATATATATTGAAGTCAGGTGTTGTCCCTCTACCTGTTTCACCCTAGCTATTGAACTAGATTTTGGTGAACTCCAGTATTGCAATATGTTTTCTTGAAGGTCACAAAGTTTCCTTTTTGGAACAAAGCTTGATCTTCACAGTCAGCCTAGTGGTGTGGTGTCAAAGCCTATGTTTCAAGCAAATCAGTCATCGGTATATAATAACTGGTCCATAGTTTCTTCATCTTGCCTCCCTTTCCCTAAAAAAAAAAAAAAAAAAAAAAAAAAAAAAAAAAAAAAAAAGAGAGAGAGAGAGAGAGAAAGCAAAAACACTTAAAAGTGAGTGTCTTGCTTGTATGTCTTCATAGTGAGTCAGATCATCCAGCCTATCTACATAGTCAGTAAGGGAACACTGTTGTGGAGTACAGCTCTGAGCATCCACAATGCTTTCATTACACAAAGTTTTCATTATGTCTTAACCATCTGTCTTGAAAAGGAGCAAAGTTGAGGGAGCGCGCCTTGAGAAGGCAGGGCAGTGTCTCTCTCAACCTTCTTCCCCATTTCACCATGTCAGCAAACTATGCTGGCTGACTGTGCCTGTGCCCAAAATAAGTGGGTAATGGGTAGGGGCAAAAAAATATCATTGACACTGGAACTACCCTAGACTCATTTATCAAAAATTCCCTGATATGAAACACACATGCCAGGGAAAAGGGTTGCATAGGACTGCTGAACCAGTCCAAAGAAGCACGGACTAACCTTTAAAAACCCTGACACTAGAGCGTCTGGGTGTGCATCCACCACTCAAGAGCCTGAAGAGGACAAAACGACACATGATTCACAGGTGGTGATATATCTATCTTTATCTCCATTTATCTCTCCCTTTATTTTATTTTATTTTATTTTATTTTATTTTATTTTATTTTATTTTATTTTATTTTATTTTATTTTATTTTATTTTATTTTATTTTATTTTATTTTATTATTTTGAATAAATGTGCTTTTGCTAAGCCTCTAATAATTCCTCAGTAAATTATCAGTCAAAGTTTATCCTTGTTAAAATCCTGAAAGACTTATTTTGTCTTGCCCTCCAATTGAGAGATTCAAACCTATCTCCTGCCTGGCTAAGCAGGACAAGACAGCAGACCAATGTCATAGGAATTTTGTGAATGTCTACTGGAACTATTCTGAATCATGCTAAACTTCTATTGATCAAATAAGCAACAAGCAAGCCTAGGTTCCCCATATAAGCATAATGAAATCTTTAAGATAGGTAGCTAATGCAAATACCCCTGATTTAGAGTTTAATTCCAATGCATAACTACAAATGATTAGTAATATAGGAGACGTACCTGCTCCCAAGTGCAACTCCAGTAGAACATTGGGCACTCATAACTGTATGTTATATCTGCCAGTCCTCAGCTGAGCTACACTCTATCCATAGAGCATACCTCAAATAGTCTCAAATGGCCTTAGAAACCTATGTTTCTAAGATATGTTTCTAGTTTTTATAGTTGAGTCCTTGATGTCTATTTTGTCTCTTTACATGGCTGTAGAATTACATTTCCCCACAGGCTGCTGTTAGTTTTTCTGTCCTTCCCAGTGTTGGCTCATCCATGCATCAGCCATCAACCTATGTGTAATTATTCTGCTCTTGGTTTTGCTAGCTTTTTCACTACAGACTGTCAGTAAGACAAGTTCTAGATGCAGCTTCTGCTTTCCAGCTTGGGAAACAGTCAATCATAGGAACGCCTGTGGAGAAAAGGACTCTAATCTCATATTTCACTGCAAGTCATGACACAGCTACGCACTTTGGACTTTAAATGATCATCAATGCAAGTCTCTCATCAATGCAAGCATGCCTTCATAGCTCACTGGAGAAGTTAAAAGCTGATTGATACTTGTATATGCACTTCTTTCATTATTTGTACCATTTGTCTTAATCCCATTCCCTGCTGTTAACTTTATATTCCCTTCTTGAATGTTGGGAAGATGATTTCAGATAATGTGTTCTGTTGGCATACTTACCCTTGTAGTTCAGTTTAATTTTGAGCTTAAGAATTCTGGACCATATACGAAGTTAGGAGTGTGATAAGGAGATAAAAAGAGCACAGAACAGAGGAATACTCATTCCCACAATGCTACCTACTCATTTTGGTGTTATGAATTTGCATTTTTCATATTTTTTGCCAAATACTTCTGTGGTGAAATTATAATAGAATAATAATCGTAAACATTTCTGGAGCTTGAAATAGATGTTTTGGTTTCTTTTTGTGTGTGTGTTTTAAATGAAAAGTAACCAGTATAAAAGTCTATGTTTTTCTTTTCTTTTCTTTTCTTTTCTTTTCTTTTCTTTTCTTTTCTTTTCTTTTCTTTTCTTTTCTTTTCTTTTCTTTTCTTTTCTTTTCTTTTCTTTTCTTTCCTTTCCTTTCCTTTCCTTTCCTTTCCTTTCCTTTCCTTTCCTTTCCTTTCCTTTCCTTTCCTTTCCTTTCCTTTCCTTTCCTTTCCTTTCCTTTCCTTTCCTTTCCTTTCCTTTCCTTTCCTTTCCTTTCCTTTCCTTTCCTTTCCTTTCCTTTCCTTTCCTTTCATTCTATCTTTCTTTATTTATTTATTTTCAGTCACAGGTTTATCAGTAAGACTTAAGAACTGTGACACAGAAAGCTTTCTTTTTTTGTTTTTGTTTTTCATTTTTTAATTTCTTTTTTTTTAATGAGAAAGAGAAGAAAATGAATTGAATGAATTACCTTTGCTAACATATCTCTGATTACAGTTGATGCTTTGGGAATGCTACTAGCATTACAACCAATAAACAATTCACTAATATTAAGCCTAGTTCTAACTCTCCAGCTGCTAATTTTACATAGAAAATTTGTTTTCATTCTTAATGTGTTGTTTTTTTTTTTCTTTCACTTATGTGTTTTTGATATCCTTTGCTGAGTAAAAAGGTAAAAATGTTTCCAGCCAAGCCTAAGTAGATAATTGTACTGTATTTTTTCTATCTTTGCTCAGTACTTATTGCCTAATTTTCACTTTAATTATCTTTTTTTTTTTTTTTTTTTCATATAAATGAATTCCAATATTAACATTAGACTTATCTTATGCGATCCTAAAGGAAAATGTGGTTTTTAGATCTCACATTTTTTAACACTGTGTTTCTTTGGAGCTAGGTTTGGTGTTTTTTTTGTTTGTTTGTTTGTTTTTGTTGGTCGTTTTGTTTTGTTGTTTTTATTTATTTATTTATTTATTTCATCCCAGTTGGCTAGATTTGTAGTGTGGGGAAAAAATACTAAAAGAAACACACGAACAACTGTCTTCAAATTTGAATTCTTCAAATTTTCAGTGCCTCTAATGAGATCTAAATTATTTTTCAGACATGCTGAGCTTCAAATAAATTAATGACTGGTAATTTGTGAATGCACACATACACACAAACAACAACAACAACAAAAATTTCCCTCCCTAACCCTGAATAAATTTTGAATGATGTGTTCCCACTAACAAAGAAACTAGTTTTATATCTCTGTGTTTTAAAAACTTCTGTCTTCACCTTTAAAGTAGGAATAAAGAAATAAAACATACAATTGAAAATTAAATATTTACTTGCACTAACTAGAAGATGCTGCTTGTGTTTAGAATAAAAAACTCTTTAAAAACTGTTTAGCTCTTGTACCTAAGCTGTAGACTTTTTAATTATATCTGAACAGGGGTGTCAGGATCATAGTTAGCTGATGTTTGTAAATTTCTCTACAAGTGTTAAATATTATCTAATTATTTCTATATGCATAAAGCCTGACAAAAGGCTTTAAAATAATGTGTAAAAATATATTAATGAGAAAGTTAGAAGAGAGACTGGATGGCAGACCTGGAGGAGAATGGTTTTCTGATATATTTTTAATGGACTGGAAAGGACTGCATAACTCTAAAACTGAATGCATAGCCTAGGAAGACATTGTGGTGAAAACACAAAAGAATATAATCATAGAGCAGTTCCTGAGAATAAAGATGTGCATAGACATTGCTATCCCTTCACTTCACTCCTGACATTGGTGGTGGCAATGACACTGTTTGGCAAAACAAGCAAGTGCAATGAAAGCTGACTGGAAGGGCATGGAGCAGTTGCCAGCACAAAAGCATTCAGAACAATTTGAGAAGACATTCTCTTGCTCCTGCCCAGCCTCCAGCTGCTACTGCAGGAGAGCATGTGTTATGGATCCTGTGTTAGATCTGCTAGTGCATGTAACTGTCTCAGCTATAAAAGAATAATGTACTATGTGTACTATTTGTACAGGCTAGCAGATGTGACACAAGATGTGACACATTGTCTTCCTCCTTGACCAGTTAGATGCTAGTTTTTCCAGTGCTACTAAAGTGCTTCCAGACACCTGTGTTTCTGCAACACCTAGGAATCTAATCTAAAGTTGTCTAAATAATTCAGCTTCACTAAGTGTATTGACAAGATTTCCATTACATGCAGTAGGATCTCATGGTCTACAGTTGATGCAGAGATCTTAATGTAGACACCTACATTTAGGTGTCTTAGTCTGAAAATGAATACTACCTAAAGAATTTCTTCATTGTCTCCATCAAGGCACTGGATATAGAGTACACAGATACTCACACAGGTATATATTGTTCTCTTTTTGCTGTTGAATCATGTTAAAAGTGTGTTATTAATAGAAATCTCCTACGCAGCTTTTTCCTGCTGATTGCTGGCAGAATTGTACCGCACAGCATTTTCTGTTTAGCTGACCACCTGAGGTTTTTTGTGTAATCTCCAAATCTGTTGGGTAATATTGTTCTTGGCTATCCCTATGTAAATATCTTCCTGGTTGAACACCAGGACACTCATGAAGTCAAAGAATCACACAAGAGGTTCCTGGGCACCAGCCATGCCTCAGTATCTGCTCAGTATTTTATTTATTTTATTTTGTTTTGTTTTGTTGGGGGAGGGGAGAGAATCCTTTGTGGGAAAATATCAGCTGTAGTAACCTTCAGTAAGAACGAAATTGCTCACTAAAATTTTATCATATTCTTGAAACATTCTTATAGGTATTAAAAATATTTCCAGAGGTTTTGTTTTCTACTTTTTGTCCACTGTTATTTCATCTTCTTCTGACCTTTGGCTTGCCTCTTGGGACTGTTTCCAACATGCCTTTATGCTTTATCTCTTCAGACAATGTTTTATAGAAACCTAGCTTCTAAACGATTTTTTTTTTTTTTTTCTCAAGACATGCCTGAACATGATGGCAATATTTGGCTAATTATAAGGCTATATATCTACAACTATTTAGGAGGATGTTACTGCCAGAATGGGTAAGTCCAGTAAAATGCACTCATCTCTTTTATTATAAAGGACTCTCCTGGCTGTCATCCAACATTTGACAAAATATCACCTGGACATAAAACTTGCTGCGTAAAAGAACACTGAAAGTTAAATAGGCTAAAACAGACATAAAGTGCAAAAGAAGGAAGAGATTGGAGATAAGACACTATACTTAAGATTATATTTACACATACTTTAAGATTATATTTTCACATACTTCAAAATACACAATGGCCTCCTAAGATGACCAGTATATAAACTCTTAAATAAAAAAAAAAGTTGTCACAGCAAGTCAGCCACTAACTAAAGGAGATCAATACATCTGTAATCATCCTATTAGTCTTCATACAAGGTTTTTCATTTGTTATTAAGTGTATGTGTGAACAAGAAAGAAGTAAAAACTATTTTTGAAAACAGACTGTGAGTAATCATCTTTTGCTTGCTGTAGAAGATGGGGAAGATGTACTGGTGAGGGAGAGAAAGCTTACAGTAGTAGAGCTTTTTACAGCTAAAGAATGATGTGCAGAGAAGTAATATAAAAATGTTGAGAAAATGAAAGTATGGAGGAAAATAGATTTTCTTCTTTTTAGCTAAGTGAGGAAAAAAAAAAAAAACACAAACAATCAAACAAACAAACAAACAAAAACAGCAATAAAACTCTAGTTAATTAGAAGAGGGGCACAATAGCTAATAGCCCAAAACTCCCAAGTTCCAAACCTCCATCTGAAAGTGCCTGTGCTGTAGCAGAGGGTTCACTTAACCTCTCCATGTTTTCCCATCTGTAATTTGGAGATAAGTATTTATTTGCCTCATAAGAATTGTGTGATGAAAATTAATAAATATATATGTGTAGCTTGATGTTGAGAAGTATTTTGATTTTTTTTTTTTTTTTAAACAGGATTTGTTTATCCTATCTTACATGTCTTCAGTAATTTTACTGCAGTTGTTGAAACAGAGTTGTGGTGTCAGACATTTTGATCCAAAGTCCTCCCACAGGAACTTTTAAATGCAATTTAAATTAACCAAAGGGGATCAAACATTGTTCTTTAAATGTAATAATCTCTGCCTTTTAGAATTTCGGAAAAGTAATTAAAATCTGAATATAAGGATTCCAAGTCATGTTTCCCAGTTCATTCTTGCATGTAACTTTTCATGTAAATCAGATTATGCTGTTTAACTTAAAAATCACTGGGCCAGATTCTCAGCTGAACTGAAACCAGTGAAGTGAAGCTGATTTACCCAAGTTGTGGGTCCGGTCCATGATATTTATTTAACTTATTCAGAAAAGAAAAAAAGAAAAAAGAAAAAAAAAAGAAAAAAAAAATGAAAGAAAAAAGAAGAAAAAAAAGAAGGAAGGAAGGAAGGAAGGAAGGAAGGAAGGAAGGAAGGAAGGAAGGAAGGAAGGAAGGAAGGAAGGAAGGAAGGAAGGAAGGAAGGAAGGAAGGAAGGAAGGAAGGAAGGAAGGAAGGAAGGAAGGAAGGAAGGAAGGAAGGAAGGGACAGAGGGAGGAATGTAATGGTATTTTCTTCAGCTTCATCATACTCTCATCATATATCACTACTTGAGAACCAGGCCTGGGAAAGATGTATAAAAAACAGTTGGAAAAGAGAATTTTATCCAGACCTTTCTTCAGCTTTGTTTTTTCCTGTAATTTCCAGGTTCTAATGAAGAGTGATTGTCATAGAGATTTCTGAGTGAAATAGCAAATCAGAGTCAGGTTCCCTAGATGACTGCCCCCTGTCCCCCGTCTCTGTCGCCATCCCACCCCCACCTCCACTTACTCCCCCCACCCTTCTCTCCATTAATCTATGTTTTGACAACTAACAGCTAGAGACAAATTCAACAGCTGGTTTGAGCAAATTTTATTCTATGGAACATGTGCAAGTGTTGCCCTTGTGTTGCTTCTGCATAAAAGTTGCAAGACAATATCTCCTTTATTTTTTCCCATGCATTTTCATTCATAAATGGTAAAGAAAAGCAAAAGGGACCCCCAAATCTATTAACTAAAGAACTGAATGTATGAGAATTATTCAGAATCTCCTTAGTGGTGTTTGGAACAATTAAAAAAGCATGCCTGCAGAAGCAGATACTGCTATATAGGAACAGTGAAATCTAATGAAACAAGCATCAGACGCAGAGACAGGAGTTCCTAAATTTTATTCCACATTTTCTTGAGACAAATTGAAAATTGGAAAGGTATCTGGATTCATTTGAAAAATATATTTTTGAAGATTCTGGATCTCCTTGTGTGTTCCACCTACTCTGCTTTATTTGGATTAAGAAAATGAAATATCTGTTGATCCAAATTAGTCAATATGTCCACATGATTCTCCCCAAAATCTTAGAATTTCTTTATTTTATAATTGTGAGAAATCTTTGATGAAAAGTAGTTCTTATTAGCTTTATCCTAAAAAGGGAGATTGCACTGGGCAAGGAAATCAGTGATATGGGTATGAACCTTCACAAAAATCTGTTTGAAAACAATTTTAATGTTTTTGTTTTCACATGGAGAGCTATGGAGTTCAAACAACTAAATTGAATACTTCTGGAATATACTTGTTAAAAAAAAAAAAAAAAAAGATAAATTTCTTACAAATTGTATGTCAAGTAATGGTTTGAATGTAATTATACTGTGTGCTATCTAGCATGTTTCATGTCCCTGAAATACTTTTGCAAGAAAGAACTCTGTATATATAAGGCTTTAGTATATTCTAAGTCCTTGTGGAGACAGCCAGCCTGATCTATCAGGAAAGTTTCCATGATTGTTCCTGTAATTTGGAGGTGAATGAAAATCCCAAATCCTTTGGAATGGAACAAAGAATATTTAAATCTGATTGCTGCCTACAATATATTTCTTCCTGTGTAAGGACTTTTTGACTTTTGTTTAAACTTATTTCTTAATAATCTTGGTATGGCATGGCATTTTAGCTGGCATACTGATAGATGCCTAGTTCCTGAAATTTGATCTTCCAGACAATTCACTGGTATACAGGGAATTAACTGTACAAATGTTTTCTTACTTACTGTAAAATAATAATTTTATTCAATACAGGTGCAATGCAAATTATACATTCACAGCAAATGATTTGCATTTAACTAAAAATATTTTAAAATATGTAAATGGAACTGCCATCTCTCTTTGTAATTTTGATATTAAAGTCTTGTCTTTAGGAGAATTGCATAAATCTTTTGTGCCTGTTTTTGTAGAGTACAGAATATTGTTTGCTACTAAAAAAGAAAAGCTGGGTTGCTGATCCAGCTGTTAAATCATGTCTACAATGTATCGTAAACATCCAAAAGATATAAAGCAAGAAACTAATTGACCAGTATTTGGATAGTGTGTGACATTGTGTAGCTGGCTTTGTAACATCACAGAAATCTATACTTCATACTTCATGAGTCACAATCAATAAACCTGCCATTACAGGCTCCAAAATCAATCTTGCCTATGTGCTCCCACCTAACACACACACTTTAATTCATCCCCTTTTCCTTCTACTTCCCAGCAGAACAAAATTAACTGCAGTGAGAATTTGTAATCTTTTGAGGAAGTAAGACAAATGAATTAGGAAAGTCAGTCTTATGGGCAGAATCACTTACCACCCTCTTCAGGCCTGAGTGTTGAAATGAACACTTCAGAGTTAGCACCTACACCCATACTGGTATTTCACTGTAGCCATATGGCCTCATTCTTTTTCTTTTTTTTTTTTTTTCATTTTTTTTTTTTCTTTTTTTTTTTCTTTTTCTTCTTCCTCTTTTTCTTTTTCTTTTTCATTTTCATTTTCATTTTCGTTTTCGTTTTCGTTTTCGTTTGTTTGTTTTAAGGTTGCTATATCTTAACACTTATTACCAATGTTAGGCAAATGAAGATTTCGAGTAAAATTTAGAAGTCCAGTTCAGTTTAGTGACTGAAATTCCTCTGTTCCAGTTTCTGAGAACCCATTTTACAATTCTTATCTCCAGTATTGAGGTATTGAGATCTATATGTTTGCCATCCTACTTTTTACCACACCAGCTCAGGACTCCAACCTTGTAGGTGCTACATGTCACCTACATGTCACCTACTTAACTCTTTAACAATATAAACATCATTGATATCCCCAGTAATTTCATAAGATCAGTAATTGAAAAAGCAATATATGGCACCGCTGTCATTCAAAAATGTTACTACAGCAGTTATGTCATAAGAATAACTTGTATAATGTCTCTGACCTTGTAACACATTCTAGATAATTTGAAATCCTTACCCTTTCAGGAAGGAAGAATAAGCTTCTTCAGATATCCTATAGAAAAAGAGCACATTAATAAGAGCATCTCTGAATCTTTGGAAATCCAAGCAATCACTTACCTCCATATTCTTAAGGGTGTCCTAGCTACCAGAGAAAAGGGGAAAGAAAAAATGTGAATATTCTCAACTTTTGAATGACCGAAATGGCTGTTAAGACTGCTCCTACTTAAGGGATTTTGTTGTTCACTCAGTGCAAATGTAATTATTTTGTTGACAATGGCTTGGTTTACTATCAAAGTGTCTGAAGTGATTTCATGAATACATGAAAATAGTTTTAATTGGTAGAAGTGTAGTAAAAAGAATTACCTGTTTTAATAGGATAGGGCAAAATTTCAAAAGCAGACATGAATAGTAATATGATCTTTGATTGGTTTATTGATAAAATATTCCAGTATTATTCACCAAGGCAATTCTGCTGATAGATCTAAGAAGTTATCTTGAAAAATTAATATACAAATAGTATCTTTTGTACATCATATAACTCCTGGGACTTACTGAACTTCAGCAATCTGAATACTAATCTCTTTTGAACACAGATTTCCTATATTTTCCTCATTATTTATTTATATTTCCAAATAGCCGAGATACTGCTTAGGATATAGTTTAATAATCTTGGCTCATACTGTCAAGCTATTATTGCTCTTGTAGATAGTGTTTTTTGGCATTTATTTTGCTGTGTCAGCCCACTGGAGCACTTAACAGAGGTTGGTAAATTAGAAGTATGAGATGGGAAGGAGAACAGTTAGCAGGTGTCATGCATTTGCAAAGCTGCACTTGCTACACTTATGTCTAAACATGCAATCCAAGAATGATATCTGCCTGAAAATGGCATAGAGGAATGAAAAGACAATGTATGGCAAAATTATTCTTTCTTGACATTTTTTCACAGGTTCCGACATCATTTTTGCCTGTTCATAGAACAGGCAGAACTGTTCCTCCACAGAAGATTCCATGTCATCCTTAATTGGCTTCTCTGATCTTTCTGAAAAGGAGATGTCAGTATTCCAGTCAAATTAAATAGGTAATCTCTAATTGATTGCAACAAAACTTGGAAGACAGCTTGTACCAAACAGCCCTCAGGAGACCAAAAGCAGGTTTACATTTAGTTTATGTAGCAGCTCTCCAGATTATAGAGTATTTTTAGTACAAATAGCATTTGCTCTATTTTCTGTTGTACTATCAAATACTGCTAATCCAAGCATAGAAAAGAAGAAGCAATGTAAGAGTATACATTTTGACAAGAATGTATGCAACAATATTTACTTTAAAAAACTGTCCTGAAGGTATATTCTCTTGTATATGATACTACAGTCTCTATACAGACAAGTGTAAGTATAAGCAGATAAAGTTACCTCCAGTCAGTGCAAGTGAAACAGTGTACAGGTATAATCATAGAATCATTAATATTGGAAAAGACCTCCAAGATCATCTGGTTCAACCATCCCCCTACCACCAATATCACCCACTAAATGTTCCTTATCAGTTATTTTTGGACAGGAAACAGTGTAAACAGTGACCCAGATGAACATGCTATGTCACTAAAAGTGACTTATCTGCCTGTAGGAAACAAGTATTATTCTGCAGAGTTGAAGAACAGTCTAGCCAGCATTCTGAAACTTATTACAAATTAAATAATAGTATTAAGCTAGAGATGTCTGTCAAATGTGAAAATGGTAAACCCACTGATGACACCAATAAGAAAAGAGACAATAACTAAATAGCTAATAACTATTTTTCCCCCAGTAACACACAGTGAAGCTTTTCAGTAAAGATTGATCTTTATCTCCTTTTAATAACATGAAGATTTTTTATTTTTTATGCCAGTGTTTCTGATACCTTGTACCAAGGTTTGATAAAGGCTTAACTACTCCATGCATTGTTTTTTTGACCCTTGCTTTTAGCTTACAACCACAGTTTTCAGAGCAGTGTATCTGTTTTCTTGTGTTTGGGGAGAATCTTGATGAGAGAAAAGTTTCATCACTTCTCCCTGATGATCTGTCTTTTTTCAAAATGTAAGTTATAATGCTTCACACATTGTCCCTGGCAGGACATTTTCTGAGCAAAATGTCAAGATTTGCAATATGAAAACAGTTTCCCACCTATTGAAATTGCAGTGGTGAAGACATGAAAAATATTTCACTTGTCACAGAAATCATATGAGAGATACTCTCTGACAGTGGTGGGTTTGGATTTGTAAGCATGTGAATAAGTGTTTCTGACCATGGATACCTTACTCAGGGACTTAAAGGTCAACATGGGTTTATGAGCTACATGGAGTAGATGATTCCTACCAACTTAACTATAATGACTTACTTCTTAGTGACTTATTTCTTAGTGTATACTTACAATTTGAATTCTTCATTTATATTCTTAATTTTTTTCACAGCTTTATCACTGCCCATCTTTATGGAAATGGAAGCAGTGTGTCTCTCTGATTCTCATTTAGGAGTAATTAATAATTTTGTTCTTCCCCATGTCATTTTGTCAAATGAGCCATTTAAAACAACGTGCAGAATCTTGAAGTTAGAAGTGCTCTAAATTATGTATTTTCAGTGATACTGCTCTGCACAGCTGTGTGAGATTTCACTTCCCAATCTCATATTTCCGCCCATTTAAACAGAAAAACCCATGAATAGTAACTAGCAATTAATAATCCTCTCTAACTTGTTGTTGCCATCAATCCCTGTGAAAGAGATTGCTCCCCTCATCAACACAATAGAAATTTTAAAGAACTAACAATACAGTTGTAGACAGTATTATCTTTTCTATGGTATTCCTTAATAGCAAGTTATTACTTGAAGTCTAAGAAACATTTCTGACCATTACACAAGGTAATGTGTCCTTGTTGACACCTCCCACCCCCACCCATTGTTAGAACCATTGAGTCTGATGAGTCTGATCACTATTATAATGCTACTTTTTTATTAATATTATTTTTTATTTTCCCAAGAAAATAGATTTTCTGGGCCATTTATAAGAATATAATGAGATGTAGCTCTGTCTCATTGATTAGTCCATTTTTAAGTTCTTATTTTCTTAAGTATTAGATATCAGTCCTCAGCATCAGTGGCAGTTGTCAACTAGGTCATCATGGGAGAAGTATTATTCCAGAATATAAAGTAGACTCAAAATAGAGTCAACTTCTCTCCCTCTGGAATAATAAGATCAAACCTGCAAATACGTCACTGTCTTCCCTATTTTTCTGATGACCACCAAATCCAAAAGAAAGTTTGCATCTGCATTGCTACTTCACTATGAAATTGATTGTGAAATTGAATGATTTCAATGAATTCTTCATAAATAGATGTAAATACATTTGAATATTGTAAGGCTGTTATATTTTTAAAGAAAAAATAAAACCTGTTTTGCATAACTAGAGTGCTGTATGTTGCTTTTATATATATAAATATGTATTCATGTATATACAAACCATAGCATGCAGGTTTGTATTATCATCAGACTCGCTCTTATTACATTGCCTGCTCCAAAACTGATTTTTCAATAGATATCTCTGATGAACATTTTGAGCCATTTACTAGTAGGATTCTGCACTTGTACAGAAAGCTCCCAATGCACAGTGAATGTACTTGTAAGTTTTTCAAGTTTCACAATTTAATAAAAGCATCATGAAACTGCAGAAAATATTTCATTCATGAAAAAGATTCATTTTCAAGAACTGTATCATGCCCACAATATCTTACCTTTTTGTGCAAATGGTGATTTGAATATGAAAATGCATTGTGCTATATTATTTTGAAAAATTCTGATTCTGAAGTGTGTGAGTTGATATATAATCCTAATTTTAGCAATAATATATAGTCTTGGTGCAAAAACTGGCTAAAAAAAAAAAAAAAAAAAAAAAGTCCCTCTAAGAATATTTATCACTTCTTCTGTCTTGTTTTTCATTACAAAGTCTGAAAATGCTTTGTAAACATTGATTAAAATGTAAACTGAAGATTAGAGGGTTTCTCTATAATAAAATAGTATTTCTGTGGAAGATCTGAAAGTAGAATTCAGGATGAGAAAACAATATGCAAAATTTTCATAATGAAATAAAAAATGTCTTAAAAACATGGAGATTGTTATAGATTCATAAGTAGATCCACACTAGTGATAAGAACATTTATATATTAGTGAGAACAAAATTTATTCTTCTGATGGAAGTATTCAAATAACAATTAGGACTCTTTTCCAGTAATAATACCTACTTGTGGGTGAACATAGAACTTTGAAATTTGTTTACACGTATAAGGACAAGTGAAAATTTATGATTTTATGTACCTGTGTATGTGTATACAAGCATTTATATTTATATATGTATACAACCAATAAAGTCATGTTATTAAAGTTAAATGTTGAAAGTGGGACTGAAAGACAATGACAGCTTTCAAACGAAACTACACAAAATCAAAACAGCTAATTTAATTCAGTCCTGAACAGTGACAGAAAAGACTAAGGTGCAGTATTTAATCTGAAAATTTATTTCAGTTTTCAGATATGTGAGCAGTTGTAATATCTATAATTTCTTTTTAGAAACAGCATTTGATCATCAAGTAATGGACAAAATTAAAACAATGAGATATATTTAGAATATTTATTGATTTTGTTAGTTTTTTTTTTTCTTCTTAATATATGTATATATACTGAAAGCAACTATTACATTGAAAACTCTCATAAACTTAAAACTAAAGTAGAAACAGCATTTCACAAGCTTCATGACTTTTATTTATTTTTTTTTTCCTGAAGATTTATTTGGCTGTATTATATCTGGCACCAGCTGGTGAACGACTAACAGCATAGCACAGTGGTGACCACATTATGCTGTCTCTGTTCTCACTGTGTGCAGGACAAAGATTCCTATTTTAGGTACCCCTAAAAATTTGTTTTAGTGGTAGAAAAAATCTACTAAACTTGTCACACTGATGAGAACAAAAATAATGTACATTGAGAAATGTTTCTGTTATGTTAGTTTTGGAAAATTATCTGTGAAGTAAAATGTGCAAAGCAGACGTCTCGGTGATTGTATGAGCTTATCTCATCAAGGCCTCCCAGAGTCAGCTCAACACCCAAGTGTCAATGGCCTTGGCTGCAGATATTAGACAAGGATTTCAGTGTGTTACATTGCAAGTTCCCTTACACCTTGTCATTTCTATCTTTCACACATTTTGCTTATTTCATATCTGAGTAAAATTTCAGCTTCCCAGGCAACTGCATGCTGCCGCTGGTAGCTTAACTCTGATCCCACCAAGGTCAATGAAAGTATTCCCATGAAATCCAGATCCAGATCTCATCAGGATCTGGATGAAAGTTTTTGTGTGGAACAAAGCTCATTCTGTAATGATTCCAGTATTTATGATTTATCTGGCATACTTTTGGCTATGAAACGAGCTCAAAATCAAATTCCTACTTGCCAGACCCAAACAGCTCAACATAAGCCATTTCTGACCTAAATGTAGAATTCAGAAAAAGCCAGTAACAGTACTTGAATGAGAGAATTAACAGATTTTTTTTTTTTTTCTTCTTTGCTGCTGTCTGCAAGTCTTTGTCTATTTAATCATCCACTTATTGAGGTTATTTGATAATATCCAGAAGGCATGACTGGTTTCAAGGGTCTCAGGTGAGTTTTGCTCTACAAATGTCAGGAAAAATATGCATATATATACACATATATATTTATACACATATATAAATATCTTTTGTGACAGCCCTTCCAATTTCCAAGAACAAGGAAGTAACTTAATAAGAAGTTATTGCTCATTCTATAATTCACAATTTCTTGCATTTGTGTGTGGAATTAATCTCATCTAAGTTTTAGCCAACTTAACCATGTCACCTGGTGTTTCTCCATAGCCATAAGAATAGTTTTAAATGGTTTTAAAATAGGTAGGTGGAATGAATTACCTTCTAATGGCCCTCGTCCTTCTACATTATTTATACTGTCTAAATAATTAATTTAGACTAGACATATAGATTCTCTGTACCACCATTTTTTTTCTTAAAACCAGAAGACCTAAACTAAAGACAAACTTCAATAAGTCTGTGATTGCATAAAGTTGTGTCAATGACTAAAAGCAAACTTATACATATAATATATAATGCTTAAATGCACATGGATAGGCACATATGCATAAATACATATAGACATAGTTTTGAACACATATACATGTATAAACACATACTACACCAATGCCTCCTGTGTCTGAATATGTGTTTGATCATGTTTTTCTGAAGAGTTTTCTATAGCCAGTAATTCTGTTTCTCTAAATCTCAGCAACTATTCTATACACCTCTTTGTGGCCTCCTAAGAATCCCAGAAACTTACAAGAATAATTAAGAAATTAACGTGGTCAATCTGAACATGTTTTCTTTTCTAGTTTGTTTTCCTCTTAAAAGGAAACAAAAACAACGAAAAAAAAAAAAAAAAAGAAAAAAAAAAGAAAAAAGAAAAAAAAAGATTTAACTCGCTTCATCCAGTTGTTTATTTGAGTAAAAGGAATTGGAAAATTTTCCTTTCAAAATTATAATATTCTGTACATTTAACAAATATAATTTACTTCTTTTTCCAGTTATGTTAACAGAAAAAAAAAAAAAAAAAAAAATGACAGTATATTAACTTTGATGACACCCGTGTTCTTATACAGCCATAATAAGATCTTAAAGTTCATCTCTTGTTAAGGAAATTTTCATGACAGTGGAAGAAACAGCTCATTAGTAAGATGATAAAGAGGGACACTAAGTGCTCTGTAAAATAGCAGTCATGCTTACTTTCAAATTGGTGTTAATTTTGTACCAGAGAAAATGAGTCTATTAAAAGTGATTTTATGCAGTGGTTTTTCATTTTCAGTTTTATATTTGAGTTAGATTGGAATCTGAGTTGCCAAAGGGTTGCTGAGACACTACAGCTTAAAATTTCCTGTAAATGTATTTAAACTCAAAAAACATTGAAACTTTATTTTTATTTATTATTATTATTATTATTATTATTATTATTGGCTTTCATTTTTCCTCCAGATAAATAGAAACCTTAAACAAGATTGTTATCATTACCAGTAATTGTTAACAATAACACTGTTAATACTAATTAGAAAAATGCTTCTACACCAAGGAAAAAATAGGCATAGCTAAAAATACAGGCGAGGTACTTGTTAGGAACCTGATCAAACAAGCTTAATTATGACCCCCAGATAAAGGGACTGCCATTAAGCCATTAAATTATCACAGATAAGAGAGACTCTCAGTCACTGTCTGATAATAAATCACAGCTAACAACAGCAAGGAAATCAGAGCTTGAACTGCTAATCCTTTTGAGGTTTGTGATGAGCACCAGTCCCCCTACTGTTTTGCATCTATTTATATTGCACTCAGAACCCCCAAATGGCCTCTGCTTATCAGCAGCTCTCAATAAGGTATGCCTATTGGTGTGTCACCTCACAGCAGAGGCTGTTATCAGGAAAGAGGAGTTTTAGGAAATCTGATCCCTTGAAAAACCTAATCCTCTAGAGATTATTGCACATGAACAAGTTTTCTGCTATGATTTACCTTTGTTTATTGGTAGCAGAGATTAGCACTTCATGATTGCCATTTCAAACAACTATTTAGTTTAGGAGTAAAAGTAATGACTGAACGTGCAGGATTTTCACATTTGAAGCTATCATAAGTCTAGTAGTCAAAAGGCAAGATAGTCATTTTTATTTATATGTTGTCTCTTAAAAAAAGACTGGTGAATATTTCTACTGCCATGACAGGCTGATCTGAAATGCCCATTGCCCATACAGAAAAGAACCTACCCTTCTGTATAGTTTTAGTCATGTGAATGATCCCTGTACCTTTGATGGTATATTCTTGTTCTTATAGGTGGACTTAAGTGGTCTTGCATTGGCCCCTGCATTGACATGCTCTTGGTTTCATTTGACATGGTCTCCCACAGAATTCTCCAGGAGAAGCTGGCAGCCCATGGTTTGTACAGGTACACTCTGCTGGGTTAAAAAATTGCTAAGAGAGTAGAGGTGAATGGAATGAAATCCAGCTGGCGATGGGTCATGAGTGGTGTTCCCCAGGGGTTGGTGTTGGGGTCCATCCTCTTTAATATCTTCATGGATGATTTGGATGAGGGAATTGGGTGCACCCTCCATAAGTTTGCAGATGACACCAAGCTGGGGGGAAGTGTTGGTCTGCCGGAGAATAGTAAGGCCCTGCAGAGGGACCTGGACAGCGTGGGTAGATGGGCAGAGGCCCTTGGGATGAAGTTGTACATGACTAAGTGCTGGGTCCTGCACTTTGGCCACAACAATCCTATGCAGTGCTACAAGCCTGGGGGAGAGGGTCTGGAAAGCTGTGCAAAGGAAAATGATCTGGGGGTGTTGGTCAATGCTTGCCTGAACATGAACTGTCAGTTTGCCTAGGTGGCAAAAGAAGGCCAACAAAATCCTGTTTTTTATCAGGAATAATGTAGCCAGCAGGACAAAGGAAGTGATTGTTCCCCTGTACTTGGCCCTGGTGAGGCCGCACCTCGAGTACTGTGTTCTGCTTTGGGCCCGTCGCTACAAGGACGAGGCCATGGAGCATGTCCAGAGAAGGGCTACAAAGGTTGAAGCTGGTGAAGGATCTGCAACACAGGTCTTATGAGGAGCAGCTGAGGGAACTGGGGTTGTTTAATCTGCATAAGAGGAGGCTCAGGGGAGACCTTATTGCTCTCTACAACTACTTAAAAAGAAGTAGGGCAAAGCTGGGCTTTGGCCTCTTCTCACTGATAACTGTTGATAGGACCAAAGGGGATGACCTCAATTTGCAGCAGGGGTTGTTTAAGTTGGAAATTTTGAGAAATTTTTTCTCAGAGAGAGTGGTTAGGCATTGGAACAGGTTGCCCAGGGAGGTGGTGGAGGCACTGTCCCTGGGGATGTTTAAGGAAAGGTTGGACACGGTGCTTAGGGACATGTTTCAGTGGGTGATATTGGTGATAATCTTGAACGTCTTAATGAACCTTAATGATTCTATGATTCAGCCATGATGGGTACTTTCTATGTTGAACCGGTTACTGCTAAGAAGGGATGTGTGCTCTGGAATTTTATTAACAAAGTTCTTTCCTAACTTAATGCCATTGAACTGCTAAGAAATCTTATCTTTTAGAATTTGTTAGGATTATTTTTTTGGTAGTTAAAGGTCTTGCTTCTTAGTGCTACCATATATTCCTAAATGAATAACTACTAAAACCATCAAATTCAGTTATACCTATTAGTGTAGCATAATAATAAGCATAATAATCTTGAACTGTAGGAACATAATGCTGCTGAAAATAGGTGGACTAAACAAAATTGCTAAGAGTTTCAAATTTCCTTTTTCTTGTTGTACTCAGGTTCAATAGTCAGGCTGGATGAGATGACATTAAGTGACATGACTGATTACTAATTAGCCAAGATTTCTGGTGGTAGCTGTTGGTGGCAGCTATTGAGATGCAGTACTGTGAGTCAGAGAGATAAGAAGAGGTAAAAAATTAAGCTGACCTCTAGATTTCATTACATTTGATGTCACCTAATAAAATTTGATATGTTTAATCCTGCCTACATTCTTCTTCCCAAATCTTTTCCCACTGACAATCATGATAAAAATAAAATAAAATAAAATAATAATAACAAAATTTAAAAAATATGAGTTTCAGAACTTTTTTTCTCCCTTGGGAATGCTACAGTATAAAAATGTGCAGGAGGACAGCTTTAGTGCGGAAGGACGTAAATGAAGTAGTGTCACCTATTTTCAAAAGTAAGAGAGGGATGATTTTATTACATTAAAGCATGTGTTAATATATAACTCTCTATATATACTTAAACTATAAGTTTTCAGTAGAAATTAGAAAACACTACATGATGATTTTTTTTTTTTTTTTTTTTGCAGAAAGAAATATGCCTCATACATTTTTTACAGATTAGTTGGATTATTCTTGGCAATGTAAATAATTTACAGTAAGAAAATTATTGCTATTAAACTGTCTAAAGAAACTTCTGCTGGATCTGTTTACTAGGATACAATTTTGAAACACTTATTTTTCTGGAAAAAGGTATATAAACAGTGGACTACAGCAGTGTTTGCCAACACTGCATCATCTTTTAAAGATTCACACAACATGTAACCAACTTTTGTATTCATTAGAAAAACTGCCTCGGACTAGTCCATCTCAATTTCACAGAATCACAGAATCACAGAATTGTCTAGGTTGGAAGAGACCTCAAGATCATCGAGTCCAACCTCTGACCTAACACTAACAGTCCTCCACTATAGCGTATCTCTAAACTCTACATCTAAACGTCTTTTAAAGACCTCCAGGGATGGTGACTCCACCACTTCCCTGGGCAGCCCGTTCCAATGTCTAACAACCCTTTCAGTAAAGAAGTTCTTCATAACATCCAACCTAAAACTCCCCTGGCACAACTTAAGCCCATTCCCCCTCGTCCTGTTACCAGGAATGTGGGAGAACAAACCAACCCCCACCTCACTACAGCCTCCTTTAAGGTACCTGTAGAGAGCAATAAGGTCGCCCCTGAGCCTCCTTTTCTCCAGGCTGAACAAGCCCAGCTCCCTCAGCTGCTCCTCGTAGGACTTGTTCTCCAGGCCCCTCACCAGCTTCGTCGCCCTTCTCTGCACCCGCTCAAGCACCTCCATGTCCTTCTTGTAGCGAGGGGCACAAAACTGAACACAGTACTCGAGGTGCAGCCTCGAGTACAGAGGGACTATCACTTCCCTAGACCTGCTGGCCACACTGTTTCTGATACAAGCCAGGATGCCGTTGGCCTTCTTGGCCACCTGAGCACACTGCTGGCTCATATTCAGCTGACTATCCACCATCACTCCTGGGTCCTTCTCTGCCTGGCAGCTCTCCAACCACTCATCTCCCTGCCTGTAGCACTGTTTGGGGTTGTTGTGCCCCAAGTGCAGCACTTGGCCTTGTTGAACTTCATGCAGTTGACCTCAGCCCATTGGTGCAGCCTATCCAGATCCTCCTGCAGAGCCTTCCTATCCTCGAACAGATTGACACACTCACCTAACTTGGTGTCTTCTGCGAACTTACTGAGGGTGCACTCAATGCCCTCATCGAGATCATCAATGAAGATATTAAAGAGGACAGGCCCCAGTACCGAGCCCTGGAGAACGCCACTAGTGACTGGCCTCCAACTGGACTTGACTCCATTTACCACGACTCTTTGGGCCCGGCTATCCAGCCAGTTTCTAACCCAACGAAGCATGCGCCAGTCCAAGCCAAGAGCAGCCAGTTTCTTGAGGAGAATGCTGTGGGAAACAGTGTCAATAGCCTTACTGAAGTCAAGGTAGACCACATCCACAGCTTTTCCCTCATCCACCCAGCGCATCACTTTGTCATAGAAGATGATCAGGTTTGTCAAGCAGGACCTGCCTTTCATAAACCCATGCTGACTGGGCCTGATCGCCTGCTTGCCCTGTAAGTGCTGCGTGATGACTCTCAAGAGAACCTGCTCCATGAGCTTCCCTGGCACTGAGGTCAAACTGACAGGCCTGTAGTTTCCCGGGTCTGCCCTCCGGCCCTTCTTGTAGATGGGCGTCACGTTTGCTAGCCACAAGTCAACTGGGACCTCCCCCCATAGCCAGAACTGTTGATAAATGATGGTAAGCGGCTTGGCCAGCTCCTCTGCCAGTTCTCTCAGTACCCTTGGGTGGATCCCATCTGGCCCCATCGGCTTGTGCACATTCAAGTGCCGTACCAGGTCACCAACCATTTCTTCATGGATAGTGAGGGCCACATCCTGCTCCCCATCCCCTTCCTTGTCATTTGTTTTCCTTGATATTCCATCTTTGAAGAGAATTTCTGTCCACTGGTTAAAAGTTCATTTCCATTTATTTATTTAATTATTATTTTTCTTTAAAGAATCAATAAATTCTTACTTCCTGTACTGTAGGGTACTGTAGGATTAGAACAAAAGATTGAACAAAGACCATCTTTCAATAATGTAAGTATTGTTTATATTTAAATTGAAAGTAAATCGATACAAAAATCTTAAATAAACCAAGGAAGAAATGCAAGAACAAGTCCAAGTGAAGGCAAAAGAAGGGTTAGAATCTTTAGCAAAAAAGACTTTGGATGACCAGTATTTGAAACCAGACTACAGGAAAAGGAAAGAGCTGGAATGGGCAGGTGAGATGTTCTGGGAATGAGAAATAAACTTTCCTAAATGGCAGGGTGCAAACACACAATGACAAAAATGGTAAAAAGTAAATAATAATAATAATAAACAATAATAATTTTTATTATTTTGATTTTTTTTGTCCAAGTTTAAAATAGCAGCTAGTCTATGAGTTCCTTCCTTTGTGTCACTGAACATATCTTCTAGGAATATCTATTGTATCGTTGTTTGGCATCAGTGCATAACAATTCACTTTCCTTGATATTTTGGCATTTTATGTAACAAAGGCTATACCTGTCCAGTACATACCAGGAAAGATTAGTTGACCTGGGATTTGTTATGAATTTTCCTTTAATCCCAGATTTCTACTCCTTTATTTTATTACTTCCTGCCATTGTTACTCAATTAATATCTGTCAATTAAACAGCAGAATCCTCTAAATTTAACATCAGCTATGCAGCAAACAATGCTGAAGCAGTGGAGACTGGTCCAACATATATGACTAATAAATTCAAACAGTAAGGACTTAATTACATGTGTAGGAACTGGCCTGTGTCAGTATAGATACGTAGATACAGATATAGAAGTCATTCAGCTATTGTTCATTTTTAAAATGCTATATGTCAGTTTGATTTGCTAGTTTTTGGAGTCTCTTAATTTTTGGCTTATTAGTTCCCAAAGTTCTACTCCTTCAGACAGAGGAAGATTTATAAGCATCTACACTATAACAGACATAAATTTATAACACGTTCCCTCAGAACATCAAATAAATCCTCTGGCAGCTTGTTCTCTTTTGTCACCATCCTCTCAAATATATCTATAGCATTTGAAATAATTACTTTTGTAACTACAAAAAATTAAACCCAGTACTACATATTTCTGGATTATTTAAGGTAGAAAAAAAGGAGAGGTCTCTAAAAACAAACAAATAAATAAAATATTCATTTATTCTCTCAAACATACAAGATATAACTCAGCTTGAGAAATGCTAAATGTCAGTCACCACCCTCTTATTTCCCCCACTTCATAAGATTTCTAATATGGTATGAATACTAATACCATAACTACTAGTAACTCATGCAGTCTATTCACCTGCCTAGAGCTACATACTTTCAGTATTCATATAAGATTAAACATAATTGTGATGTAGACACAGAATTGGTTTTGGAGAATTATGATGACATTTCAGTGAAGTTAGGATGTGGGACAAAAAAGTGACAAACAGGTTTAACCTGTTTACTAAGTTAGGGTTCAAATAATTCTCACTGTTTCACTGGTGTTGTAACACAGACCCCAGTTTCTGCAATGAAACAGAAGTGGCTAAATGCAGTTTTGGGTCCTTACCCTGACAGGGTAGTTCACCAAAGTCTACTCAGTTGTTGCCTAATCCTCAAAGTTCAATATTTACTGGGATAGAGAGGAAGAGAGGGACTGATGTCTCAGTGCAGTAAATTGGATATATGCATCAGATGCTAGAATTCACTGCAGGGAATAATGCCAAAAACAAGAGGAACAGCTGCAGTGGGAGAGATGCTGAGTCTCACCTTGCAAAATCATATAGTCTCAGAAGTAAGGCAATGCTGTAAAATATATTAGGGAATCATCCACTTGTTTTGTTTCCCCTTTCTGGCTGTTTCTCTATTTCGCTTAGACTGTTTCCTGCTTAGTATGCTATGGTTGGAGGATGTTTTTTGCTAAACATCCAGCTGTCCTCTTTAAATGTAGAGGGAGAGATGCCCAACATGGGTTTAGAGCTTCTGAGAAGAGGCAGGATATCTAAAAGACTAAAGACTGTTCTTAAATGTATTTCATGTATCTAGCCCTTAGTAATTTTTCTCTGAATGTTGTATAACCACTCTGTCATAACCAGTGTGCAACGAGAAGGTTTAAATTCTACTTTTAAGGTTTCCAATTAATAAAACATAAAGGAAAATAGCTTGAAGGTCTCTTTCCCCCTTCCTGAAAAATACAATCATAAATTATAGCATTTAAATGTATGCAAAGCTTCTTGGATTCTGAAGCATGAATTAAAACAAAGAATTTAAACAAAAGTACTTTTATTAGTAGTAAAGGGAAATACGATATCTAAGAACTGTCAGATGAGAAAGTTTGATACAAAATGATTTTAAAAAGTTAAACCAAAAGCTGCCTGTAAAGAACTGCAAAGCGATTTAACAAATTTAAATGCTATTGGCAATAAAGTGGTGATTAGATTTGATAAAGCACAAAGAAATACACAAGGGAAAAAGTAAGTCTACCTATACATTCACAGACAGGGACTCCAAATTCACTATTGCTTAAGAAGAAAAAAATACATGAACTGATATTAGCTCTCTGAAAACACCAAGCCAAGCACTCAGCATCAAGTAAAATTGTGAAACAGGATATCTGGATGATTAAGAAAGAAGTAAACAAAATAGAAACATATATATATATATATATATCACTGTATAAATACACTGTATCACTATATCATTGTATAAATACATCATACACACTTATGTTGAATAATTCATGCAGCCCTGGTCATTCTATTTCAGAAGAAAGAAGGGCAAAACAGAGAGGGAAAGAGAGACAGAAGGAGAAAGTAAATTCACCAGATCTAGGACAAATTCAGACTATTAAACATAGGGCACCTCCTGATTTAGGAAGCATTTGAACTATACATACTGGATAAAAGAGCCCTGAAGGTGCTTTGAAGTTGACTGTTGATGGTGTCCCTAATCTTTAGGGGACAGTAGAGGTCTTTCGACAACAGGTCTGGACCTCTACACCTGCCAGGCACACTGGGCTATAAGGACTTTGGGGTTGAGTTAGTGCAGCTATTCTTACTTTATGCATAACCAAGTATCTTGGAAGAGCTGATAGATAACAATAGGAAAGGATTTGCAGGAAAAAAACTTAGGCTAAGTTAAGGAAAAAAAAAAAAAAAGGAAAAAAAAAGAAAAATAGTGATGTTTTCCTTTACTTTCAGTATACATTATAATGGTTTTTGTTTGTTTGTTTGTTCGTTTGTTTGTTTCAGCCTTTTTCCTGTAAGATCATGTAGCTACTGAAATAGCTGGTACTAAATCCCTTCCCAAGCTTTGTGTCCAGATCAGTGTCTGAATTCAGAAGGCATGTCAAACTGCAGTTTTCCAGAGGTTATGTCACCTTTCCCAATTGAAATAATAGGGAATGAAAGGGTAGTGATTTTTTGTTTATTATTATTATTATTATTTTTTTTTTTTTTGTAGCAGAAGGAGGGAAGATGTCAAACAGCGGAATCTTCTCTCAGTGCCAGTGCACAGGTACATATAACTTCTACCTGATCTGCTACCATGCCAGAATCAGGGGGAAAACTAAGCAAAATCCAGAGCTTGGATGAATATTATTAATAGAAATAATAACTACGTTCTGATATTGCTTTATGCTGAATGTATTATTGCAAAAGTTATATGTAACTGGTATGAAAATATGTAAAAATGGTATGTAAAAAATAAGTTATTACTTTATTACAGAGAGATACTATGACTTATGACACTTGCTTTTTTTGTTTTTGTTTGTTTGTTTGTTTTTATTCATACAAGGAATTATAAACCTTAGAGCTACTTTTGATTGAAGGAGAGAGGAACTTATGTTGGGTAGATTTTGTAAGCTTACCCAATGGATTTAAATCCAATATTACTTCAATAATGGAGGAGAGACATAACTGATGCGGGCCTGATTCTTCAAGCACTGCTATGCATTAACTCTCTGTACCTGTTGTATTCTTTAATAGCTGAAATCCCTACATTAACAGAATAGGTCCTGTTAAACTCAGTGTTAAAATGATACCCTAAGGTGACAATAGTTTAATTAACTTAAGCAAAGTTCAAATTGCAGGCAATTAAAAAAAAAAAAAAAAAAAAAAAAAAAAGTGCTTGGCAATTGCTGCTATCTAAGAATTCAGTAAGTTACCAGTTACCAAAATCTTCAAGCAAATGATGGGCAAACCCAACCAGTTAAGGATTACTACTAACATTTCAGGTATGATTTTCAGCAGTTGTCTCCTGCTCACCTAGATGAATTATTTTAATTCTATCTAGAGTTGCCAAGATGGACTTAAACGAGGCCACTGTCTCCAATAAATAATGTTAGTATCATTCCATTGCTAGAAGAGACTAAATCCATGTATCATGTTGATAAGGTGTTGCAATAACCAAAATATCCATTACTGTCTTCTAAAACTTATAAGAAAAAATACAAATTGCAAGTATTTATAGTACCCTAAACATCAAAGTTTTGAAGTCAGAAGTACAAAGCAAAGTGTCTATATATGCCAAAGTAGTAGAGTATTCCATTACAAGGAGTAATCTCTCAGCTATCATCCCAGTATATCTACTACACTATAACTATGACTAAAAACAGTTTCATTGGTTACAGAAACATCTGAGGCTTTCCAGCATGCTTTCTGACAAACTTTCCCAGGCAAAATGGAAAAGCTGTGATGAGGATTTAAATGGAGACATACTCTATAACAAAAAAAAAAAAAAAAAGGTATTTCCCATAAGCAGATCTAATTAATAATTTAATAATTCTTCAAGAAGTTGGCAATATGCCTTTTTTCAGGGAGACATAGAAACTGGTTTTGCTCTTTGCAGCCTGATCAGTAGAAATGCCTGATATCGCAGCAGCAGAGGAGAAGGAGGTGAGGAAGAGATTAGACTGGCCATTTTGCAGCTTTCTTATTCCTAAATAACTGTTAACTTGGAAATCAGGGTAGTTTAAAACATCAGACATTCTGAAAATGCCAATTTTCCAGTTTACTTTGAAAAAGTGTTAATACTTTTTTGGAGACAAAAAGAGCCAATTCAGCATAATTAAAATTATTTCCAATGTTATATTTTTTCAATGAAAGTTATAATTTATTTATTTTTATTATTTTCAATGAGCATTTCCCTTCCTTTCTTTCTTTCTTTTTTTTTTTTTTTTATACTGAAACAATTATTTTCAACTCTAAGAAAAATGTCTCTGATATTTTTCTTCTATGTTCCTATTTCACTGTAAATGTTATGATTTCTGCTTCTTTGTGATCTAGAATGAAGGACATTTCAAAATGTCCTGGACTGGTTAAATTATTAAAATCTGCTTCTTAGCAAGACCTATTTGTAAGTAGTGGCAAAGATTCACATTGATTTATGTTAATGAAAAAGACTAACTCTGCCACTTGCATCATCAGTAAATCTATACCATCCTGATTTAAACTTCTTCCTCAGCAGTACTTTTGCAAATGTTTGATTTAGCTGCTTCTCCTTCTCCTTTGCTCTTCTATATGGCTATTTGGTGTATAAGAGGGGAGCTAAAAAGATGGGGAAGCAGGGTTATATTAGTGTGAGGAGCTTCCAGGGCAGGCTTCCAGGGCAGCTTTGCCGGCTCTTCTCTCCCTGGCAGCATCGCCTTGTCCTGCTTCGCCATCCTGAAATCATCATGCTCTTCAGATGTAGTCTTTCATTCTTGGCATTAGTCATAATCATCAGTTTGTCAGGTGTGTGTTCTGGCCTCTCCCATACACCTCTGTTTACTCTTCCTCCTGTTGCCAGTCTGTTCCTCCCTTCTTCTCCATTCCTTTCCATGCTTCTTTTCTACATTTCCATCCTCTAATCCCAACTATAGTCCTTATGTGCTTTAAAAAAATGCCTCATAGCGTTCACTGTGCCTCCAAACCAATCTCATGATTTTATGGTTATAACTCTTGTTTTTGTTATAACTCTTGTTTTGCTTCCCCTTTCTGCTTCCTTTGTCTCCTGCCATTATGTCATTTCTATTCAGGCTGTCATCTCTTCTGGAAAGGGATTTTTCTTGTTCTCTGTTTTGCAAAGCACCTGGCATGTTTTTGATTCTGTCAAACAAACAATAACAACAGATATAAAATTGGCAGTGCAGCAGAATCCTGATATCAGGAAGTAATAGAGGCAAATTATACTATCATTGTCATCTCCATGTATACACCATTACTTGACAAAAAATATTGTTGATTCACTAGGTAAACATCAATAAACCCAAAGACTCCCAAGCAAACAACTCTACCATGAAGGAAATGTAGTTGTGTTTCACATTTTTCTTAATGAGCCAGGTTATAATTGACAATTGTATTTAAAATAAAGGAGGTAAATTAATGAGGTGCCGTGTTTTTTGTTTGTTTGTTTGTTTGTTTGGATGGGTGTTTGGGTATTAGGGACAGGGAGAAGATGTTGATAATTCTTTAATACAGAGAAGCAAGAAAAGGGTGGAATGGCTGTGTTAATTCAGTTTAAACTATACTTAATTAAAAAAAAAAAAAAGATACATATGAACTATAAACTAATATAAACATATAAACTAATCAGGTAGAATCTTCTTTAGCCTGATATTATCAGTATTATTGAAGAATCTTACAAAATACTTTGACTTTTCTTAGTCATTACATGATATTAGGCACCCCAAGGCAATGTTAAGCAAAAGCCTAAAAAAAATAATAAAAAAAAAAAATAAGTTTTTAAAAAAACTTTTAATGGCAGATTGGCCATATGGAATCTCTAAAGAAATATAGTTTTAGAACTACTAGATTTAGGCCAGGATTTTAAAAATATATGTATATATTATAAATATGGTTAGCAACCTCTTGGCTAAATTATTTGAAAATTCCTGAGAGAAAAGCAATCTATTACAGACTTTGAGACAAGTCAATGTAGTACTAATACTAAAGAAAAATAAACCAGCAGAGGAATGTCCCCCTACCATACCAACCAGTATTCTTACAGTTGATTCCAAAGCAGTGTATGTTATTCTGGCACACAGATTAGATTATTTAACAGTGTGAATCAAAGGGGAGATACTTATTCAGAAAAAGAACACTATTAATACTTTATAGCATGCCATACATCTCTGTCACCAGACTGGACAAAATGGCAGCAGATGTTTTATGATAAGCTGAGAAGAGGATCTGACAATATTAATAGCCATAATACTTGAGTTTTAGGGAAAAAAAATGGGTAGAGGAAGCAATCTGATGGAGTGACATAACGTTTCTTCATCTCTAGTGTAGTGTAATTTTGCATGAGGGAAGGAATCAACTAAGCTACGCCTCACTTCTATTAGTTTTTATTTGCACCTGCCCTTTGAAACCTTAGTAATTCATGGAATGCATGAGAAAAGAAAGCAGCAAGAGAGAACTCTGAGAATAAATTCCTTCCAAAAAGAATACTTTTTTTTTGACTCATTTTTTTTTATTATTTAGAAGGCAAGTATGTCTTTGAATTAGTAAAAATGATTGACATGTGAATTTATGCAAAGCTAAAGGCAACTGTTAGTCAGAGATACCTCTTAGATATATAGGTATTTAAAACCTCAGGGTATATTTTATTTGCAATGCCTCTACTGACTTTTTTTGGTCAGCACCAAGATGAAGGCCTTTTGATCAAGAGATTCATGGTATAGTGTGTGTATACCCTGGACACTGGCATGGCTTTACTTTGGGCTGCATGTATCTTGTTGTCACTGCCAATTACTGCCTTTTATAGAGCAGAGACCAAGTGCAAGCTAACAGGTATGAAACATCAACAAATGGGACAAGAGTGTCCCTGTGTGACACATGATAAATCAATTTGATTATTTCTTTGCATCTGTATGACCTAGCTATTCATTATCAATGCTTCATGTCAGGCTGCCCTGATGCTCAATGTCATTCCAGGCCTATATCTTTGGGAAGAAATAGAAACCTGAAATGGACATTCAAGAAACTGAAGGACAAAGAGAGTGGCTAAGCTGTCTATACAAGATATGCTGAAATGAGGACAGGGCTTCACTTCCTGTTTCGGTCAGCTGTGTGGTCAAAAGTAATACTCATTTATCCAGGTTCTGCATACCAAGGCCATACATGTATTCAATAATGGAACAAAAAGAGCACATGCATAAGCTACCAGCCACACCCTAACTCCACAGAAAGGAAAGTCAGTGTGAACTAGTACTCAGCACACTTAAGGGGGTCCTGGGTATGCCAGCATGCATCCCAGCAGTAAATCTGTTTGTGCTCTGATGAACATTTTTCAGGGATTCATAACCTCAAACCTTCTCTAAAAGTAGATGTCTAAATTCATCCTTTCAACAGAAAACACATTACAAAATATCAAAGAGATAATAAATATTTTATCTAATAATTGAGAAATGGCAGAATGATGTGGGAAAGCCCAGATTCACTGCAGTACCTACAAACCAAGATATTAGCTCTTCTGGAGCATGGCAGGCCACTCAACCTCTTGCATGAAAAAAGTCGAATTTACTTAAAACATAAGGCTCCTTGTTCCCAGAGAAGTGGCCTAAACACCAATTTCAGAATAAGAGGGAAGGTATTTATGTGGTTAATGAAGGGAAGAAAGTGCAGGAAAGAACTGTGGAGATAAAGCCTGCCTGTGGAGCATCTTGCTAAGCCTGATAAACCTTTTTCCAGGCAGCAGATGCAGCTCAAAGTGCTTGGCTGTATGTGCATATCTACAGACACTCACCCTTCCCACATGTTGCCTTTCTCTTATCTTCCCAAAGCCCAATGCTATAGGGTCAGTCTTAGACTTACTTTGCCTTTCTGTGTAAAACAACTGTGTAAAATTTCTCTGTGTCCTCAGAAAAGGAGTAGGCCGTTTCTCAAATCACAAAAAATAATGAGTCTTCCTGAAAACAGAGGTAAAAGGATGCCAGATAAGAGTTACATTTATATCGGCTATGTATCCTGAACTGTGTGTAGTTACAATTCATCTGTTAATAAGCATGAAGGGAGTCAGTCTGTCCTGTTGGTTTGGCTGTTGTGGTAAACAAGGATAGAAAGTGAATTTAATAAACGCCAGACATCACCTCTCTGAGATATCTCCATACTTTTAAGAAATGGCTTTTACCAATTTACATCATATTCACGTGCTCACCAGTACTCACTGACCTTAGCTAACAAGGACTTCAATCACCTAATGTCATTAAATAGGAAAACAACAACAATACAATAAACTTGTGGTCTAATCTCTACCAAACACAATATTCTGCTCTGCAAATGTATGCCATAAGAGCTCTGTGACAAACATGCAGATGTTTGCTAAGATACATGCTTTCTGTTTTGATATCTAAAGTGAAGCACCATCAATCAAGCACATCAAGTCTGTCTTCATAAGCTTTTTTTTTTTTTTTCCCCAAAAAAATATTAAGCAAATTTCCCATGCTGAAAATGGGTAGTATTTCTAGGAAATACTTCCAAGTTAGAAACGTAATTATAGTGTAAACCGTATTTTTTCTTTAGCAAATAATTCAAAAGCAGGTAACACAGGTAAAATATTAATTTCCATTTGACTTTCTGTATGAGTTTCATTAATTCATAAAGAAGTCCTCATCTCTCCTCCCCCCTACTCTGAAACAGTCCCCTTGCTAGGTGGTCTGATTTGTCTCATTCAGCTCCCTCCACACTTAGACTGTTCTATCAATGTGAAGATTTGGATATTATTTTACTCCATTAGCTTATATCGTTGGTGTTCCTGGGCAGTTCACTCATAAGCCTGGCTGATTCACCTCTTCTGTATACCTCCCAACCCCCTGCCACTTTTTTAGTTTTGTTTTGACCAACAGTATTGACTTCTGCATTTAGAATGTGGCATTGATCTCCCCAACCCATAGATTTTTGGTCACAGAAAGAGATGTAGGGAGCCTAGCAGCAGTACCAAACATGCCCACAGCTTGTAGTTGCTTTAAAGAGGGATAGCATGACAGGAAAGAGTACAGAAAACCTGCACACTCAATTCTGGAAAATTATCTAACAGCATTTATCTTCACTGGGGTACTAAATGTCCATTCCTCACTGCCCACTTCCACTCATCCCCCAGTGAAGCGTGGGTGCTGCTAGGTGTTAATGACTCAGACGGGAAGAGTTGGAAGTAGAGCATACTTCAAAATTAGTTTCCCTCTTCATGGCTGGGAAAATAATCCTCAAAATTCAGAGACATCTCTGCACAAGGCAACAAGTATGGAGACTTGGAAAGGGGTTTCAGTACTGTGATACAAGAAGATATCATCCTGAGGACTGGAATGCATACCACTATGCTAAGCAAGGAATGTGATGAGATAGGAAAAATATAGACTGAGGTTTGCAACAGACAGCACACAGTCTGTCTGGGATAGTTTTGCCAAACATCAAAAAGGATTTGTATTTGCACAAGTTTAGGGAACTTAGGCATTGAAACAATTATTTCAATTATTTCTCTTAAAAAGAGCACTACAAATAAATACCTGAAAGATTTTAAAATTTATTTATTTATTTATTTATTTATTTACTTATTTATTCCTCCAAACTCCTACCTTTGGCAGTGGATGAGCTGAAGTATGCAGGGAAATTATATAATAAGGTGTATCCTTTATCTCCAGAATAGCATTGAATTAGTTGTCCAATTATAATACTGAGGCCCAGCAATATAAAGAAGAATCTTCATTAAGAATCCCCTTCCATGCCTTGTTGACCCAGTTTCTTCCCGTAGGTAGGCAAATGAATTGCATTTAAACCTAACACAGTCTTTGCATCTTCTCCAGCATCCTGTGGTGGTACAAACACTGTCAACTAGGGAAGAAGATACTTTTATTTTGTGTAGGGTAATATAAGGGAGAACTTAAGGGGTACTCGATTAAAAGAGACAGTAGAGGGTCGTGGGATGAGGCAGGCTAAGGACAAGGGGTCTACATGGCAAAGATCCTGGAAGAGAAATATAAAGACTGCCCAAAGTCACCCACAGGTCCATCACCTTTTTTCAGCCCCTCTTTTTCCACACAAGGAGCCCCATCACCCCAACCAATCTTCTAATGCCTTGACCATCTTATTCTTTCACTGACCTGATGTGGAAGCATTGCTGTTGCCAAGGTCAAACTCAATAAATGAAAGAGAAATCTTGGTCTAATTCTGTTACAGAATTAGTTTATTATTTTTTTTTCTTTTCTTAAGGACTTGTACATTCTGCATTTGTGGTCTAGTTTCAATGACAGTGACAGAGGACATCTACCCAGAATACTCCATAATTTGGTAGCTTGACTATTTTATGGGGGAAAGCCACACACACAGACTACCCAGTAGTATTATGAAGATAGACCCAGCTCTTTCTGAACACAACCCTAGCCACTATCTAAAGACCATCATTTCCGGTCTTCAGGAGGTATCTGGATGCATTTTCTAAGTTTATTCAATGAAAATCAGATTTCTCATGATTTTTACTATGTGCAACCTCAATGGGAGAACACATTTATTTTTTTGTAACTATGACTGAAAAGAACGCTCTGGAGAGAATCTGAGATTGCTGAACCTTCTATTCTCAAACTACACATACATTCTTGTTATAAGATGGTTGGTCCCTGAGGAAAGAAAATTGAAATATTTTCCAGCAAACATCTTAAAAAATAGACATGTAACCCTTCAGGAAGCCAGTGGAAACTGGCATAGTAAGACAGGTTGAATGATAGTGAAGAAATTGCCTGAACAATGTCTCTACAGACATGAAATGTGAGAGATCAAGGTATATAAAGTCTTCAGTCTGGCCTCTTTTCAAGCAAATTTTTGATGCCCTATTAAAACAAATGGATGATTTTTCCTCTCAGTGAGACTGCATCTTTGGAGCAAGATGTTTGTTTCTTAATACATGAGATAAACTCATGCATTTCATGATAATTCTAAGGAAATAATTAGAAAATAATTGATATTGCACTTGATCAACCTTACTGACTCCTCAGTATTTTATTTATTTATTTATTTTTATTATTTTTTCCTTTGGCAGAAAATAGGAAAGATTTAGTTAAGGACTTGGGGCTTTATGTTCTCTGGTTTATAACTGGTTTTAAATAGCTCAGAGTCCAGAAACTCTAATATCACCAGCATACATAAATCTTTGGATTTAAGCATTTAGTGTGTTTTTCAGTGCTGGCCATATTACAATTCATCAGATGAACTCTAAGTTGTAGTTTTTCATTATTGGTATTAATTATTATTAGCAGCACAGTTCTACAATTCATTATTTGGTTCAATTAAATACAGAAGCTTTGATCCGTGGATGAATAGTTTTCCTGTTCCTGATTTAGCTATTCTGGCACTAGGAATTATGTCTTGTTTTGTCCAAGATTCATTTGGCTGGCTATACAAGTTTCGCTTGGTTGTATCTCATCTTTTTTCATAGGCTATCAAGACATCAACTATTTTTTGACTTGTGGTTCTTTTTTTGGGCACTAATCAGACAATAATTTCACCCAATTTTATAGTATCAGTGCTAAAATCTGCTGTCATTACCCTAGATTTAAAGAAAACTATTCTAAAACATACTGAGAGTAAATATCATCATTTTATGTTTTATTTACAGGCTTTTAATGTAAATTTCTCCTTTCATGTCTCTTTCAAGTCTGCTTGAATGAGCTACATATTACCAGTTGCTTTCCCATCTGTCTCAATTTAGTCTCTATGACAAATTCCAATCTGGCCTGAGGAAAAATCAGAATACTGAAACCACTCCACCCTAGATTATTAGGTATATTTTATTAACAGCATCTCTTTACTTAAACAAAAATCTCAGCACTCCTCAACTCCGTTTCCATCATGTCTTACAGAACCCTACAGTTTAGACATGCTGAATGGCTTCACAGCTTTCTCTTCCCATTCACTCCAGTCTTCTGACTTTTCACCAAGAACAAAAGTGAACATAGCATTTTCCTCTTAAGCCTTTAACCTTTCATAATCTCATTGGAAATAATATACAGCATATAAACTCCAAATTATTCCTGTCATCTTTCATAATCTTGCTGGACATAACCTACATGGTGTCTACAGCATATAAACACCAAATGGTTCCTTTCACTCCCAAACTGCTTGAACCTTTCCCATCCTCAATGTGTGTTCAGAATTCTATGGATATTGTAGACACACTAATTTTGTCCCTTGGGTTGTCTCAATAGGCTTTACTGTAAATGTGTGTTGATTATCTTAACTTAAAAATCTTGCAAAACCTAACCCAGAAAAGTTTTTAAAATAAATAAATAAAATATTTGTATTCTTCCCCCTCCACCCTTCCCCACCTCATCCTTTTTGCAGGAAATTTAACTAATTACAGGACCGCCTATTGACAAGTAAACAGAAGGCTGCACTATGAAAATAATAAAGATCACTTTTTAAAAACAATTGTTGGATAGGTTGAACTTTTGAGCATTTTTTTTTGAATCTCAAATTAATCATCTTGAATTCCATTCAAAGTTGGTCGGGAAAAAATAATAGTCATTTCTACATATTAGTAAATTCATATTTTACAATCCTAACAGGTCCTGCATAAATCCCATTTTGATCCCCTCAGCTATCTAAAAATCACTGTTCCAACTGTCTGAATAGTCCTGCAGCACCAGCTGTCATAATTACTGTTAGGCAAGAATTTTTATTTTACTTTTCTTAACCATTCTATCTGGGAACTTCCAGAAACAGCACAAATGATAGTTGTCCAAAATCAACAAAACAAAACAAAACAAAACCCCACCACCAAACAAATGTTGAACAAGTCATTATATAACTGTATGCAGGGATATAATGAATTATGGATGTAAATGTTAGCTCCAATATTATACATATATATATATATATGAAGGTGGAATGACCCTTTTTGACTGAGTTGACCTTCATGCTTCCCACACAACCAGTGGACTGCTTCATGTCAATACTCGGCAACAGAGTGCCAGCTGAACCTGTAACTGTGTCTCAGTATCACTTGGCATTATGGCTGTAGTGACACAATCACTATCTTGGTAGTAACCCAAAAGTGACAGAATTTAAATCATTCTTAAAATTGCTACATACGAATTATTTAGAAAGTTAAGGACAAATTATTATTTTTATTTCAACTACTAACCCATAAATGTAAAAAAATACCACCAACAAAACAAAAATAGACCGCTTCATCCCCCACATTAAAGCAATAGTTTTTGAAACATTCAAAACAGTGGAAACTATTTACCGTATATTACTATCAGTGGAGAAAAGCAAATTTAATTTAAAATAATTTTTCAGACTCCCTCAGTGGATGCCAGATGACTCCAGTTTAAACAAATATTAAAAACTCATTTTAAATGGAGAATAATACAGACAGAGCTCAATTATTGAGATATTAAGGGCAACATTCAATTTTAGACACATTTAAGCATCTTTGCCTCCTGGAGATTTTTACATGACAAGGCTTTAGATAAACATGGTTTTGCAAACAGCAACCATCATATCTGATCACATAACCTCTGGACTGAAGCAGTATGTCAGCAAATATTTCTGATTATTTAAAATATTCAATAACTGTAATTTACTAGGCAGGTCTTCCTCAGAACAATCACAAAATGTATCAAGAATTAATACCCATATACAAAAAGCATTTAGATGATCTGTTACAAAACCGTGAAGAAAAAAAAAAAAAAAAAAAGCCAGACACACACACACACACACACGCACACACACACAATAATAACAACAAAACCTCTCTTTGTGATAAAGCCCAGTTTAAATACATTCTGGGATGTACCAGTAGTGGAAGAGCTGTCTTTCTATGACACTCAGCTTGGGGGGAACTGTAGCAGCCAAGAACATATAGAATAGGAATCATCTGGTTTTAAATATCTAGACATCAGATGCCTAAACTAAGCTAATCATCTGGGTTCCCTCTACAGGTAATGGAGATAAGTATTCCCAGAGGGAGATTCATTCTGCTTGTTTTAGGCATCTCTCTTTTAGGTGCTTTAGATACTTGCTGTAGATGGATAAAGTCAAGAAAGATTAACCTCACTGACAGCCTGATATTGTTTTCTTTTTAGTGTTGCATAATTCCTAAGTTCAATGGAATTAAGCTCATTTCTTTCCAAAATGGAGCTCATTTCTTTGTTACATCATTTAGCTTTTAATTCCTTCTCCCAACTCTTTCTTCAGTTCCTCTCATGAACACCAACTTTCTCTGGCACTTTTTTTTTGTTACATTGGATTATGTTTTTCTGGAATCTGGAGAACTAAAACCAACATCAATGTTACTGCTCTACCAAATATAAATCATGCATGTGCTCTAAACTGCAGTAATGTTCTGAATAGATAGATACAATAGGGATATTGGTATTGATTGTGCTTTCTTTTCTACTCTACCACTTTCAAATGTGTAAGAAACTGTGGCAACATTAAGGCAATCAAGGTATATAGATGAATGATAAAATATATTTACTATTCAAAGAAGATGGCTTAAATCAAACAAGGAAAAATAAGGAAGAAATATCATTAGGGCTCTCACTTTTACATGTGTGAGCCTAGGTCACCACACATGCTTTGAGGCCTCTGTGCTTCAGAACATTGAGCAGGTCCTCAAGGTGAAGCCTGGCCTCAACTCTGTTGCATTTAGGGCCTGTGGGTTCTCAGCAATACCAGCATTGCTGTATTGTACCTGGAATTGCCAAGCCCTTAGGAACAATAGCCAAAGTTTGTAAGGAAGCAGATGTCTGAACATAGACTCCTAAATTCATAGTTAGGTGCCTAAAGCAGCAGCAAAACTGACAAGCACCCTGTGGAGTTGCTCACAGATGCTCACCCCAGTAGTGAGGCACTTAGCATTAGTTATAACACAAAATGGATGCTTATTAATTACTAGTGTTCCAATGGCTACTGGAAGTATGTTAGCTGAGTGCTTGCATGCACTAATTTCAATGTTGGGTGTGCAGTCTACTCTGCATCTTATTTCTATAGCATTTTTGAAAATTAATTTTAATAGCTAAAAAACATCTTGAGCCACATACAGAAAATAACTCAATTTCTACTGACTGACAATCTAATATGAAATAAGAATAATCACCTTATTTTCTTACTCTGCCCAAATCCAGGCAATAAATTAGGCTTCTCAGCATGACTGTAAAGTGCTGTGAATTGTATAAACAATCATATATGGACACTGAAAAATAACCCTTATGCACATTGCATTATAGTTCCAAAAATATATTTACAGTCTATTACAAAGATTACAAATGGAAGTGTCAATGTAACGGGATTATGCTAATTAAAAGCTTTTTACAGATTTTGTTCAACAAAGGTGGGGGGACAAAAATTGGTGTAACCAAACTGTTTTTTCTAATAAAACAAATAAATAAAAGGACAAATATAACTGTACAGTGATCTAAAAAGCGGTTCAAAAAAGGAGGGGGGAAAATGATGTGTTTAAGTTTTTGATAACTATCTTTGGTCCTAAATGTGGGAAAACACATTATGTATCACTGAATATATATGTTTGTTTGTGATGCTCTGCAAGTAAAATAGAAAAATATAGTGCATTTTCAATGTATTCAGAGCTCACTACACTTAAGTGTGTGTACAAACCAAGACAGTATAAATAAAATTTACAAGTTTTACAAACGAACATTTACAGGGTTTTTCTTTTGTTTTTATTTTTTTTTTGTGTGGATGCCCACATTATCCAACAAGTCCAATTTATGACTGATCCCTGGGATCTTTCTGTATCAAAATCAATAGAAGCAGCCCAATTCTCTTTGGAAGTACAGCATTTCACTGTTGGGGTAGTTCACAATTTTCAAAATTTTTTAAAGCATTTCTCTCTGCTTCATATACATTCCTGCAATATCTGTAAAGACATGCTTTGTTATTGCTTATGGTTAATCTAACAAAATACATATATAAGTAAATGGCATACAAAGATATTCCATTGAGCAAATACTCTTGCATCTGTGTTCCTGATGAATGACTGTTGTGTCTGTGTGAGCACACGCATATTTGTTCAGAGCAGCAAAAGCCTGTAAAAAACATGAAAATTCTGAACTGCCCCTTGCTTCATGCTCTATGGTTCTAATATAAAATCTCTGTCCTTATTCTCACAGTTGGACTGAATTCAACTTAAACTAATATAAAATATATGCCAGCTATTTCTTTCAATTTGCTAATGCAGAGCATTGAAGAAAAATGTGATGTGCTCAGATTACATGGTTTAGGTAACACTGGAGAACTGCATCCATGTTCTGAGACACTCCTACAATCACTTGTCCATTCAATGTAGTGCCTCAGCAGGTTTACAGTTGTACATCTACATCTTAGAATATATTTCACTTTAACTCTAGTCCATTAAAATCATCTTGCAAACAATTTGCTAAAAGTGCCTAGAACTACTTAGGGGTCATTATTGCTTTTCTTTATTTTTATTTTTTTATATATATTTTTTTTGTCTTTTATTTTCTTTTAAAAGATAGTATATGTGTAACCTTAAAAAATTCTGTAAAAAATATCAGAGCTCTTGGCAACTTGCATTTTCCTGACTCCCTGCCAATTAGCTAGCCATGTCAATACGGTGTTGATTTAACAAAAGTAAATGGCACAAAAGGATACCAAAGTTTGGACAGATATACATTGCTTGGTCATGCTTCTTAAATATCTATGAATTCAAATAATCCTTCAGAGGTACCCAGTGTAGTAATGTGTCATAGAATTAGCACTAAAAAGGTCCAAAGATATAAACATCATACTAAAAGAAAGTCTTTATGAAGAATAAACACAAATGATTAAAAAAAGATTCAGAAATCACAGATTTAAGGAAAATATTTTGTTGAATTCAACAATATCGTGATTTTATCTGACAAATATATTCTTTTTTAAATTTTTATATACATTTAAAAAGTCTATTAGATAAAAAGGAGGTTAGAGAGCTCAAGGTGTTTGTATGTTTATTCAGGTAGTACTTTGTTTATTGTCACTGCTGTTTTCCTTGCCACCACTGGTGGATCCTAATTCCCTTTTCATAAATTCTGGTGGCACTTAGGAGTTCAAGTCTGTAGGTGCTTCTTGTAGCTCTTCTATTCACTGCAGGAAGGACCCAGGAAATCAAGTGTCTTCTAGTAGCACTTCATATATACTGAAGGCCAGTGCTGTTCTCTCAGTCTGTCACCTCCCTCATAAGGGAGAAATGTCTATCACACTTGGATGCCAGTGCCGTGTAAATGTAGCATTTGTGCTCTCATAGTCTGAATGCTGCTCATGATTTTCTTTTGATGACCAACCAACGTGATCCCTAAACTCATCACATCCCTGGGAAAGATAAATGCGTACATTGTTAATTTTTCAACTTAGATTCCTACTGTATGGTAATCAACTGTGAGTTAAAGCTACATAGTGGTCAGGGCTATACAGGAATCTCAGCTCAGTACTGTGAAGTCCATACAGACCCTCAGTGAGGACTGTAATTACATGGCATGTGTCATGTAATTACACTGCATTGTGTCTCCACATCTGAGAAGGAGTACACTGTATTATACTATGATAATCTTTTATTGTGGCTTTTAAGGATGCCCAGAGGAAGAGACGCTTCTCTTATAAAATACTTAGGGAGGCTTTCAAGATTAAGTTAGGTATAAATAAAATATTTGGGGGATTACATTCTGCTTCCTAAAGAGATGCCTAAAGAAAGTCTTTGCATATTGACCCATATCCATCATGCAAATGAAAGAGAACCATCTGTTTTGATTCCACCACTACTAGAGCTACTACCTGCCAGAAGTTTTTGGGCTCTGTTAACAGTTCCCAAGCTATTGGCTGAGACCCCCAGTGATACTAAGCAGATAAGAGTGGGGCTGCAAGCCTGAGAATATTGTTTCAAAGGGTTTTTTTTTTTTCTTTATATATAAAAAAACCACTGCTCTGTAACAGGAATTACAAGTGTTTGGCAACTACCAGGATAAGAACTTTGTTTTCAGGGTGCCAAGAAGACCTTCTTAAGATAGCAGTGCCAATACTGGCCATGATTGCCTTCAGAAAATTCTTTTGCTTCTATACACTTTCATCCCAATGCAAAGTCACTTCTTGCAGGGCACAGACAGACCCCAGCCAATTAGAAGAAAGCTCTACATCTTCCTAGCACACATATAGAAAAAGGTACCAATTAGGTAGTGGAAACAAAGAGGTTATTTTCCTATACATACTTACTCCGAAATGGGCTACATTCTCCCTCAAATTCTAGCCCCTTGTTATTATTGGTCTCAAAATCAGGGAAAAATGTGTTGCCACACATAGGTAGTAGGGTAGGTTGCCTTTTCAAGGATGCTGTAATATAACATCATGAATTGCTAAACCTGCTGGCTTAACCCCAAGTACCATGTTTGTACTTAGGGTAAAGTTTTGGAGTTGAACATTGTGTATTAGTTCACCTAGAAGTTCCCTAAACACAAGTTAAACATGCCCAGTACTAACTTACTCAATAGTCATCCTGGCAACTGATTCAAGAGAGTTGTAGCCTGCTGCTGTGAAATTATCCTTATATCTTTCCATCTTAATAGCTTGTAACCATTCGCCTACGGAGCAGAAAGTGGTAAAATCGGGAGTGTTCTGGTCCAGAAGAGGGCTAATTGGTCTACAGAGAAGGAAAAAGGAAAGTAAGTTGTTTCCAAAGAGAGTAAAACATCAGGGAATATTTAGCAAGGTAAGAGTTAAATAAGTTTGGGGTATTAAAAACTTCAAGAGTAGAAAGTTTTAGGCCTTTTTTTTTTTTTTTTTAATACAGTTTAGATTACTCTGTGAATAGTTTTGACTACTCTGTAGCTCACAATACGTGTTTCCTAAGATTATTCACGTAAAAGATGATAGGTCAGAGTGAGCAATATCAGCCTAATGGACTATTTTTACCAACAGAAAATCAACCTTATTATCTAGTGTGACAGCAGCTGCAACTGAAGTTGCTGAATAAAATAAAGACACTACTCTTTAATATTCTTTAATGTAATATTCTTAGAAAATATAGCAGTAGCTATTCCCATTATTGAATTGGATGAGACAAAACAAAGACATGGAAAGAGAAGAGACACAAAGTAAGTTGCTTAAGGTCACACAGCAAATCAGTCAGTAGAAGAACTGGAAGCAGAACACAGGCCAGCTGATTCCCTAGTGCATTGACCTAGCTTGTGATTCAAAAGATTACCGTGATTACATAAATCACCTGAATTTAATAAAGAAATCATAAAAAACTACACAATGAAATACAACAAGATGCAATCATTGAAAGGAAATAAAGCCAAAATACAAATCTAAAAATCCCAAGTTTAGCAATGTCAAAGTATTTTGGCTTAACATGAGTATTATTGTTAATTATTGTTTTTACTGTATCAGTTCCTAGTAGGCAAGGGAAGCATCATATAAAAATACAATAGATGATGATCTTGCCATCAAGACAATTTTAAGAGACAAAGAAAACAAAGACTGCTGGTGGTGAGTGTGGAAAGATTGACAACTAGCTAGTAGCTACTGAGAAGTGTATTAGTTCCACAATATTTACTTTATTTATTTTGGTTATTTTTTATGAAAAGTCCCTTTTGGTCTTGTTCCACACAGTACAAAAGAAAGGTGAATGAAGGAAGGGAAGAAGAGGGAACAGGAAGAAGGAAGAACTGAGAGACACATGTAGTAAGAGTGAACTGGAACCAGCCACCAACCACAACATCCAGAATCCAACACGCACCATCACACAAGAACTCTCTAAAGCTTTTCTTACCTGCTACACGTTCCCAGAGGGGTTTTCAAGCTGTTTGGGTTCCTAATCATTTTGTCCAGAATACCAACTATCTGCTCAAACTTTGGCCTTTCACCACGTTCTTTCTGCCAACAGTCTAGCATCAGCTGGTGTAGTCCTGCTGGGCAATCCATGGGTGCTGGCAAACGATAGCCTTCTTCAATTGCTTTTATAACCTAGTAGTCAACATAGTTAGTCATTTTTCATCAACAGCTTTTTAAGTAATATATTTTGCTATCCAGTGCAAGAAAAGCAAAATAGTAATAAACAAAATAAAATCAACTAAAATTTGCCATCAGCATTGTAAAAATATGAGTCTGTTGTTTTTATACTAGCCTTCATGTCTTCAAATAGTTCCCTGATTTTATCTTTGGGCTTACTAGGCATATTATTCTATATGTGCAGAACATAGCTCTATTACATGTACCTAGTCGAGTGAGCAGTGGGGAGCAACAATTAAATTTACCAAGGGAGCAACAGATAGATTGATAAATGGAGTTATTTCATAAAGCATTATTACTTGCCCCAAGGTCTTTATGAGAAAGTGTGGTAGAAGCAACTGACTTGTAAATGGATAGGGATATATGCATGCATGTATAAAATGCAAAAACCCTGAAGATATTATAAAAGGATCCAAGAAAAATATTTAGCAGACAGAAATTTTTATGGGGGAAAAAAAAAAAAAAGTTGTATTCTATGTCTAGCCATGTTACATTAATGATACAGAAGCAAAAATGAGAGTGAAGGAGAGCTGGTTGAATGGTATTTTAATATTTCACCTAAACAGAAAGTTAGATTTAATAAGAGATGCTGCTACATGATTATATGATTAAAAAAGATCACAAATATCTGAACCAAGAATTATATCCACTTGTTGATATCCTTAGCCAAGTCCATTTGGATTTAAGTGAGAAAGAAAAATGGTTAAAGTAAAATCACAGAAAACTGCCGCAAACCTTGGGGGCAGGATAAGAAATCACATCAGGAAGCAATGCAGATAAGAAAAGCTTTTGAAAAGGGGCTAAACCACTGGTCATGGGGGATTTCATGTATACTGACATTGACTGACACAGCATATTAGAATTGCTAAGGAAGGGTGCTTGTTTCTGAAGGGTAGTGCATAGGACTGTGTTCTCCCTCGGTTTTTACAGAATGCAGAAACAGCTTTTCCAGAAGCTGTTCTGGACTTAGTCCTAGGAAACAGAACTGGTATGATACATGAAACTGAATATCCAGGTGAATATCCTTGGTTTAGTGAAAATAATAACCTTAGATGTAAAATATTTCATAGGTTATGTGAGAAAACACAAAAGCAGTGGACTGCAAAGTAGACAGAACAGCAAAGGATACAAAGGATACAAAATGACCTTCAAAAATCTAGCTGAATTCCATGATTGTATCAAAACTTTTTTGAAGAAATGAAATTTGTGAAAAGAAGAGCCATAACCCAGAGGCACAGCACTTTCTGCACATTTGTGTCACAGGATGTCCTTCTGACCTCAGGGAGGTTGCCTCATCTCCCTGTGCCTCAGCTTTCTATCCATAGATTTAGAATAACAATACTGTCCTGCAGCTTAAAAATGGCTGAGAAATATTCAGTTCCTGCAGTAACATCCACACCTTGAAGAATGAGTGTGGTGAGCTTTTAGAGACAGTGAAGTTATCTGTCAGACAGAGTGGGAAAAGAGGATTTCAGCAGAAGGAGAACAGGAAAATTGCAAAAAAAAGTACTATATATGAAAGAAGACATTAAAAGCAAAATGTAAGATATTTTGGATCAGTATTAAAAAGAAAAACAAAATAACAGCACTGCACAATCAAAAGAGGCAGTAAAGTGGAGTAAAACAAAAATAAGCTACAGTGTGCATAGAAAAACTGTTGTGCTTTGAAAAGTCAATCAGAAATTTCTAAGAAAAGTTTTTATACAGGATAAAAGGTTTTAAATACATTGTGCATAGCAACTACTATTTGTTAAAAGTGAAGCAGTTGTTTAAGAAGTCAGAATTCAAAAACAGGAATGAAAAACTAAATAAAACCATGAGCAAATAAAAACCAAATTATTTAAGAAACTTGGAAATAACAGATGATCTAGGTAAGATTTTATTCTAGTGGTGAAAATATGAATGAAATCAGGAACACAACTTTTCCATGCTCACTAAGATTTGGAAAGAAATCTGAGAAAGGTAGGAAACAAGGTGACAATACTTTTAGAAGGCTTTGGAGATATCATGGAATCAGCTTCTTTGATACATGTTCTGAGAAAAGTGAACATGAAGGATGAAACCTGGAAATATATATGAATGAGTTATCTAGAGATGGATGGATGGATGGAATGGCTGTGAATATCCAAAAACTGTAAAAACATTCCAAAATATTGATTAGTACAGTTGTGTGTGAGGAGGGGTTGTTTTTAATTTTTTACAGAACTCAGATAATTTTAAGAATAATAATATGAGTGTCTACTCCACTAAGAAAGGTGGTATTGGTGTTCAAAAATCATCATTCAGAAACATATATATATATATATATATATATATATATATGTTTTTGGAATAAGCAAAGCTACAAAGAGAACTCAGCTGGAGTTCTTACTAATAGAATTTATTTATACTATTTACAATTGCCAATATTTGTTTCAAATTCAAATGTAGCTTTTGCCACAAAATAAAAAAATTAAAAAAATAAAAATAAAAAAAAAAAAGAGAGAGAAAAAAAAAAAGTACTGTTGAGAATCTGGTATGCTTCTCTCATAATCTGGCTATCTAAGAATGCAAAGTAGATTAGAAGAGCAGGTCTGTAAACTGTATATAGTGGTTGCTAACAAAGATCAGAGAAAACTTTAGAGAATCAGGACATTGTAATGTTTGCTTTGTGGTTATCACACTTCTGCATATATAATAATAATAATAACAATAATAAGGTATAAATTTTAATAATAATAAAGCCAAGAGTCCAGAAATGAAATAACAAACAAACAAACACCACCAACAAAAGCAACAAAAACATGGAAACCTAAAATCTTACTCTATTCTGGAGACCTAATCTTACTATTTTCTGGAGAACTGATCTACATGAACACTAGTAAACTAGTTTACTAGAACTAGTAAACTTTGGAAAATAGTAAAGCACAGAGGTTTGAAGGCACACAGATTAATCTTAAAGAGACACTGCAACATAAATCTGTATCCTTTATGAATCTAAAACAATAATTTATAGGAAGAGGTGTGGGATTAAAGAAGTGCCATCCAAAGCTGAAAATTTACAGATGCTTCAGATCTGATCTGGTCCATGACTACACCAACATCCACGTTTAGGCAAAATGATGGATTTAAGATTAAAAAAACTGCCTGGGTGTGTATAGAAAATTAGAAGAGACACATTTAGCATTTTCACTTCCAGTTAAATACTCACACTGATAACCACGGAGGGGAATAAATAAATAACCATATGATTTTTGCATCATGGATTTGTCTGTGCAATTGATAGTATGTGCACAGGTTTTGGGGGGAATATTTTAGGACACAGTAAAAGATCACAGCATGCAAAAATATTTGAATTTATTTTACTCAGCAATTGATGCATCTTTAATCTATGTGTTATTGAAGATATTATATTATGTAAAATGTTAAAAAGATATTAAAGTGCAAGAGATTGTAACAAGCTATTTTATGAGAAAGGTTAATTCATGTGCTTTACTTGCAGCTTTCTATTAAGAGAATACTTTTCAAAATCCATCAAGATGCATGAAGATATTGGAATTTCCCCTTTATTTAAAAGTTTTTCCTTGTTGTTCCCTGAAAGATAGGTAAAGTTTGCCTCTTATATTCCTGTCAGATTTCTTCTATATTTGAATCTAGTACAGAAAGAAGGTGTCAAAAGAAATGAAAATCTACTGGGTGCCTAGGGAATGTAAATATTTCTCTTTCTCTGCCCCAAGGACTTGTTTGTCCATATTTTGACAGTCCATGAAATCTTTGACACTGAAACCTGTCAAATATTAACAACTTTGCACTGTGTCAAACTGACTCATCATTTACACTTCTATAATTTTTTTAAACTCTGATGTCGATCATTCAATCAAAAAATAAAATAATGATGATAATAAAAAAGAATCCCAAGCCTTCGACCTGAAGAACTTTAAATGTGTATCTTTCTGACATCTTTCTCACCTGCATGGCTTTTCCCTGTATACTTTCTATGTTAATAGACACTCTTGTCAGAAACCAAAATTAACACCCATATGTTCTATTACTGCTGACCTGTTGCTCTAAGTCATATTTTATGCAAACAAGGATATTGTTAAATCAGCATAATTAACTTTAAAGTGCCAAAGTAGGTCATTAACTGCCACTCAGATTTTTAACAACTTTTTTCAACTGATTAATCATTGCTCTGAGGTCAGAAACCTCACAATTAATTTTTCATTTGAAAAAATTAGTTCCTTCTAATAATATATATTCTAATAGTATAATAAAGTGAAGAGCTTATATTACTATTTTGGAAATTCCAATTTTACTTTATACTTGGGACAGAAACCTACAACAACCACGTGGAAGAATAAGGATTTAGAGATGTAGGTAAAAAGTGCAAGCTTTGTAACTTTTCCTATTTTTGAGAACCTTACCATGTTTTGGAATATCTTATTCCTAAAACAAAATTACATTCATATGTAGTGAAATATGTGTATACATTTAAAGTATGTAATATTTGTTTTTCTAATACATGTGTGCTCACAGACAAAGGATAACCTACATCTTGATTTGACATGTCCCAGTAAGGCCGTTCTCCGTAAGACATTACTTCCCACATAACTATTCCATAACTCCATACATCACTGGCTGATGTAAATTTGCGGTACTGGATTGCCTCCGGAGCTGTCCATCTCACTGGAATTTTTCCACCCTATGGAAGAAAAAGATATATCTTTTTTCTACCTCAGAATTTCCTCATCATTTTCCTTAGAGTGCATTTATAATTATTTCTATAAAAATCAAAATTTACATCAGCTATTGTAGTTTACCAATTTCAGATTTTTCAAAAGTAAGCTTAAACTTAAGCTCTTAAGCACCAGGACTGTAGAAAGTAAGGCAACTGAGCTAAGTTGGATGCATTTCTCTGCAGGTGTTTCTATCTTCATTGATTTTAAGGGGCTGCTTAGCTGTCTGATTTAGGCTTGACATTTAAGGCGTGTCAAGCTAGGTAAGAGAAATCTCATCCTGTGCATATAAATTCCATTGAATTGTCATATGACTCCTCGGAAATCTCCGTCTAGCACTTTAAAATTGGAATCCCACTTAGATCCAAGTGGCAGGAGTGACACCCATGAATGTGGAATGCCTGTGTGCTTTCCAGATCCCTGTGCCTGTTGGAGCAGATTCCAGGGGCCCCTCCTTCCCTCAGCATGAGAAAATAGGTACAGTGAGGCCCCACGGGTGGGAAAAGAGAGCTGGCTTAACAAAAGAATAAAGAGCATAGTGTGCCCGATGAATGGTTATTTAAGAAAAGCATCCCACCCAAAAGCAAGGGAAAACACAGGAGTTGAGCTTTGTCACAGTCTAGCCTCAAGCTAGTCAACTTTTTGGTGAGATAAAATCTAGTCTGAAAAATAATAATACCCTACAAATATTTTAATTGGCTCATACTAGGTGACATGACTAACCTTTCTATGATTAAAACTTCTGTATTTGTTCAAAAAGAGAATCGTGAGGAAGGGAATAAAGATACTGTGCAAAATATCTAGAACTTTACCAGTTAAAAATGCATGCTGTTACAAAAATATCATACTCTACTTAGAGCCAGATTTCTGCAGAAACTGTCTCCCTTTTCACTGGTTACCATTTCTCAAGCAATTAATGTATTTCTTTTTTCTCTGCTTGCCAGAAGATATGCTTCTTCTTAATAACCACGTTTCAAAATGACTAAAAAATATCAATTTCTCTTACACTAGTAGTGTAGACAGCCTCTGGATCATCTTCTACAACTCTGGAAAGACCAAAGTCTGACACTTTACAAACAAGGTTGCTGTTGACAAGAATATTGCGTGCTGCAAGATCCCTGTGTACATATCCCATATCAGCCAAATATCTCATTCCAGCAGCAATTCCTCTCAGCATTCCCACCAGTTGAATGACTGTAAATTGCCCATCATGTTTCTAAAGGGGAGAAAGGAGCAGCAATTCTTGTTAGTATAGATGAGAAAAGAAATAAGAATTAGTTTTACAACTTCAGGTTTCTACTTATTTACAATTTGTGTGGCAATTCATCCTAGGGCAAAGAAACACACTTCAAGAGCAAGTTTTATTTGTTTCAGAGACAAAGCAGTACATCCAATTAAGAAATGCATGTTACTTCTAATGTACTAGAAGTAACAAAGCTTGCTAATCCCCATAAAATTCTGACTAACTCATGGGAAGTCTTTTTCAAGAGAGCTTTCCTGATGAACCAACTCTTTATTGTTTGCCTCTATGCTCTTCCTCTCTCAGAATAACTGTATTTGTCAAGAAAATAAGAACTGTCTCCTTTTTCAACCCAAGCTACCAGGAACTTTATTCATAGCTTGCAATTTCTCTCTCTCTCTTTCCCATCTATAGAGTGTTATACATCATTTCATACTGTACACCAGGCAAAGCAAAAGAACTGTCCAGTTCAGAGTACACACACAACAAACACTAAATACTTATGAACTTATTTTTATTTTTGCTTTGTTCTTCTCTTAAACGTTACAATAGTTCATTTAGGGATTCTTGTGTTTTGACTTCTACCATGCTCAAAAAATAAATGCTGCTCCAGAGAGGCAGAAGACTGGGCTTCAGTATCAGCCACCTCCATGCAGCTGGTGGCAGTAATATGAGCCACCTTAAATGCCACTTAAAATTGCCACTTACATTCCTAGAATGTTTCCATATGATCCTGTCTGATCTTCTGATTTCTGAGCTGATTTTGCTGAGAACTGCTAGTATTTGACAAGTTCCATTTCAGCCTGAAAAGGACTTTTATTTTAATATCATCTGTCTGCATATAAATATATATAAATGCACATATAAAACAATGTATTTTTAAACATTATATATAAAACTATACATAGATGCGTAACTTAAAATATGCTTATGTATGTTATGTTTTCATTTTGGTACTCACCCTAAGAAATGCATCTAAGGCCCCATTTTCCATGTATTCTATTACAATCATGACTGGTTTCCCTAAAAGACATGAAGGCACATTTGTTTGAGAAACTGTAAAACAATGGAGTGCCTTTTTTTGATAAAACACATGTTATTCCTTTGAAGGTCTGAATTGTTGAGACATGAGAATTTCTGAAGCCTCCAGCACTGTTACTGAGCTCTAATAAGTTCTTAAATGTCTTCATGGAAGACATTTGATGGTCATGATCCACAAAATTAAACCGTACAAATCAAAATGTCAGTGTGTTCTCCTGACTCCTGCTGTGTGAACAGGACTCTGGAATAATGACACTTCAGATAATATGAAAGGACATAAGAAACCTTATCTCTCTGCATGGTCTTTGAGGCTAAATGAAACTAGAAAAATAATATATTTCAAAGTACTTCATCTTTTAATTATGCATGCATCTTAATTTTTTCCTCAGGTTGTAGCTTAAAGTAGATATTGTTTCAGTTAGTTACGCATCAGTATAAAATCCATTAGGAGTGTACAGTCTGTTTATAATTTGAATCTTTGACCATGAATAAACAAAAGTAATTTCTGATATTAGGTTGTTATCTGACTTGTTATCAAGCCACTGCTTACCTCTGGTAACGACCCCTTCTAAATGAACAACATTGGGGTGGTCAAATTGTCCCATGATGCTTGCTTCACACAGGAAATCTCTCCTCTGCTTTTCAGTGTAGCCAACCTTCAGAGTTTTTATGGCTACTGCAACATCTCTCTTGCCAGGAAGCTTTAGACGCCCACTGCACACTTCACCAAACTCTCCTAAAATGAAATAGATCAACACTGAATTACTCTGGCTGTAATATCAATGCTCTTTTTTGAACTAGCTGCCTTGATTGAACTAGCTGCCTATGTATGTATTTAAATTGAATACATGAATATACATATTTGAAATGGATTACTTAAGAACACGAAGACAGGCATGTGCTCTACATGAATTTCTGAATGAGTACCCTATGGAGCAAACACATGAAGTTAAACTAATCTACACGACTATTATCTGAATCTTTGTAAAAGACTTGTTAGTAATTTGCTGCTTTTTTTTTTTTTTCAAAAACAGGAAATAAAAATGGTTTTCATAAGAAAATACTGTTACTGAAATACTAATACTATTTCTAAGTGGAAATGTCATTCTGTTTCAAATGGTTTCCTTGCTATCTTTATATCCAATGTATTTCTTTTTCTTTGTTTCTTTCAAAAGGCACCTCTTTCAAAGCTGCTTTTAATTTAACAATGTTGTAGTGTTAAAAAGCACTTCATTATTACATTCAAGAAGGATAATTTACTTTGCAGATTAGGAAAGGGAAGGTGTGATTTATAATGATTTTGTTCCATTAAACAAACACAAGCAAATGTTGGAATTCTGTAAAAAGTTTCTAAATTATTAGATAATTGGAACATGAAGAATCATGTGAATAAAATGGCCAAACAGCCAGTAAGAATACCAATAAATAAAAAAATAAATAAGGCCTCCTACAATTTGGGATAGAAGTAATTGGACTGCATTGGACAAGAAAGAGCATTGAAATATATGAGATGTGGAGCTGAATGGCAATACATTTATCACACTATTTTTGAGGTTGTGGAAGACTGAAGGGACTGTCCCTTGTGTCACAGTAGTTTCAGCAAGGAGAAAAAGAGAATCCCCATTCTGTAGCCAGAAAAAAAGGATTCTTGGGACATGTAGGAGACGTAGGTGGTAACATATTTTATGCTGAATAGAGGGGAACATCTCTTTAAAAAAAATAGACTTTTCAGAATATTTAGTAGTCTGGTACATTGCAAATTTACCTGGAATATGGTAGAGAGAGAGCCAAGTCCAAATCCAATCAAGTCTAAAATTTATCTCCTGCATACCCACAGAATGTCTTTAAATTATTGAGTACACACAAGTATGCGGACACACCTACATCTAAGACATGTTTTAGGATGAATGCTGAAAAAAAATATGATTGAATTAGGAAACAGCAGTGTAGACTGTTTGATTATAGAATCCCTTTGAGATGTAGGCTGAGGTCTTAAGAAAGCTGGTAGGATTAGGATTTAAGTGCAGATACACACTGGTAAGGCAGCAGAGAGGGGTGCCTTGGAATTACCTAAGGAGGTAGGTGGATTTTGAGTTGTCATAATTTATGAATTTTGAGAAATCTTGTTTAAAACACTGTCCCTCCAGCCCAGAAGGGGAGAACTTTGGGTGGACCACAGTATTTCCTAAACTTTGGGCACATCTCCACTCAGCACTGCCAGTTTTACAAATCTCACAGGAGATTACTCTCTATGTAATTGAATTCCTCTCACTCTGTTCGACAGAATTTAAATTCAGGTTAGCTTCAATCAACTCCACATACCTCTGTTAACAGTATTGTACTAATCAGACAGACAGAGGGCATTATTCCTGTCTGAACATTACCCCCAGCTATCCTTGGGCACTGAAATTATGGTATGAAAATCTACGTCATAGTCATGAATATCATGAGAGACATAGGTAATGATCAGCTGTTGGACTGCTCATGTCTTTAGCTTGGTGCCTTCCTGCACTTCATGAGCAATAAGGATGACTACTAATGAATGCACCACTCACCTTAATCACAGCCCCTAGCCACAACAACAGCTGACTAAAGTATAACAATTAGTATAACAATTTTCTCTTGCTATACCTTCCAGAACTGGTTTTTTTTTTTGTTTGTTTTGTTTTGTTTTGTTTTTTCCCCCACACACTGAGAACAAGATGTGAGTATATGTATGTATTTGTATGTAATATTTCAGAGCCAGGTAATTAGGGTACTTGGCACAGAAGACACTAAGCCTTAACTCCTTTCCAGCTCTCTGGGATATGATTTTGATTGATATCCAAAAGCAGATCACTCATACTCAGGCAAACCAGAAACTTGAATGTGTATATCATTCATTTCAGGCCAGCATAATAGCCAAAGAACTACTTTTATTCCCAACAAAGTATATTTAGCTGAAATGGTGCCCAAAAAGGAACCAGAAAAGATGACAACAAGAGTGGGAACATCGCACAGCCAACAGCCATGAGCTCAGCATGTCAACAATGAAGAGACTAAAACAAAGGATCTGTGGTATGAACAAGGACTCAACATAGTGGATACAATAATCTGTATCTGACAGGTGGCCACAGCAGGGTGGTAATGAAAATCTTGGCAAGGAAAGCACATATCCCTCATGCAAATTGAGCTCAAGCATACTTGCACCCTATTTGTCTGCGAGAGACATGGCACTACAGAATAGCTGATGTGGCCAGCATTACTAGTGCACATTGAGACTGCTAAGTGGCTTTTCTGGTGCTGTCACCAGCAGAAATTCTGTATTCTTCTTTGATGTATGAGTTTCAGTTGCTTCTTTTAGTCTTTAACATTCTGTTGAACTTGGACTGTATTTCATTTCACTCTTGCCTCTGTCTACATCAACAAGTTAAAAAGACAACTAAAATATTCTTTATCATAGTACTTCTAAGTAACTTTTTTAAGGAATGACTACTGACACAAGTTAGATTTTTGCTATCAGTTATACTCATTAAAATCAAGAATAAATTAATCTATAGCCAACCAAATTATTATTATTTCCTCTGCCATAACACTGAAAATACTTATGCCTTAAATTGCATCCTCTTTGCAACCAAGGCATTTTCAGCATTTTGCCCAGAAGGCATCAGCAAAGTCCAACTGAATACATCTTCATGCTCTGAACTGTTGCTATGCTGATAGTTTTTTAACTCAAAACAAAAGATAAAACTCAATAATTTTTCTACGCTAATCTAGATTTTAAATCTTGTATATTTATTAGAAGAGGTGCTGCCGTTCTAGCATTACAAAATTACTAGTTAGCAGGGGCTAGATTCTTATGCTCTTACTCATCTGAAACAATAATTTTCTCAAGCAATGTTGTTAATTACAATGGTGCTACTCCTTGATTAAGACATGATTCAACATGAGTGAGGTTACTTTTAAAAGTCATTGTGAATTCTAAGTGTAAAGATTTTTTAAAGTTAAAACAGCTTATTTTAGAGATCTTTCTTCTTCTCTTTCAAAATAATACAATGTAATTTACAGTGCATGCCAAACTACAGGGTGATTTAAAAGTATTTTAGTAATACTTTTATAAAACAATGGGAAAGCAAAAGAACATTTCCTCCAGGAATCCAAAGTATTTGATATTTTTCTTACCCACAGAAACTTAATTTCACTACATGGAGTAGTGCAATAAAAATGTCACATATCTTATTAATGCAAACAAATGAAACTGCCTTTTTAGAGCATGAACACCACAGCTTAAGTAGGTGGTAGACAGTTCAAGAGGAAGAAAAGCAATGTTATGCTGGTGCAATTACAATCAGTCATGAGGAGTTAAACAATAACTTTTTGTATTCATAAAATATCAAAAAGGAAAATGGCAGAAGAAAAAACAGCTTTAGGGAAAATTTTGTTATACAGAAACAAGACCTTCCCAGTCTATATGTAAGATTTTGAGCTAGACACTTTTCCTTATTCACATGAAAAAAAAATCAGAGAACAAAAAACCTTCTTGCAAAAGGAAAGTGAGCAGAATTTGCACTTGTGCCTAACCCTTTTACTCTAACAGTAAAGAATAGGAAGCAAAATTACTTCCCCACAAGAAAAAATAATAATAATAAAAAAAAATTAACAGTAGATATATAAATTAGAAACCTGCAACTTTTCAATGACAAACAAAATTCTTCATTTACTTCTTGTAAGTATGTGTGTGTCTGAGTCTGTGTGTGTGTGTTTTTCTTGTTTATTTTTACATTTTAGAAGTGAGTGCAGTTTCATTTCTCTTAACCACTCTGGTGAATGCAAAAAGTTCTTCTATAGTCGAGGTATAATTATTTGCCTGTCATTATGATGTATGAGATTCGATCCTGGCTAAATGGAACAGTTGAATAAGGAAGCCACGGCCGCCTTACCTGCACCAATCACACGCTCAATTTTAATACAAGAGGCATCTAGCTCCTTGGCGAATTGATGGACAGCTCTATTTGGGTCCTCGTAGGTTTCAGGGTCAATGTAGGTTTTGGTGCCTGGAAATTTAACTGTAATGATGTAAGAAAGCATGACTGTGATGAAGCAAAGGCACTTATTGTGCAGTCAGTCCAGGAATTTCATTATGCAGAGCGCTCCTTGGAAGAGTGAACCTGCTTCCAACACCACCTGAGTCAGAGCCGCTCTGAGAGGCAACTTTAGTTTTATGTGTCATCTGCAAGCATGCTGACACAAGTACACAATCCCGTCTCTAAAAATGACTAACATTAACATTTGCACCTATTCCTTTAAGTTAAAGAAGTAATATATATTAAATAATGTTTAATGGAATAAAATGCAAGGGCCGGGTGGGAGAAAAAGTAAAGTGAGATGGGGGGAAGACTATAAAGGAGGTAAAACTTTCTTTTCTGTGTAAGAACAGCTTATTCTCCTTTCCCAGGCTGAGTAAAAAGCATTTCTTTACATTTTCCCTGTCTTCTAGAGGGATTTAAAAGGATCTGCTACCTACTTTAATTTGTTTAAACTATTGAATATATTTCTAGACTGTGGCAATAGCCAAGCTAAAGTTTTCACGGTGTTTAGAATTTATATTTTTAGGTATATGTCTTGCACTACAATACAAACATGAAAAACACTTGTAGTCAGCAAGGCACAGGAAAAAAAAAAAAAAAAAAGATGCCGTGGAACAATTATTTCCTTTCTCAAGCACCTAAGTGAATAAAATGCAGCACCTTGGGTTTTGTTCGCTCATTTTCCAGTATAGCTCTTTGTGTAACTCAGGCAGGAAAGCATTCTGGCCAGCATGTATTTTTTTTTCCCCTTAGTTTGCTGCTGATTCAGGAAAATTATTTTCTCTTCTTTCAAAAGCAGAAATTTATGATGGAAGTAGAGGAACCCTGAAAATCTATTAACCAAACAATTTTTATGAAATTAATTTAGCTCTCAAGGATTACAGACCTGAGTTTTAATTAAGTCAGTCAATTAAAACCCAGTATCAAAAAGCAATAATGTTTCTGTGCTATTTGATACACTGATATACATGAATTGGATCAGAAGTCAATACAAAACACAGTTTATGGTTGCTTTGTAATCTCTTAATTAAACTTTTAAACTTGAAAATGTATTAAAAAATGGCTTAGTAGTCATTTGTTTTTACGTTTCAGATTGCACTACTGACAAAAAACAAACAAACAAACAAAAAACTTATAAGAAGGAAAAGGTTAGAGAAATTGTTAGAAAAATCTAATGAATTTACACATAAAAATTATTCAAGACTTTGCCCAAATGTTAATGCTTCTTCCAATTGTATTGATATATTTTGCAAATTATAAATGTTTATTTATTAAGTTTTTGTTAAATGAACAGTTAAATATTTATTAATTAAACATTTATATAAATGTTTATTCATTTGTTCAAAAATGACCAAAGGGGAAGAAACCAGTAGGCTACCCTCCTATAATAGTGCTTTCAGGCAGTAAGGTGGAGAATGAGCCATCCTTGTTGTGTTTGTGATAAGAGGCCTGGATTGGAGGTAACTTTGCAAATCTCAATCGGCCTCTGATGGTTTTTTATTCAAGCTGTCATAAAACGTTTTGACAGGCCATGGCTATCTCGGCATACCAATGTGAAATAGTGCTGGCATAGATTTGAAGACATTGTTAGAAGAAAATGGTAGGAGGATTTAAAATGTAAATCTGAATTGCTTAGGTAAACCCCTCCATTGTTTTTGTATCTTTAAATATAGCACTTGGGGTCACAGAGAGCTGAGAGGTATAAAAATGAAAGAGATGATATTATACTAAATGCAGTGCTTTAAAAGCTGCTTTAAAAATAGTTACTTGTAAATTTTGGTGCTAAGTGTTTGTGGTAAGTTAAGTTTTTGAAAATCCAATCTAGTATCTCTACAGGTAAGAAGGTTGCTTAGAGGTCCTGGAGCAGAAAGACACCACGCTGTTTTTCATGTCTCTGTGACCAAGCTGGTGACGACAGCCCTGTATTCCATCTTATTCTGTCTATGGTTATCAAACAAAATTAAATACTAAGCCTTCAATCAACAGATGATGAAAAACTAGCCTGGGAGAAAGTGATTTACACTTTTAAAAGTGCTACAATTTTAAAAAGACTGTGTATGCTAACTGTCCTGATTGACTTTCTGGATAACCAAATTTCTTGAAAGTAAAATGAGAGAAACCATTGAGTGAACCATTTTTCATTATTTCTGGATCAACTATTAAATGTTAAATAGCAGCTTTCATATTAATTTGTTTACACTTTCACAAAAAAAAAAAAAAAAAAATCACAGATAATGGAGATGAGGAAAGACATTATTTAGCTAGCATATTCCCTTTGTTTATCTACTCAAATACAAGAATATATAGTCGATATTTTCCTTCAAGGACATAATGGAGACTTAGAAAGTGAAAGCAGTAGCTCTTCTGAGGATGTGAAAAGCTTATAATGTATCTGTGAGAGGCAAATTTCTAAACCATCACTCCCAGAATAGCAACATTTAAGTTACATCAGATTTTCAATGACTTCTTTAAAATTAGCTGCACTGCAAAGTGCATGATGAGTAATTCTCGTCCCATTATTATTTTCCACCCTTCTCGTACAGATTATAAACTGATTGACAAAAGCTGCAATGATGTCACTACTTGGTTTAATAATCACTGCATTTAAATTAAAAAATTTAGGTAGCATCAAATCCAAATTAATGGAGCATGAACAAATTCCAGCTGATCTGATTTTGCTAGGGCAGAAAGGTGAAACAGAAACCTTGATCTGATTTCTACTGGACTTTTGGGCTAGAGCTACTTCTTTAAAGAGTCACACACTGAGAAGATGCTATAAATTTGTGACTAGTGGCTACTTAATTCTCCATATGATTCTTCATTCTCCATATTCTGATAATAGCTCCTGATTTTAACAAATCAAAAATAAGATAAACTATATTGATTTCATAAAAAGAAAAAATATCTAATGGATTTAAACTACCACTGCAATTATTGGTGAACAACAAAGGCTGCATACAGCATAGCATGACTACATGGCACCTTTTACCAATATGTGAGTTGCCAGATATGGGAGAAAACTGGAAATCCAGGCTTCTTATTTTTTATTTTATTTTATTTTTTTTTTATTATCAGAAGTTGTAGTAAGTTTAGTTCTATTACGTGATTTTTCAGTTGTGGATGAACAGAATCATTTTGCAACTTAGTTTCATCAAATTTCCTGAGTTAATGACTGATTTAGACCAATTTCAAACATTGTTAATCTCTCATGTCGAAATGATAATACAACTAAAATAAGAAAGGGCTAAAAAAAAAAGTTTTTAAAATAACTTTCAGATACAACTGAAACAATTCTTTCTCTTTTATTGCATAAGTTGTCCTCTCTTCTTAAATTTTCTCTTGTTACTAAGCAAAGAAAGACATATTTTATTGAATTTTTCCAGGGTTCTAAAAATTCAAGTGGTACCTAGGATTTTACAAAGAGAGTTTTTGGGTGCTATTTTTCACTAGGCAAGTGATTCTAGAACAGAGAAAACCTGTGAAATAGCTGATCTTTCTTTTCATATTAAATATTTTAAGGATTTATTTATTTATTTATAATATTGATGCTATTGTACAGAAAACAGCTTTTGAGCAGACCAACTTCATTGCTAGGGTGATACAGTGACTGTTGCTTTCTTAATCTGAACTTCGCCTGGGATAACGATCATACAGCCACTTAGCCAAAGACCTCTCAAATAATTCATCTCAGAGGAATCATTAGGATGGTGTGAAACATGTATTCAAAGGAAACAAAACAAAAAAAAAAGTGGAATGAAAACAATGGTATATCGTATACATGTATAGAAATAAAATTGTGACAATGTTGACTTTAATCTGCATTCTTTTTGTGTAGGTCACATTTTTACAATGTTTAACTTCCCACTTGCTACTTACACAGAATTTTTAAATTTCATTCAACTTTGTATTTCATGGTGTGTTATTTATTATTGTCTACAGTACTGCAGTTCGGGATTTTTGAAAAGGGGAAAAAAGCAAAACACTTACAATGAAAGTAAAGCTCTTCATCCCCTTCTTGATCAGCTTTGCTATAGCCGCAATGCCTAAAAAGAAATACGTCAGTTTTACTGGTAAATAATGATTTACTTCCTCACATATAAAGTCCCGACAACATTGGTCTTTCAGGCTGGGATTTTCAGCCTATGAGCACCTAGCTCCTGTAGGCCCTTTGAAAGTTTGAGCTATAATTCTCTTGACAGCAGAGGTTTAAATAAATCATGAGCAGTTGTAATCAAAAGGCTTTTGTATCAAATACGAGTTGGGACAGGTCCTAAAGATCCTTGTTCCTGTGAAAAGCTTCTATGGATAAGGCAGGGGATTAAAGAACTTGAAAGTAGAACACTATTTTACATGACGGTATTCTTAAACATACTGCTGTGTCTCTTTTTCTTGAATGTAAAGTCATTTAAAGGCTGATCAGATAAAGTGTCATGCTTCTCCACGTGAGAGAAACTAAACAGAAAGAGGAACTTTGAGGAGTACAGGTGAAGAGCTTGCTAAGGGTTCCTTTTACAGCACATTTACATACGACTGAAAGAACATCTTGATTTAAGTGTGTCTTGCTAAAGTAAGCAGAAAAACTGTATAGTTGATAATTGGATTTGAATTTGGAATGAAAATTGTCCTTAAAAAACATGAGTTCCTTATAAGTTTTGCAAATTTCCATTCCAGATTACAATATGCCTTAAGAACCCACAAAAGTGGGGTCAGATGTGCTTATGCCTATGTAAGGCACAATACCTTCGTCCAATGATGAATCCAAACACCATGAAGACCAGAATGATGGTTCCTGCTACAGCAACCACAGCTATGATAATAACAGGATTCTGTTCACTGGAAACAGCCGTGGCTGTAAATAGAGAAAAAAGCAGAGATTAGCTTAATATTATTCCCAACAAAGGAGTTGCAAAAAAAATTAAATCAACCTTCATGAATTGCAGACTGTTAGTTTATTTTTTTAGTTGCCTACAATTATTAATTTGATGAATTTAATCTAAAGGAATGCCCCTATCAGAAATTCACTCAAATGCCGGATGAGTTAATGATCACATACAGGGAATAAAAAAGGCCAAAATTAACTTGGTCAAAGTCATACAACCATGTGCTGAAAGCCAGCACCAGCCAATTTAACTGCCTTCTGGTGTAGTGTCTTCTGCTTTGTTCAGTGGTTGACCCCTTCCTAAAAGGGAGGAGGACTTCTCTTTAAAGGGGTACAGTAGGAGAATGTTCCTGCTCCTAGCCACACTGCTAAAAATAGTTGATATGACTTTAATGGTAGTATGAAATAGTATCTTAAGTGTAAGATGAATTTTTAAGATGAAACATTAACTATCTATTAACACAGACTTCTTAGCATATTTATCTCTCTTACTGCTATTAATCATTGTAAATTGATATTATCACTTAAAATTTGTTTCTGTTAGCACTGAAAAGGTGCTTCCACATACACAAAATGGAATTCTCTATGCTTCAGAGCATTTACATGCCAAAATATCTACACGCTATCATTCTTTTTATTCATTTATGCCAATTTTATTAATATATGCAAATGTCTGCATGTCACATTAATTTAAACTGAGGATGTAAATACTTAGCCTGAGAACCCTCAAAGTTTGTTAAATACATTGCTTGCCACTCAGCTAATGAAGGTGGTCATATGCTCAGCTGTATTAAATGAGCACAACTCTACCGAACTCTGCAGAGGTATAGTGATTTGTAACAAGAATCTGGCCCAAGAGACTGAGAATAAAGGAAGAAACATCAGGCAGTGATGCTGAGAAAGGGACTGTGGAAGTGTGAGTCCCAAAAAAAAAAAAAAAAAAAAAAAAAAAAAGAAGATACTGACATCTGATTAACTAAACTGTAGATGATACGTTAATATGGTTAACTGGTTAAGTCCCGGCAGTGCTACCTAAAGATGAAGATTTTATGAATTCCACAGAATCTTCTGGGTGCAGATTTCATAGGTTCCCATAGAAACAAACCATCCAATCTTTTCTTTGCTGTGTCTTGGCAGAAGTAAACCAATCAACATGATTTATTTTGTCACTGAACTGTATTACTTACCACCCCCCCCAAATAAAAACCCCTTTGTTGTGCTTCACAGCATAAGACAGCACCTCTGTATTGAGGTGAAATTCCTGCAGCCCCCATCCCCCAATTTTATTTCCTAAAGAAACTATAATTCCTCACCTAATGCAGGTGAGGAAGGTCTCATTATTCTTATTGGGCTTTAACTGAAAAGAACAAAGGTGTTTTTTTGACTAACTACAACTTTCTGAGATACCCAGTCAATGGGGTATTGCTATAGGCCTGCACATATCCCATTTGTGCAACCTTTAGGAAATTAGTGGTCACTATCTTGTGACATAAGGGCATAAGTAATGGGGTATAAGTGGAAGGGGTATAAGTAATACAACTCAGGTTCCTGAAAAACTACCTGCCCATCAAACTAGACAGCCTCAAACATGAGAATGTTGAAGTTATGTAAAATTTCCTAAAATATTTCTATTCCTTAGAACTTGAGTGCAAACCTCACCTGGGAGTCAAGACAAGGTGGCATTTTGTCCCAATGGCCAGTGTACAAAGCTTTATCCATCTAACAGAGTTTGGAAAAACACTTTTCCAAGCTTGCCACCTAATCTAGCAGCCACGTTGAGTGCATAGAGGTTGACATGTGTGAGTGGGTTGCTCTGCATGACTGCCTCACAGATTTCCAGTTATTTCCAGTTAAACCATGCTCAGGCTCTGAAGGCAGTACAGGGACCAGCTACAGGTGACACCTAATCTGACATTATGATATCTTCTTATCTAAAGGAATGAGAGAGTGTTTAGTTTATAGGACACAAGGTTACCTTCTATGTACAGGGCTGGAGGGATGGGGAATACCCAAAAACCCTGGAGCATTTAAAAGAGGAGATTAGCTATAAAAGCTGTGCAGCTCCTCCAGCAACAATTTTTCATGCAGGCAATCTCAGCTACAGAGAAGAATTCCTGATGAAGTGTACATGAAAGCTTCAACAATATATTGGAATCATGCGGGCCAAATGTCACATTTTTAAATATTATTCTTATAATATTTATTCTTATTATATTATTCTTATTATGTCTTCTATTAAATTTTGCAGCAGTTGTTTATTTCACAGAATCACAGAATTTCTAGGTTGGAAGAGACCTCAAGATCATTGAGTCCAACCTCACAGCTAACAGTCCACACTAAACCATATCCCTAAGCTCTACATCTAAACGCCTTTTAAAGATTTCCAGGGATGGTGACTCCACCACTTCCCTGGGCAGCCTGTTCCAATGTCTAACAACCCTTTTGGTAAAGAAGTTCAGACATCATAAATATATTTTACATCTGTATGCTACTTCAACATTGCTCGATTTAAAACTATTCATGGCAAAAGCAAAAGGCAAAATTTTATTCCTGCCAGGTTGCACTGAGTCCTTCTACTTTGCCAGTAAGACATGTAACAAGTGGCAAACTCCTCATCAGAGATTTTAGGCAGTACAAAGGTGAAGGGGATGTTGCAGTATTGTAAATAAGATGGCCTATTTTGAAAGATAACACAATCAACTTGTCTTGCTGTGACTGAGAACATCCAGGAGGGCTTTCTGGCTTTCAGGAAAACAGATGAGAGCACCGCTGAAATCTGTGTGTCCCCTGAGAGGTTGTATTAGGGAAGTTTTAACTCTGGTTTGTATACCTCTAGTCCTCATTGAAAAACAAAAAGTTTTCACAAACAATTGCACAATTTTCTAATAATTCTTATTAGAAAATGCCACCAACATTTTTAAACTGAATGTTTTCATTTATTCTTCTGGTTTGTTCTGCTTGATATCTAGAATACTTCTCCCATACTTTTGGAATTACAGAAAACACAGCAGCCTCTTTAGATTCACTGGCTACAAATAATTCAAGGTATCTTTTAGATAATTCAGTGGATCAAAAAAGGTAAAATTACCACTTAAATGATACTCTTTGAATTTATATTTTCTTCCAGGAGGATTTCTGTCTCTGATAAATGATGTTTCCAACAACAAAATTCAGTTACTTTGATCTGTGACAAACACAGCATGGAATATAAATATCCTACCTTCATAAAGCATTTTTGCTTTGTAATTTTACTATTTTTATGTAAATGTATGTATTTATTAAATATGGTATTAAATATGTATATTTTACATATCAGATTACATAATGGACATATACATAATTTGAGTTCCTCAAATATGGGAAAGTGGCCCTGCAGTTTTGATCACAATACAGAAACTGGAACATAATATAAAAATCTACTAAATCAACAGCACCAGTTGAAATTCCAGGTGAATTTCAGATAGGCAAAAGGACTATCTAACTGCTGGTTGAGCATTACAACTATATCTAATTTTAAAATACTTTGATAGTTTTGAAAGTCACATTCAGAAACCCACTGGAATAATGCCAATGACTCTTAACTGTAGCAGGTTTTCTGCTCACCTGTATATTCATCTGAGGTATATTTCCTAAAAATGATCTACTAAAGTTCTTACGAAATGCTAACGCAAATACAATTTTATTGACCTGAATGATTTGATAGTACTACAAATAAAATATGAGACACAAATATTCTTTTTTTTTTTTTTTTTGGTAAGAGAATTTTAAAATAATTTAATTAAATTTACTATCTTTTAACCAACATTTTAATTATTTCTGAAAACTATATGTGGAAAATTGGGGTTGTTTATCATTGATAGGAATTACATCCTACAATTTCCTCTCAATAAAATTGAAAATATGTTGCTTTTGAAATTTTATTTTGTGAATGCACTGCACATGGAATGTTAGAACACAAAGCTAGCCTGTGACAAAATATCTGCTGTGCATACTGGATCAGAATGTCGCTGGTTTTTATGTAGATTTTCATCACCGAGTCAGAAAAAGGGTACACGGTGCAAAAGGGCCAGTGATTCATTTATTCTAAGATTTCCTAACTTTCCACAAATTAATCAAACTCCAGTCAAGACTGTTTACCTCAGAAATGGTCTTTGCTCATCTTAGTGGCTTAGTATGCTTACATGCAGTATATAAAAAAATATTAGTGTAATGAATGAAATGTTTGGAAAACATCCTGGTCTAACAATTTTAGATTACTATGGACAATAAGTTAGATAATTAGCAGGAACATGTTACAGATTGTTAAAGCCTTTTCATTTGTTTTCCAGAAATTCATCCAAATACAAAATTACTTCTGTCTGTAACTCAGGATGCTGATGTATCTCAGGGATTCTGTTGAATTTTACTGCCTTTGTAAAGCAGTCTTTACAAAGTAAGAAATAAAAAAAGAGTAACTCTACAGATGAAAAGCATGCTATCAAACACACAGCTAGTAATAATGGTAATAATATTTTATTGTTGCTATTATGACAATTACTATTTTAATTATGTCTATCAGCTGTGTGCTGTTATTTGTTATTGAAAGCTTTTATATTCTGTGTGGAAACAAAATTAAGATCTAACTACTGTGTTGTTTTTTTTTAAGAATGCCCACAAATTCTTCAGGCGACACCTGGCTGCAGTTAAATAAGATGCAATTGTGTGTGCCTGTGTCTCAGATGTGCTGCATAAAGCACAGAGAGCAGAGCTGGTACCCATGGCTTCTGAAACTGTACATTTTGAATTCTCAGCTCCAAACTTGGCTGACTTGTCAGGCTGACCTGAAGCAAATGACCCAAACCCAAATGACCAAATTTTGCTGCCAGGGATACAGAGAGTTTCCATGAGCTGACTCATGACTAACAGTTCTCACTGGTTCAAGAGTTTATTTCCAAAGACCCCAAATCTGGAAGATTTTCTCCAAGTATGCATGAACATTATCAGTAGTGAAAAACGTATCTGTAATTTTTAGGCAAATAAGGGTGTGTGATTGGTTTCAGCATCAAAGAAAAAACAAACTCTCCCAAAATGTTATCCCCCTGCTGAAATGTCACAGCCAGATTCTCTAGTGAACTGTACTGAGTAAGTTCATGCTTCAGCTTCATACTTTCCATTACAAGGGTTACAGAAGGCTGGTTTTAGTTTACAAAGCTTGCAACTTTGAGCCCTGAAGAAACCTGGTGTCTTTGAGACTTCCCTAAACAAAATTGACTGGCCTAGGAAACCAGAAGATAGCAGGAATGGACGTACATCTGAAACAAGACACACACTTAGGTAAACAAAGCTATATAAATTTGTTTGTTTGTTTGTTTTTAGTAGGAAATCACACAGAAAAAAACAATAATAAATAAATAAATAAATAAAAGACCTAAAGAAGCCACCAATGGCTGAAATCTGCTCTTCCTTCCTCTCCTCAGTTACTGAAGAACCTAGTAGGGTTATTCAGCTCAACCTCTTCTAACCTCTAACTAACTAACCTCTTCTTTTGTGAAAAGAAAGTATGTGTTCAAGTGAAAAAAAAAAAGTTTTTTTCTTTGTGTTAGAAGAGGACATCAGAGAAGAACACGACACGCTACATTTTTCCCCGCTATTTATAAGAGTACAATTCATAGTCCTATGGTAAAACAACTAATTGAAGTTCATCCCTCAAAATATAATGACAAAAATTCACCTTCACTAAGAATTTCTTTTTTTTTTTCCTATTTTTAATAACATTGCCTCTAATGACTAATTTTTTGCTTTCTTTATTACTTCTGAAAATGCAAATTTCCCATAAATCTAAATGTTTACCTGTGGCTTCTTCTAGTGTGGCAACATCCAGTCTAGGGCTATAATTTCCATAACCAGCAGCAGTAAAAGCACGAATCTGGAAAACATACACTGTTCCTGGCTTTAGGTTATTAATAGAAGCTGAAGTGGACTTTGTTTTTACTGTTGAATAGGTTCTCTCCCTTTGATCCTGGAAACAATAAGACAAAAGATTTAAATGACATTTATAGGTCATATTTGATCATGGTTGCACATCAGCAACTGACAGCTTGCCTGGGTAGTTTATTTCAATCTGTTGAATGTTTTTTTTTTTTTTTTTTTTTTTTTTTTTTCCCAACATAAAAAATAAAGCATACTCTGTGGAGTATTTATTACAAAACACTGTCATTGAAATGAGGAGGTCTTAAGTGTAACATAAAATTCAAATGGGATGCTCATGTTGTTACTCACAAAATATCTAGACATAAAATGATTGTTTCTTTGGATCTGATTAGATTTGGAGTAATTTTGATGAAAAAATAGTTCAAACAAAACTTTCCAGGAGGATATGTAGGGATTAAACAGTTTAGGGGCAGGGAAATCTGTTATTTCATGGTCAGAACCTTTCTCTTCTTACATTCCAACACTTTAAAAAATTATAACAGTGCCAATGACTGGATCTTGCACAAATTCTGAGGTCTCTGTCTAAAACTTTTTAGTCTTTTCTCTGGCTTTTCTTGGGTTTTGACTCTATGGCATCAAGAAGAAGCCAGGGAGAAAAGCTCAGTATGACACCCCCCAAATCTGAAGCTGTACGATTACAGATGCTGAGTAATTGCTCACTTTCAAATGCTATAAAAGCCCATAGGTCCTTACGATATTCAACAAGCTCTACTTGTTCATCACATTTATTGATCCAGATTGTTTCAGCATAGATATATGCAGCCCTGTTGATTTTTGGTGCCAGATGCAACCCTGATTTGAAGGGCAGAAGAGATGAATTAAATAACCATCTGAATGCACCACATGATCAGAGAATCATGAGCCATACGAGACAGTGTTAATGAGATGGATACAGAGGGAAAGAATAAATCTGTAACTCATTTCAATTTACCAGCTAAAAATGATGGAGAACCTTTCCCTTTGCAGTCAACAAAGCAACAAAGGCTTTTGCTGAAACACAGGGTTCAAAACAACATATATGATTTCTTTTTCAAGAGATTCAGTAATGGCTTCTCCTGGGCCTTGCCCACTCTGTCATTTGAGCAAGCCCATCAGCTCAGCTAGCAACAATTTTTCATATCTTATACAAGAAAATGTAAATCATCTGTAAGTGAGGACCACGGTAGAATGTACATTGGTATGTGAGAAAAAACAGGAACGCTTGAGAGAGGAGAAACATAAATAATGAAACACTGTAAATAGTCATATATGTTCACAACTGTAAGCCACAATAGAATTTCAGTTTGGGTTTTGATGCATAAATGAGGCTTATTTGAATTGCCAGTTCTTGAATTTAGATATATGTATATATATTTAATAATAACAACAAAGAGGTAAAGATAACCTTATCTAGAAATATCAGAGTACAGGCTTACTTGGGAGATTTGGGGCATTTTCCATTCCAGCCCTAGCCAGAAATGAGGTGGAAGAAAAAAAAAAAAAAAAAAAAGCCACTTCTGAGAATATTTGATTTAATAGTTTGATTTAATTTGACTCTAAAAGGAGCTGAAACTCCAGGAGTATGAGAGGGGATAAATAACAAAACAGGTACAAAACTTAACTGCTTCTCTTGTTCCGAGCAAGAAGCTTATGAAGTACTTTTCAAGCTGATCTGCACTACCTTGGAAGGAAAGTAAGTATTTAAGTATTTGTTTTAAAATAGTCTCACTGAATTTAAGGCTTAAATTAATTATTTCATTATATCTGTGCCTGTTTGTGAGATAAGGTTTTTCTTCTCTTTTGTTAATTTTACCGTAATAAATAGAATACCAATGGCTTTCCTTCATTTAGAAAAATAACTTGACATCAGCTCTTGCCTTGGCAAACACAGGAAACTGGCCATGAAATTCCACTGCTTATTTAAAGTAACATTAATATGTAGATAAAATAATAAAAGTTATAATTTAACATTTATTATATATGAAAAGTCTAGTACCTTGGGCATTTTTCTGTTATCTTCCTCATGGTATTTACTTTTTTTTTTTTAATAGAACAGAAACTATCGTGGATATAAAAGCAAGCAAAATGGCATATATACATATATATATTTTTTATCTGTGTGTGCAAAGAACAGTTTTGCTTTTGGTAAATATGCATTTTTTGTAGTGTATGGACTTCATTTGTATGATTGTGTGAGGGAGAAAAATTGCTTGCCAAAATTAGTAAAATTATTTTTGGAAAAGAAAGGTTTAGCTATCTGTACATATCTGTTAAGTTTTGTCATAAGAGTTATTAAAGTGAACAACTTAAAGTGGGACTTAGAAACAACAAACAAACATTTTATTCCCTTCCCAATCTATATAAATATCTATTGATAAGCATATTTGTGTAATTCAACACTGCAAATTAGATGCAACACATTATATTATGTCCAATCTGGTCTGAATTTATCTAATTGTATGTTAGCTAGTAAGCTAATATGGTCTTTTTGATATAGAGGCACTATTGCCCTGTTTGCACAGATGAGATGTTCTCACAAGTGATCACAAAAGAGGTCCTTTGTTCATTTCTTTGTATTTTAGTCCTCCCTCCCTCCCTCCCTCCCTCCCTCCCTCCCTCCCTCCCTCCCTCCCTCCTCTCTCTCTTTCTTTCTTTCTTTCTTTCTTTCTTTCTTTCTTTCTTTCTTTCTTTCTTTCTTTCTTTCTTTCTTTCTTTCTTTCTTTCTTTCTTTCTTTCTTTCTTTCTTTCTTTCATTTTCCTCCCACTATGCTTTATAAAAAATATCAATATGCTATATGCTGCATTAAATTTCCTAGGGAATCTGGAGGAGACACACTTAGTCTGGGTCCCATGACAAGCTTATAGATGCATAACCTTTCACCCCGTTTTCATCCAGCTTATGGTTGCTTTTCAGGTTTTTGTTTTGTTTTGTTTTGTTGTGTTGTTTTTTTTTTTTTCTTCTGGAGTACTTCAAAGTTATCACGAATGAAGCCTTAGACACACGGAAAGGAATGGCAAAACTCTAACTGACATCAATAACAGTGCAATTTCACTCGAACAGAAACAGAGATCACCTCATCTACTATTGGAAAGCAGCCCTCAATTCATTACTGTATTGAGAAAAGGAGTGACAAATAAATCTCATGTTCCTGGGACTTTTTTTAAAAAGGACAAATAAGGAATACTTATCAGCTAAAACTGTAGGAAGTTTTCTGGAAGTTTTCAGACATCAAGTCTGAGCTGCTCAACTCACAAAATAATACCAAATGAAGTCAAGAGTTGTATTTGATGTCTCATCTCAAGACTGGAATCACAGTGACACAGAAGGAAATGAAACAAGCCTTAAAGACAATGTAGGAGCAACTTTAAAATGACAAATCTCACGGTAAAATCTCCACAGCCTAACTTAATAACAGGAATACCATGGGAAAAAATAATTAAAAAAAATAAAAATAAAAAAGGCTGATTTTGAGTGGATAATTCACTTCTAGGATACCTAAATACAATATATGGGACATATGATAATAATAATAATTGCAGGGAATCACCAATTATTAAAAGAGAGTGAAATCACTGTGACAGAAAAAAATGGGATAGTTGATAGTATGGCTATGGTTTTAACATTGTTCCACAATTTGGTGAGCCAACACAAGGCAAACAGCACATTGTTGTACATTACAGATAATCTAAGCACTTACTTTCTCATAATACTTGATTTCATATTCAGTAATGACTCCATTGGGATGTTCTGGTTCCTGCCAGGAAAGCTCCACACTTCTCTGCAGCACTCTCTCTTTCATTACTCCACTAACTTGTGAGGGAGCTGTTTGGACAAGATGTATCAATAAATAATAAGAAAATTTGTTGGATGCCTAAAATCAAATGTCATTACTGATCCACCCCATGCTGAGCCACTTTCATTAAGGTAAAAGAAAGCACCTTTTCATAGCTCACAATTCAAAGCTAATGAATATTCAAACAGGACCCTATTACTGTTCATAAACTTAGAATGGAAATCAAATTAAAGTGCAAACAGCAAAAAAGTGGAATTGTTCAAGTTAGTCCAAAACCCAGATTGATGGGAATAACAATTAGGTAAGTGAATTCTGATTAAGATAACAAAATATATTTTTAGATTGATCTGTGGTAAATTAAGAGTCTAAGTATTTATTGCATATGTTTCAGAAATGATTATGAAAAGAAAAATAATGTGTTAGAAACAAAATTGAATTTTAGGCTGATTTCATGTAGTTACCAGTTCTGTTTAAAAAATAACCTGTTGCATTATCTGATTACATCATCACTCAGTGGTGAAAACAACTTTGTTGAGAGACTAAAACCCCTCTTTTGCATTTGCTCAAACCTTTCCAGGACATTCTGTCTTTAGTATTGAAGTTTCCGTCTTTGGTCTTGGTGTTTTGTGGAAGTCTGAGACAAAAGCAGGTCTTATGAAAAAAAGGGGTCACTCTCTTCCTCCACCTCACTGCACATAGTTATGCATACACACACACATATACATAATTTCCTAATAAACAACACGCAAATCCAAACACCATTTGAAATTTGTAAAAAGCAGTGTATAAGCATTATAGAGACATTGTCTCTCACTTAAAAATGGTTAAGAATTAACATAATAAAATGAGTAACTGAAAAAGTAATTTTCCTGATCAGGTTACTTCGTGTTTAGCAAAAAAGAAAGACAGTGGATTTACAGCTGGTAGGTAGTTCCAAAGGAAACCTAATATTACACCTTTCCTCCACATGCTGCATACATGAACATAGCACAGAAATAGTCCTATGAAATTATAGCTCTTTAAAACAAACAAACAAACAAACAAACAAACAGCTATATCAGCTCTATCTATGCAGAGCTTGGTCTTGTTCCTTTTCAGTTTATTTGAAATAATTAAATTATTTTCAAGAGTGTTAACACTGCTCACATAAAAGACAGAAGAGAGGACCCAATTGCACATTCTCTCCCCTCTCCCCCCACACCCCCCTCGAGCCGTGGCATTTAGGCATCTAGGCAAAAGTAAAATGATTATGACATTTATGTGTATAAGAAATAGATGTATTTCACTGTATTTTGAGAGCAGATTCATAGACAGGAAAGTAAAGAAAAATTAGAGATAAATTTATTTATAACTACTATTTTGAAAAAACATACTGAAAATTTAATATTTTTTTACAGAAAAAAAAAAGATCAGCTTTCTTTCAGACCTGCAGACAAAGCTTTCATTAAGTAAAATTATTCCCATTGATTTCATACCAATAAAATTATTTTACAGAACAAGGATATTTCGATGCAACAAGTAGGTGAATTTCACCTTCATTTTCACCATTCATCTCAAAGTCTAATTACATTAATTCCCATTCTAATATTCTTTAGCACACCCACTTTCCTTAATTTAAAGAATACAGAAATAAAACAATGAGAATACGTATCTCTGTTAGCAAAGATAAAACTATAATGATAAAGTAAAAATCTTTAAAGCACAACCAACATGATAATCTTCTAGTAAACTTAAAATTTGATTGTTAACTTCATATTTTAATCATGTTTCTAGCCTTTTGTATTATAACGTATATAGTTATATAGGTTTTAAAATCAAATTTATTTACATTTCATTAAAGACTGCAGGAATCCATGAAAATTAAGGATAGAAGCCATGCATAATTTTCATTATAAACTATTATATCTATTATTCAATATAATCAAAGTTGAGGACCCCTTAATGTAGGCTGCCAAACTGATAAAATCATGAAATTATGCAAACACCATGGGTGATAAAGCATTTCAGAGCCAGGATCTATCTCTTCTTATATTCTCTTTCTAAAAGCTTGGAGTATTCTTACTCTCTAATTAGCTTCTTTTCTCTTTCTTTTTCTTTTTCTTTTTCTTTTTCTTTTTCTTTTTCTTTTTCTTTTTCTTTTTCTTTTTCTTTTTCTTTTCTTTTTCTCTTTTTTTTTTTTTCTTTTTTTTTTCTTTTTCTTTTTCTCTTTTTTTTTTTTTCTTTTTCTTTTTCTTTTTCTTTTTTCTTTCTCTTTCTCTTTTTTTTTTTTTTCTTTTGTAGCTAAGAGTGTGGAATGCAGCAAACTAATTTACTCTGTCTAATTTTCTGTACCATGATTAACTAGTTGTCTTCTTTGTCTAAATGAGCAGCACAGTATTGTGGCTGAATTTCAGAGAGGTCATTATGTTTCATGTATAATGTTATATCTCATCCAGATTAATGTTTTAAAACTGTTAGTTTTACATTTTTAGATATCCAAAAATTTTAATGTTCATACTTCTAATGAAACAATTTTATAGGTCATTGGAAATTGCTCTCAATATTCACTGCCTTTTGTTTTACCTTATTATTATTTTTTCATTCTGTTGGTCATAGCATTCACTTTTTTAAGCATTCAAGCAAAATAAACTCACTTCCTCTGGCATTAGTGAAGTCTGCAGATGTGGGGAAGGAACAGCAATGTGGGGAAGGAGGAACAGAGAAGGGGGAAGATGAAACAGAATAGAGGAAGTGAAATATACTGTACAAGATTCCCACATAACATCCCCACATAGTATACACAAACAGGCATATTCCTTTCTGAAGGGATTTCCATTAAAAAGAAAATCTGAATGATTTATCAGCATTGCAAGCTAATATGCAAAAAGTCATAAATAAATGAGCTTTATTTCCTGGTAATTAATATTCTTTTCCTTCAAGAATGATGAGATTAAGAGGTTTTTGTTCGTTTGTTTGTTTGTTTGTTTGTTTTCCTAGCTGAAAGCATTCTACCATATTTCAATGGTAGAAGAACCCACATAAGGTGGAAGAAAAAGCCCAGCACTGCAGACTCACTGCAGGTCAAAAATGTTGGTAATTTTGACCTAGATATGTCTTTGACCTAGGTATGTCTTTGATGCTCTGAAAATGATAAGGTTGTATATAATTCCCATAATGGATGATATTCCTAAAATGCATTAAATTATCTAATCTTATTTTGTGTCCTACTTAGAGCCCTGACATTTGTTCAGGGAAGAAGGGAATAGTCGAATGGGTTGAAGCCAGAGTGTCAAAGTACACCTGGCAAAGTACACCATCCTATTGCCACTGGAAGAAAATCTCTGTAAACTAGAGCAACTGCATAAGCCAATTTATTGATGTTAAATGTACATGTTAAATGTGTTAAGTGTACATGCTATCTTTATCCTGCCTTTTTGGTTGCATTTCTGTGCTTAATGAAAGCATACAGGTCAGAAGCATTTTATTCTTTTTTTCTATTAAAATCATTTCCTCTGTATACTCTCTGTACCTTTCTTACAGACTGTTTTGCATTTGTATTTTATTTGTTCTTGCTTCCTGATACCTCATTTTAAGCCTTTAGCCCACGTCTCATTGCCTACCCATGTTAATTAATTAATAATTTATGGTTTTAAAGCAACTATCAGCAAGCTTAAAAATGAGTTAAAGTTTGCAATTCAACCCTAAATACAAACTAAAATTTGCTATTAAATCAGATTAAAAGATAAATCTATAAAAACAGAATTAAAAATACCATTTTTTGTTCCCTTTGCTAGCTAAAATAGTAAGTTAAACACAATTTATTTTTTTTTTCTTTTAGTAATTAATTTTTGCTACTGCAACTATAACAAAGTTGTTCATGGTGAAGACACTTACAGAATTTGTAGACAACTAAGTATCCAGTCCAGAGTGATTTGAGCATGCATAATCCCTACTGAATCTTTTCAGGTAACAAAGAAGCATCACTTGTCAGGATCATTATTTCCATAATATATTACACCAGGGGATACAGGCTGTTCAAAACACCATTTGCTACCAACTTTCTTTCTGATATACCTCATCTCCTCCTTTACTCCTTCCTGCTGACACAATATCCAATGCATCAAACATACGCAGCCTCTCAGGGCTAACAGGCAGATGTACCTACACATGCTGCATAAGAAAGTACTTCTAGAATGACAGGTTCTCAGCACACTCATTCACCTTTTTAAAATGCTTCAAATATACCATTCAGCAAAAGGAAAAATTGATTTTTCACCAGGTTTCAACATCACAGCCACAGAGAAATATAACTCTGCTGGGCTTTACTGATAAAGCCTTCAAGTTATATAGATTTCAAGCTGGTCATCATTTTATCAAGTTATAGAAGAAGTTAAAACTGAGGTGTCAAAAAGAGCAGGATATTCCAAGGAAATATCCCGTTCCAGGGAGAATATTGTGTCTGGTAGACTGATGTGCTACATTCATACTGCTAAGCCAAGCATATAGTATATTATTATATACCAAATATACATGCATAGAAAATTGCAGTGTTGTTTAGAAGGCATTTTTTTTAGTCCAGAGTTCTGTGAAAATATTTTAACATGATGTTACTCATGCCTTAGCTCTGTCATTAACTATTCTCTGGCTCTCATGCCTAACATTTCTCTTCATTTGAAGTGTACTTTCCAAAAGACAAAGACAGATGCAAAATTATTTTATTTTGCAATTTGTAACTGAAAAAAAAAAAAAAAAAAAAAGTACAAAATGCTAAAACAAAGACATATAAACTGAAAAATGAAAACATGAAACTGGACTTACACAGACTTACACATACAGGAGAAGCTAGGTATTATGTGCTGATTTCTAGCACAAAATCAACTCTAACACTGTTTTCATTAAGTAAAAAAAAAAAAAAAAAAAAAAGTTGTCAACAAAAGAAATCTACTTAGCTTTTTCTAGGGATATGGTTTAGTGGGGACTGTTAGTGTTAGGTCAGAGGTTGGACTCGATGATCTTGAGGTCTCTTCCAACCTAGAAATTCTGTGATTCTGTGATTCTTTTCGGAGATTTATTCAACCTCTGCATAATGAATGTGTCTAAGTTTCATCTGGCAGCATGGAGACTTTTCATCTGATACTTTTAAAAAAGTCTCTCTAGAAACAGCATTTCTGAGTTGTTAGTAATTCATGTCTATAAAACAAATTATTAAAAACCCTCAGGAATGAGGGTTTTCAATTCTGCAGAAAGTTTCCCAAATGGAGGTGAGTAAATGCTCCCAGTGCAGAACCAGAGCCCATGTTAATAAATGCAATCAAATCTTCGTTTACATCTCTGGTTTCATGATTTATTATAGAAAGGCTAAAAAGAAAGTGGGCTATCAACCTTCCTTAACTATTTTTTCATATATATATATATATATATTATTTTATAATAGCAGTTGTGTGCTTATGGCAATCTAAACTTTGTCTTGCTACTGGCTAAAATCAACAGTAACACTCGCTCTCATTTCACGGGACCCCTGTAGTACTTCCTGAAGGTCAAAAATTCTAGCCTTTGACCTCTTTCCTTTTCATATCCCAAAGACATGTAGCAAGTATTCAAAAGCACTAGCTTTTCACACAGCAGCAATGATATCATTTTTTATATCCCTGTAAAACTGTATCAACATACATTTTACATTACATGAAGCATTAACAACAGTTTCCTGCAATGGAAGGTAGCAGGTAGGGTTGCTTTGAGTATGTGGTCTGAAGGGGACATTGCTAACAGCAGTAAATAATGGCAATACAGAGATATACGCATCTCAATAGTTATAATATAATCAATTATTTCTTTGTAAAATGTCATCACTGTCTCCTTTCTGGGCAGAAATCTTTAAGCAAAAGGGTTGCTTTGCCTGTCCAGCTCTTTTAACTGTGATTGGCACCTGGCTTCTTACAGACAATAAACACAAAATTAACACATGTATATGTATATATGTGTGTGTATAATGAAAACAGTAGCAAAGAATTATACTGTTGTTGGCTCTTCAATGGTTGTTCAGGAAGAGAATACAAAACTCCCTGTACTGTGTTACCATTCCTATACCACTGTTACCCAAATGGCACCCTTCCACACTGCTTTGCTTACTAATTTGCTCCCAAGAGAAGGAGTGTAAATTAAGGCAGAACTTGGCCTCCCACTGAGCTCTGGTTTGTTTTGAGGGGAAATGTATGCATCAGGATTGCCAAAACTACTAGATAAGATCTTAAGATCTGTAAGTGAAGAGATTATACACCTTGAGGAATTACAGCAGTTGTTGTCAAAGGCCTGGGGTTAGCATAGGGCACCACTCTGGGTATTATGCTGGTATGAAGCAATGTGCCTCTGGACATGCCCTGTTATGCTCACTTTTGAGGAGCAATATAGATATCACCTAAAGCAAAACCTTTACAATGGTTTGCAGGTACTGGGCAAATTTTAAGACCTTACTAATTTCTCTTATTCATTTATTCAATTTCCCATAAATATACAAAAAAATTATGTGAAAGAAAAAATAATATATACATTTCATAGCATTGCACCATGTCAGTGCTATTCAAGCCATGACTAGCCACAGCTGGTCCTTTGAATGCTTGATAAAATTTTCCTACGTGTAATCCCCATGTTTACACTAAGATGTAAAATAATTTTCATATTATTTTTCATGATACACATTCATACATCAGAAAAGAGAATGGTAGCTCTTAAGCTGAACATTATTAAATGGATAAATGGAAATTTATAAGACTTTCTTTTTTGTTAAAGTATATTTCTCTGCCCTCAGTTAAGTCTCTACGTGACAAAGAAGCCCATGATAAAAGGTTATTGAGTACCACTGTATTATGCCATTAGTACCCATTGCTTTGGATCAATGACAGCAAAATTCCCCACTGTGTTTATAAGCTACAGTGTTCAAAAAATGACCCAAATAAATCAGATATTTTACACTAACAATATCCTACAGAGAAGCCATTTTAACTTCCTTTCTGACACGCTTTACTTTCCGGCTCATAAATATAACACAGAGTGCTTACAATTTTCTGTAAGCCATGAACCGAGGCACATGTGGCCCTCTAAGCACCTGGGGATGTCAGGAATATATGGTAGCAGGCAACATACTCAAGTAATACTTGACTGCATTACTCCATTGATTTTTTTCCCATTGCGTTTGTAGTTGAGAAACTCCTAAATTACCTGCTGATTTAAGGAGAGCAACAGAAATACTAAATATCTGAATACTTTTGCAAATCAATTAATAAATAGAAGTCAAAAATGAGAAAAAAGAATAGATTCTGATTTTCCCTAATATTACTAGAAAAGTTCTAAGAAAACTTAAGCTTAAAATATCCAATATGCAGTCATTTAGTAAGTTAATTTACCAATTCATTTTAAATAGTTAGTTTTTGGTAATTCCTTCATCACCCTCAATCCTGCCAGCTGGATCAGTTTTATATACTATCTACTATGGCAAAATCTGGAGGAAAGCAAAAAAAAAAAAAAAAAAAAAAAAAAAAGAAAAGAAAAGAAACTAAATACATATATAAATACATTAGAAAGATCGGGGCTGACAGTCTGTCTGTCACATTTTTTTTTTGTTGTTGTTTTTGTGTTGTTGTTGTTGCTTTTTCTGGTCAAAGTCTATGTCTAGACCCATTCTATGAACTCCCCTGTTTCTTTTGCCTGACATTTGGTACAAATATTATTGTCATGTCTGTATCCCATTTCTTCCCAAACTGGCAACTTGGGCATCAATCAGTGCTGAATGGATGCTGAGTTGCGTAACAAGTGACAACATCGTCTCCCAAGGTATCCACAACTCTTGCTTTGTGAATACGTTTTGACATGTCAGGCACAAACGTGATTCTTACAAATGTGTTAGACTAGCTAGCAAACCAGCCTTACAAATAACAGAAAGAGGCTTTTGTTCTCATGCAGCATTTGTTTTCCTTTGCAGAAGAAATATTTCTATGTTAATTAGATTTTTCTTTTGTTCTGCCTTTTTGTGTGTGTGTGTGTGTGTGTATGATTCATCTTTCATAACTTTTTTTTTTTTTTTTTTTTTTAGCTGAAACATCTGCCACTAGCCTTTCAGTAAATCCTTGACACATAGGTATTACTCTTCATTAAGGAAAACAAAACACTACAAAACTCCAAAAGATAAGGATACTCTTTTCCCTGGTGGACTACTCAGACACATTATGTTTTCCTTCTGTCTCCAGTCATCTCTGCTGGCAAGTGTCAATTACAGACACAGGTTTTAGGGAATGGAAGGATAAAGCACAATTTACAAATCCTTTCCCCTGGAAGCAGACAGGTGTAATGACTGAGACTGTTTGCTGTAATTGAATTTCATGCTGTCATCTATTCAGTCACAAAAATGTCAGCTTCAAGGATGTTGTTCATGAAAAGAAAAAAAAAATTACCTTAATAAATTCTTCTTGCTACAGTATAGCTAATATTGTTATCCCAGTTGATTTGTCTAAAAGTAAAAGTTGCATTTGCAGACATAAAATATTATATGAGGTAGTGACTTTGGAGGCCTATGGACCAGTACAATTACGTTTATTTAGCATAGGATGTCCAAGAGACAGTTGAATAAATTCCAGCCCCATAACAAAGAATTTCAAATATTAATGGAAAAGCATATAAATATTCCACAAAGATGTCATCACAAAACAATAATTATCACTGTGCCACAGGTTTGATCAAACTGGTGCTTTCAAAGATATAACTGTTCAGTGGTGAAAAAACATTGCTCTAGTAACATTCCTAAAGTGTGTGCACAACTTCTGTTTCAGCCTTCCAAATTCACGTGAAATGCATTATAATGGCACTGCTAAGGATGGATGCATTTCTGAGAGCAGCTTGAGTGAGATTCCTCAAAAAAATGGCTTGCAATTTTGTATAGTTATAAACCTGTATTTTTTTTTCCAAACAGTGCTACATCTCTCATATTTTTATATATCCATCTGGGAATCTCTACTTCAGTGATAAACAGTAGAAGTAACAAGCCTGAAGTTAGTGAGTATGCATGGGAGTGAAACTCATGTCTGTGAGAGGAAGGTTAGACACAGCAAACAGTTCATGACTCCCTTGGTCAGGGCTTGTCAAAGACGCAGTCTCACTGATGAAAGCGGGGTCACTACTGTGGAGAACTACCACTGACGTAAACACAATATTCAACATTTCTCTAAAAGTATAAAAAATTTCAACATTTCAACAACTGAGGAAACAATGAACATTTAAAACAATGTTGAAATTAGCATCATGCAAAAGCAGAAGGAAAATCCATTATCTCATAGGAAAAATATTTTGTAAAGTGAAGCTAACTGAAGCTCGCTAGATCTTTATATACAACATAAATTAACACCTACCTATTAAACAGTAGAATTACTATAGAGATAATGCACACATTTAAATGCACACACATTAAAAATAAAATGCACAAAACTTTGGTTCCTTTAGATTCTTGTCTTTTTTTTTTTTTTGCCCAAGAAATAATATTAAAAAATGTAACAGGAACAAAGCACTTGTAGGACTTGTGTAACTGTATTTATATGATAAATTGTCACAATTCTAAAACAATTGTATCCCTACTATCTACTGCACAAAAAGCACATTCAAAATATTATTTCCAGAAGACCTTTGGGTAGATGTTGGTTCCTAATTCCCCTTCTTTTTTTTTTTTTTTTTTTTAAAACAAAATAAACAAACAAAAACAAAACAAAACAAAAAATCACAGAATCTCAGCATTGAAGGGATCACATATCCTTCATTGGATGGGACCCATGAGGATCACCGGGTCCTACTCCTGGCTTCACACAGGACAAACACCAGAAACACTTTTGATTTTGTTGTTGTTGTTGTTTAATTTTGTTATTTGAGAACATATTATGGTTCAACATGTCTCTGGCTTCTGCTCACTTGAAAACCTTGCACAGAGACAAAGACTTGTCTGATGTAGGAATAAATTAAATTGGATTACATCAATCATTTAAATTAAAGAATTTACTATGTGGTTTTAAAAGCTGTACAGAATCATAATCTTTCTACAGACTTTCTAGTGGCTTCATTTCTCTGAATGTTAGGAGACTCTAAGGGGAACCCAAGTTCTTTATCCAAAGGTTAACTTCTTGGAAAGTTAGATTAAAAAAATGTCAATTGCGCAAATTATAAGCCCATTTAGTTTTCTGATTAGTTCTACTTTTAGACCAGCACTTAGGGCTTGATTCTGACCCCTCATCAATTATATTTTAGTTCAGCTACATTGATCTTAGCTAAGTTATCCTTGCTTTATACCAATGGAAATAAGATCAGAATCAGGTCCTAAGGGTAAAGTAATTAAAAATTTAATTATCACAACTGATCATCTAGCATTGCTACACAATTAATTGGTTTTATTTTATTTTTTTAACAAAAAGATTTTGGATTTCTTTGCCAATTTCACAGATAGGATTTTTACTTTTTTATTTCAGAAATAGTTCTGGATGGGATCCAGACAATTTAACTTAGACAACTTGGTGCACCTACCCTTTAGGCAGCTACAGCTCTCGTAGATTAAGTGCTTAAATTCTCTAAATAGTTTCACTCCCTGTGACAGAGTGGTAAGTGTGTTAGAGAGATCCAGAATAGATCCTGACTGTTTAAACTGAGACCCATAAATTTGACATCTTCATTTTAAGACCTGGGAAGAACTTATTCCATTGTATACACAGCGAACATAGGCACTGATTTTAGGAGAAACTGATTATCTGGCACACCAAGTAAACATGACGCCTAACACATAAATATTTTTTTATGAGAGGTGGACTCTTTCTTTTTCACACACCATCTTTTTACTCTTATTTACTCTTTTTTACTCAACATTTACTCTTATTCCTTGCAAACTTAAAGAGGATTCCTTTATCCTTAAATCTTCTGAAGGAAATTAGTCCAGGGTCTACTCTGACTGACCTCTCATGCAAATCTAGCAAGATCCATCTTTCTGCATGCAACAGTGTAAGTTTAACTCTCAGTGAGCTTTAGGTAGTTCAGCAAGCTGCTGGTTAAATACCATAGCTACTCATTTAACTGAAACTTCAGAACTGTAGGCAATGAATTTAAAGCTGAAAAGATTAAAGCATGAAGCAACATTGGAAGGAGGAGATATGGGGATACGCAAACTAGCTAACTCAGGGTTTGATTCTCTTTCAGTTTTTAATGGTGTGATTGCTGTGAATTACCAGAATTTTAATCAATATCCAGGGTGAAAAAGTTGAAAAAGGAGATTTTTGTAGTAACAGAAGGCCATGTACAATTTTAGACGTGTTAAAGTTAAAAAAAAAAAAAAAAAAAAAAAAAGAGAGAGAGAGAGAGAGAGAGAGAAAGTTCATTCTATTAAATTACAGAATTACTCAGTACATTGGCCAAATAAGCAAAAGTGTATAAATAATCCTTGAACAGTTTATTGCAGTTTTATTTATCCCAAATAACAGAACTGACTCAGAAATGACATGCCATTCCATCACTCGCAGTGAAGATATAAAAAGAGAACAAGGTTGGTCTGTCTCTCACACTTTATATAGTATGTGCTGTCCTGTTAAATAAAAGTATGGAAAAATAGTGTTTACATATCTTACGAGTCTTTCAAGGTCGTAAAGGATACAAAAAAAAAAAAAAAATGTAAGACTGGAATGACACAAGAGAAATGAAACTTGAGTCATACCCACAGCACTATAATGTGTTTAAAACAAACAAACAAAAAAAAAAAAAACTATTTTCCTACACAGAGTGCGTAGATCATTTTTCAATTACTGTTTTTCTATGAAAGAGGCTCCAACTCTGCAGTAGAAAATTATTGCTACCTACTGGTAACTATAGTGAAAAAATTGCATTCACCACCAACATCAAAAGACTAAAATTTAGTGATTCTAAGGCATATCACCAGTAGAGCTATTTACATGAATGAGAATATCATAAAATATAGTTTATATTTAAACTAGCTAGAGACCACTGTGTTAATACCAGAACATGCAAAACAGAATCTAAAGGTTACATGGTATCTAGACAGCATCAGAAATAGGCCTATATTCTCTTAATATTAGTCTATTGCCTTATTCACTTGAACATGTTCCAGTGTAATTATTTATTCTCATGAGTGTATTATAATACATGCATTAAAATAGATATACATCAGTATCAGGAACATCTATAGCTTGTTTCTTTAATGTATATGGTCTCAGCATTGTTTACAGTATGAAATGAAAAAAAAATATATCAGTATGGGAATTTTGCATGATAATAAATACATAATATATATAAATACATGCATATATATAATATATATACTGAATGTTCATTACTTTCTCTTAACTGTGTATATAAAAACCCTGCCTTAGAAAATAGCTATGCTAAAATTCTTAGAAACTGCTCTCTTGATCAATCTATTACCCAGGTTACTTACTAATCAAAGGTGTATTGCACAGACACTTGGGTATAATAATAAATATTAATAAAAAGTATATATATGTATGTTCTGATTGACCAACAGTAATTGAATTAGTCATAATATAAGGCTGACAATTATAAGGGCATGTCTTATTTTAAATTGGAACTTGATGAGTTTTTCTTTCTTCAATCTTGGAATTTCTGTAATCCAAACTACGTTAAAGGTTTATGAGATACACATGGCCCCTTTTTAACAACATTTGTATCCTACAAGAACCAGTCAGAAATTCATCCATGCACTGCATGTACAGATTAAATAGGATAGAAATGTTTTCTTGCACAGCTAGAAACAGTTTTTCACATGTTTTCTTGCACAGCTAGTCTAGCCAGATGACATATTCTAGTGTCACACTTCTCTTTTTTTTTTTTTTTTTTTTAGCCCTGTTGTAAGCTGCTGGCAAAAGAATTTAAAGAAAATAAAAATAAAAGAGATCATCCATGTGGTATTTTAAAATACTTAGAATATGTTAATATACATATTTAGTAGCAAAGGAAAGAAGAAAGGGAGGAAGGGAGGAAGGAAGAAAAGAGAAACAAAAACCAAGTCTGTGGAATATTGCACAATATGGATTCAATTAGTGTGAAATTCTCATATTTGCTCCTTTACGTTAGTTTTCATGAAACAAGAAGGATGACAGAAAAGGAAAGGGAAGGAAATAAAAGGGAGGGAGGGAGGAATGTATGTTTTTGCAACCAGTGCTTCTGAGAATTCAGATGCTGGAATCTGCCTCGTTGGCTTTAACATGAAGAACACATAGTCTAGAAAATAATCCTTCCCAGTTCCTGACTGCACATGCAGTGCCATGACTGGTCTTGAGTAGAGGCTTTGTACTACAAGAATTTAGGAATGTAAGCAGTTGTCTAGAGTTTTAAGGAGCTTAACTGTTGGGAGAAAAAACAACAACTACAAACCATTTTAATGATTTCTCAATTGCAGAGCTGGTTAAGCTGTCTGCATAGATACAAACAATGACAATAAGTATGCTAGACTGAAGAAATTCTCCTTACTGATGGAATATCAATGTTTATCAGAGGAACTTTATCTTGTTCTTAGCAAGTTGAATCATGCAAAAACAAGATCAATAAGGAAGGATGTCTTTAAAGCTCAGTTGTTGCATAACGGAAATTACTTTGAAGAGCTGGCTGTATGTTCATGGGGAGTTAGCAAACTGTCCCTGCGGGCGCTGGTGACATTAGGCAGTTCAAAATACAGTATTTCACTTGAAGCATATTTGACTCATTCTATTGACATAAACATCACATGTTTAGCATTAACTGCTTTTACAACCTGCTTTATAAATATATTTTGCTTCCTTTTGCATTGTCTGTCTTCTCCTTTCTTTTGTTGCAAATATTTTTGGTTATCATTTTTGCTTCTGACAGTTTGATGGTTATTATTAAGAGATAGCAGGTGTTCTTTAGTTCTTTTCAGCGAATCATTTAGGTACCTAAAGCATTCAACACATTAATGGGTGACTAATTTTTAACTGTACACTTAAAAGAAAAAAAGCCCATAGACAGAAAATATATATAAAAAAAAAAAAAAAAAAAAAAAAAAACAGCTACAAAGACAGTGCATTTCTTTTTTTTTGTTTGTTTTTTTTTTTTTTTTGTTTTTTTTTTTTTTTTTTTTTTTTTTTGTTTTTTGTTTGTTTGTTTGTTTGTTTTGTTGTATTTGTAGTATTGTTTTCAAGCAGGAATGAATAGTCTAATCACTGGCACTTTATAACATGGAACAGCAACACTCATGTCAAAATAAATGGAACACACTATGCTCTTAATTAGGCTATTAATCAGCAGAGTGAAAGGTAGATCAACCACCCAGCATTTGCTCCAAATACAGATTGTCAGATTGTCACTGGTTATCCAGGTAACAGCAGGTTTGCAGGAATGATTATTTTTGCTTAATCAGCACAATTTGCACTAGTCATTACAGGCCTGAAAGTAAATTTCGATTCTTTCGTCTCCACGGCAAGATCCCTTTTCCAGAAACTATGAATTTGGAAGAGAATCATTTCACTTGAGAACCAAATTTATAAGTTTGTGGTTCAAAAATATCCACTGGTCTGTACCAGCTTTTCTTGAACAGAGTCACTCAATGGAGGTTGGAGGTTGAGAAGAAACTTTTTCATGGTGAGGGTGACAGAACACTGGAACAGGCTGCCCAGAGAGGTTGTATAATCTTCTCTGGAGACATTCAAAACCTACCTGGACACGTTCTTGTGTGACCTGATCTATGCTCTGGCAGGGGGATTGGACTTGATGATCTTTCAAGGTCCCTTCTAATCTCTAACATTCTGTGATCCTGTGATATGCACAATCACCTCTTCCTCTTTGCAAGATAAAACAGACAGGAGGAAGAAAGGTCAGCCTTCATCCTATATGCCTGTTATCTTATTATTTCTTCGCTGTGAATTCAATGCTTGATAAGTCTGATCTGATTTTCTTATCTATAGACTTTCTGTCTTCATTCCTCCTTCCCTTGTTTTGTCTGTATTAAAAGTAAAAAGTGTTTCTAGCATTGACTCAACTATCATTCATGTTATATTTCATGCATCTAGATCATAATGAACTCAAAGATATTATTTTTTTTTTAAGTTTTGGACATTGAATAACAAAAAGGTAGAGTTTAATGAAACATCAAATTCCACAGATTTTGAAATATTAAAAATGGAGAAATATTTTGTGTCTCTACTAGAGAAGAACCAAAAAGAAAGAAAAAGATAAACATAATACAGCAAAATTAGTGGTATTACAAGGAAGGCTATATACATGTAAAGCCACTTGAAGAATGAGTACGAGAGGTGACCCAAAGTTAAATATGGTTTAGAGTGGCCTTAGGAAATTACACTTCCAGGTCTCCTCTGCTATTACTACAGAAAACTTTTACTTAACTGTAATTTAAGTGAACTTGAACAATTTAAACTTTTACTCCATTAAGAAGACTTTTCTATGTGATCTTTGCCCATAGCAGCTGAAAAAGAGGATGAAAAGGAATATAAGTAAAACAGGGATATACTGGTGCTGAATATTTTGATAAAGAGATTGCTACAATTGAACAGAAATTGAGCCCTTTTTGTTATCCCATGGTTTGCTTTCATACCTTTAACATTAAATGGTAAATTAATTTTGAAATAATAAACAAAACACAGTACAGTTTCAGCACCATGACCTAAATCCTGCCAGTAATGTGATCTACACTACTGCTTGTATCCCCAAAAAGGAATGGAAGGGAGGTGGTGTGTACCACTGGACTGGAGCCCCAGAGCAGAATGCTGCCAAGGGCTGGGAAACCAAATTAAGTCTTTTAAAGACTGGAATCATCCACCTTCAGGTTAAATCACAGACCTGAAAATAAAATAAAATAAAATAGGTATATAGATATATTAACTTCTGTCCATATTGAATACCTGATTCTTTTGACGTAGTATTTAAATGCAGTTTCCTTCTAAATAATACATAAATGACTTTTTTTTTTCCACTTTTTTTTTTTTTCCCCTAAATCCTAAAAGATTTGTTTTTCAAGTTAGTTCTTTTGAAATTGCCATCTCCAACAATGGTTTATTTAATGTACCCTGTAAAATTATTTCTCTCTTAAGGCTTATTTGTTTATTTACTGGCCTATTTCCACCTTTCTTTTTATTTTTCTAGGTTTATTTTTCTTTTTGCATTATTTCAAAACACTGAGGTAAACAAAATCTCATGTATGTACCCATCAGGACATGTTTTTTTAACTAAAACTCTCTGCACAATGGAAGTTAGGCTGTGGGCTTTAATTCAAGATACATCACCTCACAATGTTTTTATTTGGTTGGTTTATTTATTCTGTGGCCTGATTCACTGGAACGTTAGCCATGAATAGAAGCTAATACACCTGCTTTCTTTTAATGGCTCACCAGAGCAAAAAAAATCAGTAATAAAAATGACTTGTGCATTAATGACAAAAAACAAACAAACAAACAAAAGTGTTAAATTGATGACCCTGCAATTATCACATCTTTATTGAGGCAAAAACAGCATATTTATAAATGCTGCTGGATGTTTATTTTGCCAGGATATTTATTTTTGGCAATTAAAGAATCTTTGTGCCTTGAGAGGATACTATTCTGTCTTGAGCTAGATACAGATCTCTGATTTCCCAAGAACATTCAAATGCTCTTGGGAAAACACCATAGCTTTCAATTTCTGCGTTCTTCTATTTATGGAAAAAAATTGAACTAACTTTGCTGGAATAATTATCATTCCCAAAGCCAACAAAAATCAAAATCACTAAACCAACAAGCATACAAAATCTAACAAAGTGGTGTTGATAATAAAATAAATCACTATATTATGGTTCTGTAGCAAAAAAAAAAAAAAAAAAAAAAAAAAAAAGTAATATGCTCACCTGACCGCAAGCCCACCAAGCTTTGCAGTACAGTTTTTACATTAACCAGGGTCTACCATAGCAAGTGTTTTATGTATGTATTGATGTATTGCATATGTAAGCATGCATATGTAAGCATGTATTTTAAACATTTTTTTTATTTAGTTATTTTTTCATTTTAATGTTTTTTCATTAAACTTTTTTCATTAAATTTTCATTTTCATTAATGTTTTTTCATTTTTTCATTTCAATGTTTTTGCATTTAAAGATTTACATTTGCTCAGTCAAAATTCCATTTAAATTATGCATTGTTTATTGACATTTATCACTGTGTTCTGTGAAACACTACTTTTGAAGCATGTTGGTTAAAAACGTGCAAGTAGCAAGAAAACTCAGTACTAACAGAAATACAGTTTTGTTAGATGATGAATATTTCTATCTAAAATGGAGATGAGAAACTGAAGTACCATAATCATCAGCAGCTGCAGGCTGCCAGAGTTCCTCATTTTCTAGCAGTAACTCCAGATCAGAAAATATAGAATCATAGAATCATTAAGGTTGGAAAAGACCTTCATGATCATCTGGTCCAACCATCCCCTTACCACCAATATCAGCCACTAAACCATGTCCCTAAGCGTCAGGTCCAAACTTTCCTTAAACATCCCCAGGGATGGTGACTCCATCACCACCCTGGGCAACCCATTCCAATGCCTAACCACTCTTTCTGAGAAAAAAAATATCCTAATTTCCAACCTAAACCTCCCCTGATGTAACTTGAGGCCATTCCCTCTTGTCCTACTGCTAGTAACCTGTGAGAGGAACAATCCCAGTTCTCTCAGTTTTAATCCTTTTCCATTTTCCTTTTGCTGGGTCTGGCTGGGATGGCTAACTTTCCCTGCAGCAGCCCATACAGTGCTGTGCTCTGCACTTGTACCTAGAACAGCTATATACATAGCACACCAGTGTTGTGTCTGTTGCTGCACAATACTGGCATCACATCAGGACTCTCTCCAAGCCCCCAGCAGGCAGGGGGTGGGCAAGTGATGGGAAGGGGACATCACCAGGGCAGCTGACCTAAACCGACCGAAAAGATATTCCATGCCATATGATGCACTCATATGGCATAGTCACACTCAGCAATAAAATGTGGGAAAGAGTAAGGAGAAGGGGGGCTCGCTTTGTGTCTGTCCTCCTGAACAACCGCTACAGGTATTGAGGCCTTGCTTCCCAGGATGTGGCTGAACATTGCTCATTGATGGGAAGTAGAGAGTAACTGCTTTTCTCTCTCTGTGCTTCTGTGTGGCCTTTGTTTTTGTTTGTTTGTTTGTTTGTTTTTCCTTCTCCCTTTTCCCTTTAATTAAATCATCCTTATCTCAAACCTTGAGCTTTTTCTGTGATATTTTCTCCCCCTTTCTCTTTGAGGAGGGGGAGTGAGAGAGAGGCCATGGTGGAACTCGGCTGCCCACCCAACTAAAACCACCACAGGCCTTATTTAGAAAGTGTATGTAACCCAGCTTACCCAGATGTATTATATTTAATATAACATAGAATACATAAAACACTACAGATAGTGCATAATATAACTGTAAAATACAGGAATGAATAACCAAGCAACAACTGCATTGACAAAAATCTCTATTCATGATTTATGTGCTAAATGTTTTGGTTTTAGCCTCCTGCAAAAAGCAAAAGCAGGAAGACCATTCAATTAAAATCAACAAATATTTGTTTTCAGCAAAGTTCTCACTGTCATAAGAATATTTCCCTGGCAATTATTTATATTATTTTAATATTAAATTGGTTTCTAATGTTAGAAATGTTTCTTAAAAAAAAAAAAAAGACTAGTAAAATCAAAAACGTCATCGAAAATAACTAGTATAATGACTTGTTTAGAAAGCACAAATATATTTCTCTGTTTTTTACTGTAAGGTTTTAACCTCAAGTCTGGGTAAATGTATACATCATCAGTCTTCAGCTAAATTATATCTTAATTACTTTAGATCACGAAAATATACTGGATTAGACTTTTCCAAGTCCCCAAAATTTCACTTAGTACACATAACAAATTTACCTCAAATAAACTTGCAGTTACCCAAACAACTTTTGACTGCTTTTCTCAATCTAAATATAAAAAGCTGTGTAATGCTTTTCCTGCCATGCCTAACAAGAAAATAAATAAATAAATAAGTCTATGTAAGAGTTTTAGGAAAGAAGACATGAGAAATGTGTGTTGAACCAGCAGATGAAGATTTTAATCTAAAATGGTGGAAAGAAATTTGAAGAATCTATATTGTTTCCCAGACAGAACTGCTGTAAATTGTCATAATAAATGAGCACGTCCTAATTACTCAGGAAGTTCCAGACATTAGAATCATAAAGCTGTCCTTCAGACTAACGGCATTCTTCTGCTTCACCAGGCAGTAGGTTAGAATAAGTGGTAAACACAGCATTAGCATTTCACCTTGTCCTTGACAAAGTATGCCATTGTCATTTAGGGTAAAAGCTTTTTGGGTTAGAGGATGCATTTTTGTATGTGTATCTAATGACTACTATAGTCAGACAGCAGTCTGATGGAAGCCTTTCAACACTACTCTGAAAAAAAAAAAAAAAGATAAAAAATCAATAGGTAAAATACTGATAATGACACCATCTTTCAGATAGTTTCATAGTGATGTTTTATATATCCCTGCAGATGAGAGATTAATTTAAGCATTCCAAAAATAAGGTGAAAAATCCACCATGCGTAACATGGATTTAATAATAGCAAAAAATAAGGGAATAATACTTTCCCTTGCTTTATTCTTCACTCCTTGCCATTCTCTTCCTTTACCAGAAATTGCTGTGTGAGACAAGATAGGCTGTCTCTATTTCCATCTTGGTTAGCAAGACTCATTCTTGAAGAAAAGTCATAAAGCTGATTACTGAAATCATGACTAATATTCAGTATAACAGGTCTTATCACAGATTTTGAGGCAAAAATTCCTCGAAAAATAAGCCAGGAGAAGGTGGCTCACAGGCAGGAAAGGCATAGAAATATCTGGAAAAATACGAAAATCAAGCAGCAAGTGGGATAAATGATTATATCAAGTGAGTTCCAATAAATGTATTCTTTCTAAAACTGTGTACAAGTATACCACTAGAATTTGTAGTTAATTTCTTTGAACTTTTATAATATACTAACAGAATTCTCTTTCTTATTTACCATTCATAATCAATGTCAGTGGTATATCCAGACAGTGATATTTATTACCAGTAATGCATGATGTTGTGAATGTCCCATCCCATCCCTGGAAGTGTTCAAGGCCAAGTTGGATGGGGGCTTGGCCAACCTGATCTAATGGGTGGCATTCCACCTTATGGCAGTGGAGTTGGAACCTGGTGACCTTTAAGGTCCTTTTCAGCCCAAGCCATTCTATGTTTCTGTGATAACGCCAATACCAATGGAATGAGTAATTTGATATTACAATAATGATTGTTCCTGAAATGGGTTTAAATAGTATAAACAATATAAAGGACGTGGTAACATACATGCAATATTTAAAAGTTATTGTTATTTTGGTTGCCATAATTCATCAACACTTATTTTCATAAACATCTACATGATGATGAATAACATACCTTCATAAAACGTGCATGAATGATCTGTACTGTCCAAAGATATGTGATTATGCCAGATCAAAACTGAATTTCATCAGAATATTAAAAAGAAAAAAAAAACAACAACTAATAATCAGTAATAATTTCCTTGCTAAAATATCAATTGCTGTAAGCGTGCTGCAAGTATGGTTCAAACAAGTATGTATATGTAAGTCATTAAAAAAAATCTACCCTTTCACTATTCGCATAATACTAATGATTTTATTTTGAAAGTCCAACTTTCTTCTTTCACAAACTACTATGCAAAAAGACAGATATCCCATCAGTCTGAAAAATTTTAGCCAAAAATGTAAGAGCTGGAATGTAAATGCTTAAGAAACTGTAAGTACTCCTATTGACCTAACTTTATCTTGGATATCTGTACACACATCTAGGGTAGATTTATCATGAAATTAAATGTTTAAGGCAGCTCTAGCTTCATAAAATCAGATTTTCTGGGAGATACTTGGCATTGATCTGGCAGCAACAAGTGATTTAAACCTTTGTCATGTGAAGATATGCATCTCTATGGTCTAATTAATTGTAAATACATCTATTGGGCACAGAAATAAATAATAAATAATAATAATAATAACAACAACAACTTTTTTCTTAGTACATAAAGCGTAGAAAAAGAAGTCTTACCACAGTTTTGAGAGAACTATTCAAAATAAATTCAAATTGTCATTAACTGGATCTAGTCATACTTGATGATAAGTCAAGTGTATGTAAAACGACAAAACACGATGTAAATCAAAAATAGAAATGATAGTGGTTGTTAGCTAATGAGCTTTACTTGCTAATCTGTAGGGCTGGTGAAAGGAGAGGTGTTTTAGATCAAACAAAAGTCCACCATATGGTACAAGGCAAGATGCATAATGATTAACCCTTAACAAGGGAAGCACTGCACGCTATCAGCTTCTGAATTCTCTTTACATTAGCTAAATTTCAAATGCTGGCATAGTTTTAAACAAAGAAAAATCTTCAAGTGTTCCAGCAGTATACCTAAGAAGTACTGTGGCTCTGTCACCTCTCTGTGGATCAGTATCTCCCTCTCTCCTTCTAGGCTTTGAGGCTAGGGTAAAAGATTTTAGGTATGCACTTAGACTAGAAAGCAGTTGTTTCACAGGAACCTAGAGGAGTTAAAATGCTTTCTTGTACTCTCTAGATGTTGTCCAGAGGTATATACCATTGGGAAAACAAAAACAAATATATATATAAATATATATATATATTTTATATATAATGCATACATATACAAACACATTATTATCTCCTCACTTTATTTAGACACTTCAAATATGATAAATGTTCAGCATTTCTCTGAGCTTCCATACTAGCAAGACAGTAAGAGAAGGAAATCTGTGTTAGGATATCAAAATTAATATAACTGAAGTAACATTAAATGTGTAAATTATGTTTTACATACCATGTCTACTGCCAGACTACTAGTGCAAATGAAATGACATGGTAGTCAACTCAAACAAACACTGTACACTCTACTGCTATAAAAAGATAATATAGCTTTCTGGTATCTCACTAATTTTTTGTTATCTACAATCAGTGATATGCATTCTGGAAAGCAAATTTATGCAAATTTTGATATATGGGAAGGAGAACATTTTTTTCGAAGAGGCTGAAGATCCTTTGTATTCATATGGGAATGCTGAAAGCCTTTTCTTAGCTCTTAAATTTTAGCATTTTTCCTTATAAAAATGGAAGACGATTTTTTATTGTGGGTGGGGGGTAGGATCTCATTTCAGACAGTATAAATAGGTAATGAAAATAAGGGAGAGAGAAGCTCTCTAAAGATATTGTTTTAAAGGAGAGATGAGAAAACAAGATTGAAGGAACAAAGAAAGTTGAAGGGGTGCAAGTATACAATATATTCTTTATACTCCATGAAGTGATCACTGTTTTGAAGCTTTTGAGGCTTAATCACTAATGAGTGATGTGCCATATGATAACTCAAAGCTTCATCTCAGGATCTAGCCACTCCAAACCTTTACTGCTCCTGAAAACTAAAGAACTACAACTTATTTGTCAGAGGAGCTCACATACACTCCATCACCTGCTCTGGCAAGTGTGAGAGCTTTGAATAAAACCAAAGAAAGACTTATGCAAGCACTGCCCTTTATTAGCAGAAAGCTTTAGAAAGAAAAATATGATTTCTATTACATCTCCAAACTAAATCAAAACGATTCCACTTTTTTGAAGCTGAAGGAAAAAAAAACGGGGGGGAGGGAGGGGGCAGAAAGAGGAAGGGTGGATTGGAGAATGGAGTTAAGAGAAGAGGAAGCAGCAAAGCTTATAGCTGGGAATGCAGGTCAGCAGATTAATATAGCCCAAATTGCAATACATACAGGATGTGATCTGCTCCAACCTCAACAATGAAATCAGTTTGCATGCTACTTTTTAAATCATTCAGTCATTCTTTAACAAGATGAACGTCTGGCAAGATTCTTTACCTCCCTGCCTCCTGGAAGAGGAAAAAAGCTCTAATTTCCGAGAGTCTTCAATATGCTAAAATGTGGGCTGCTCCAAAAAGCAGCTTTAGCTCCATATTTCAACAAACGAAGTGAGAGTGAATACACAAAGAGAAAGATGATTTACACTCACTGTCTCTCGCAGATTATTGTGGGCAAAGAATAAATGAGCAAATAAAAAATAAATGAATTCCAAACCACCTTTTTATCTTATTACTTTGCTGAAATGTTAATTTTAATAAAAAATATCAGAGATTGTTGTTTAAATCACTGCTTTGCTACTCATGCTTCCAGGAATGAATGATTCTCTGTAGCTAAATTCACCCTGATACAACTCCAGGTTATACTAGATTTGATTCTGTGCTACTGTGAATCAATCATTTACCTGAAATGAGTCACAAAGCCAGATAAAGGGTTTTCTGCTTTTTTCATGCCCCCATGCCTCCCCCCTACCCCCTTTTTTTTTCCCTGTTTCCATTTTCTTCACAAAAGATATCACTGGTAGGAAATAAATAATATATTTATCCAATTCTAAACAAATAGTTTTTTCTGGTTGTGAAATTGTTTAATCCGATGCAAAAAAATAGGTAGGAGAGGTAAACTGATTTTTAACTAGCTCATCTGTCAATGAATACTTTGACAAGCTTCAGTTCTGTATATACTGAAAGCATGTGCTTACCTTTAAACAAACAGCCAACTAAAGTCAATGAGATTTAAGAATATGCTGACTTTAGCCTACCTATCTTGTTAAATGGAGTATTTTGTGGGACCAAGTCCAAACTAAATAAACCAAACGTAGCCAACTGCTTATTTTAAATGTGTTCCACTATAATCCCATACTCTCACTAAACATTTAAAAAGAATGAACACAAACAAAACAAATATATTGTCCTTTTTAACGCAAAGCTTTGGGAAGGGAAAAAAAAAAAAAAAAAGATTAAAACATATTTTTACTTTAACTGTGTACAATAAATGTTAGATGATAGTGCTTAGCCGAATTCTCACTGAAGTTATTTTTGAAGTTGACACAGCACTTGGTGGAAACCTTCAGGGGTCTTCCTGGCATTTCTGAACTCTGGTGCATTTTTCCTTTCAGAGTCTATTTCTGGTAGCTTGCTTTGTGTCTAATTAGTTTCATACATGCTGCAAAGGGAACTGTACAGTGGGAACCCATCTAGAAACAAATACACCTGTTGCCACATTAACGTCAAGGTGAATTTTCATGAAGTTGGTCCTTCCTTAGCAATCTCTTTCAAGCCTTGAAAGTAAGAAGAATGGAGTTTTAAATTCATTTTTACATACAAGTTCTTGGAAGGAATATTTAGGTCAAACCAGAAATCCTACAATTAGATTAATATTAGCTTTTCATAAAGTAGTTTTGAATTTATGTATCCTGCCTAAGAAATGACATTCTGTGTAATTTCCTATATAGCTTGGCAGACCACTCCTATGGATCCTCCAAGATCTATATGTATTTCGTAGACAGATGCAGACAATTCTGAAAAATCATATATAGTATCAAGATTTCACAGATTCATTAATTTATATTTATTGTTGAGAACATCTATACTCATATTTATATTCATTTTATATATCTATATGTATCCATTTTATTATCTTAGTTTCCGTCTCTATGAGGTCCAAGAGGTTTCTAACTAGATCTATCAAATTAGTGGACTGTTCCTACTTTCAGTCAGCTTCTTAATTATTTTGAAAACTTCATCTATACATGTTTCCATGTCTCAATTAGATGACTCAATACACTAAGAAAAAAAAAAAAAAAAAAAAAGCAAACGTGGTCTCATAAAGCGTTGTCTTGGTCAAAATCAGACTCTTTTTGATACAGTTCAGCTGAAGTTATACTAAATTTCTTTTACAATAGCAAAAGTAACTACAGAGGAATGTGTACAGATAGATAAATGCTCACCTACATGATTATTAATTACAGAAACAGATCTTTGCTGTGAAAATCTTTTGGGTTAGTCTTCTACCTTATGCAGACTATTGGGATTTCTGGGTTCTAAGTCCACAAAGGTGTGATCAAATTTATCTCTTTTCCATTTCCTTTTTCTTGACTATGCAGATTTTTAGATGTGAAATAGCATTAAACAGAATACTTCAAATATGGTTTGAAAATAGACTTTATGAAGAGGTGGAATGCATTGTCCAAGTTCCCGTGACAAACTCCCAGAGAATGACTAGTAATTTTGAGGGTTTTAACATTAAAGATGTTCCTCACATTGAGACAAGAAAAAGATCAGTTTCCGCATTCACCATTCCAGAGACATAATTATCCAGTGTGAAAACTGTTTGTTGGTTTTTAGTGCACCACTCAGATCCTGTCCTGTCCTGAATACCATACTCAGAAATAGTTTGTGTGTATATTTGTTTATAATATAACTCCTAACTGCTATATATATATAACATATATATATTATATAATATTATATATATTTCATACTCAGGCCCCAAGTCAAATTAACCCCACAGGAGCTGACCTCTGTGCCATGGTATAGACAATTTATTCCAGCATCATAACACACTGTCCCCAGCAAGATATGCAACAAAGTCCAGATATCATAATAAGGCCCCACACCTGTAACTGTCAGTAATGTTTCTAGTTTAATTCAACAGATAAATTATTGTACTTGGTTAGTTTTAAGTATATCAACATCTACAAAAAAAAATAACATGAAATTACTTGTCCACAATTGTGCTCTTCTGGGCTTTTATTCTGAGTGACCTTTACATACTAGAAGTCATAACTGACATTCAGACTCATAGGGGAATAAGGACAGACACAAGAACATTCCTGAAGTAGCAGACTGTAGTTTCATTAATTCAGTATACATGGCATGTAAGAAGACCCTGCCTAGAGATAACAGGGCTCCCACCCCTGAGAACTGCTTGACCGAGATGATATAAAGATTCAGAAAAATCTTTAAATTCTCTCATCCTTTTTCTTGAGTGGAACAGAAGATATTCAAGAAGGAGTTCAATTGTCAAAATCCTTTTTTCTGTGCTTCTCACAGGAAAAAGCTTAACTGCTAAAATGCCAGATCTCCTCTTGCAAGATGAGTCTTCAGTTGTTTGCACACAGCAGACATGAGTCACTGGCTGAACTAACTAAACACAGAGATCTGGTTATCCACTGCTAATTAGGAGTCCTTTACCCCTCCTCCTCAATGTTCCCAGAATGTTTTCAGGAATGAAATAAGAGCTTACCAAACTTGAATCTGACTATCGTTGAAAAATTCACCTCAGGAAACAGGGACTACTCATAGCTACACCATCATACATTTATTCATTACAAGTAATGTGAATGGGACAAATAAAGAGCCTTAGGGATATTTAAAACAGGCAAAGTTCAGCTTACTGAAGAGAAGTAGCCCTCATGTATTAGTTCTCTGTAGCACCCCATGAACTGCAGAAATTGTCTGTAGTACATACCATGTATTCCATGCCATTACTCCACCACGCTTTTCTACAGACAGAAGACTACTCCACCTCATAATGTAATTTCAAGTACCAAAACTGTCCAAATTTCTGCACTATTCGTTCAAAAAGCTATAGATAATGCAAACATTTGAAGAAGCAGTCATGTTGTTCCCATCCTTAAATTGTTACATTTCCTCAGAACGAATGGTTCTATATCAGAAAAAAAATATATATGTCATTATGTCTGGAGTCCTATGATACTTGAGAATAACAGGCTCAAGATATTGTTAGATTGCTAGGAATAAAGTTATTTTCCTTTGATTGCCAATAAAAACTACTTATGGAGTAAACAGTGTTTAAATGAGGAAAAGAAGTAGAGAGCACAGAAAAAAAAAATTACTACTTTGATGCTAGGAAAGGAAAAAAAGACAGCATTTAAGATCCTCCTTTATATTAAGATACTGAGTTTATTTTAATTTGTGGCTATAGGAAATATAATTCTTTAAAAGATGTATTCCTTAAACTTGTATTTTATATTTTGTAATAACACATGTAAATTTATGGTGTTATCCTGAAATTCAAATCTATGTGAAAGTGATCCTTGGGGCATATGTACTTTATTCTCTCTGCAAATCTATTTCCTCTGGTAAACCCTGCTTTCCTATACCAGCTAAAGACCTTCCATTCTGCTCTGCTTCCATTCTTTATTCTGTTGCAAACTATCTGGTAAAAAGATTTTTCTGACTCCCATTCTAGGGCTTTGCTTATTGATTGTTATTATTGCTGACTTATTTTGGTTTTCTGTATTCTTTCTTTTCTCAAACTGTCAGAAACTCTCCCTCTGTTGTAAAACTACATAAGATAAGGAATATAGGATAAGAAGTGTAGGGTGAGGAATACCCTTATGATATGAGGATAAAGAAAGAATATCCTATACGAATAAAGGAAGAAAAAAAAAAAAAAAAAAAAAGAAATTCATTTCATATACTGCTTTTTCCGTCTCTGGAATGGAACTTACCTGCTTGTTTTGAAAGACTATTTTAGCTGGAGACCCAGAACAGTGGCAATGCTTGTGGACTGAGCTGAAAACTAACACAGATGGAGGAAGATAGCTGCAATTATGGTTACTTATGGAACAAAACTTATAGAAGTATGAGGGCTGAAACAATGCATCAAAAAGCACATGAAATGTTGCACAGCCAAGTTAAATTTATTCTAGAGGCTGGAACTCCTGAGAAGCTAAAATTCCTGCTCAAAATGATGTTGAATGAGATAACCTTCTGCTTCAAAATGACCAAACCTACATTATCTCCTGCTTGCTGCTGATACAAGACTTTAACACAACCATGATTTTGAGTTTCTCCACCATCTTTTTTGTTTCTTGAGAAAGCATCCTTCAGATCAGCGGGTTGTTCAAAAAGAAGCCTCAGAAGCTTCTATTGTGACCATATAATCTGTGGTGTGAGCTTTTCTGTCATGTTCACATTGACTCACTAACATGCTTAGCAATCTTTGGTTAGTCCTTCATCCCAAATTATTTCATATGAAATATCAAACATCTGAACTATACATAGATTTTACTCCCTTTTTATTTTTTTTATTTTTATTTTGTAATGTCCTCTAAAATCCAGTCAATGTTGACATTTCTGATTATAATCTATAAATATTTTAAGAAATGCCACTTCCATTGAGAGTCACGGCTTGACTTAGATTCTTATTTATTAAGTTGTCCATGGAACAAGCTAAGATGATCTGAAGATGTGTCTGTTTTCCTGACGTAGATCTAGTTCCTAGATCTTTTCTGTCCCTCCTCTCTTTGGTAATATGCTCAGTTTTAGGAATTTATAGTAGTTAATAAATATATCTTATCTGACAAATCATTGCAGTTCTGTGATTTGAAAGAGTCTCTGGGTCACCAAGCTTAATACTCTGCTAACTACATTGCAATAACATGCGATCAGCATAACAAGATCCAAAAAAAATCAAGGGGCTTGCTGCTTTTCTGTTGGGAAGATTGTTCTAGAATGACACACATGCATTGCTGCCTTATGCGCATTTTCTATTTGCCTTTCTGTTGCTAAACAAGCTAAGTATTTCCATTTCTCCTTATAAGGTGAGACAAAATATACATATCCAAAATCCCTACAATGTTCAGGGAGGAGTCACTAAACAATCACTTAGGTAGAAGAGACATTTAAGTGGGAGAGGACTATTGCCTAGGAAGCCTGACACTGAAAATGCTGTGGTGAAAGGGAAGCAGATAGAAGTGAAAGGAAGGGAAGGAAGCAGTATCATTCAAAATCTGAACTCTATCTTCTTTACCAGATCCAAATCCCTGCAGTATGAAATATAGGCTCAAAACAGGTATTCTTATAAGGCTGCTTTCTGGAGAACCCATTGATAGACATATTTCTGCTGCAGGCAGATTTAAAGTAACACATCCTAAAGAAGTGAATGCAGTTTCACTCCGTTTGTCTTCTTACTGACCTTGGTTACTGCAACATGGGCTTTTCCAATCGTGCAGAGACCGGGAACATACCCAGGTGAAAGAGGTTCCCTCTTTCTGCACAGTGGGCCACTTGCAGCACTGAAGTGGCAAGTCTACTCCTGAAGATTGTTCAAACCCTGAAAGTTTACCTTGGAGAATATGCCCTATGAGTAGAACAAATATTTGCTGACATCAGTGATGGGGCAACAATGCTGCTTTGGTTGTGCACATAACTTTTTCCTTCCTGATCTTGACCTTTGTCTTGGCTGACAGGTGGCTCTTGATTCACTATTTGAAGCATCACATAGATTAATAATTTAGAACAGGTGAGACAGAAGATAGAGAATAGAATTAAGGAAAATGAGAATAGTGATGAAGGGATTTTTGCTGAAAGAAAATGTATGGCATTTCCAGGTATTTCTAGTCAAAATATGAACCATTTATCAGTCACACTGCCTTCCCCTTAACTAACAGCTTAGATGAATGCATTTTTTTCTGTGTACTTCAATGACAATGTCAAAAGAAAAGGTATAAACATTATAAATTATAATGTTTATAAATTATAATGTTTATAAAGGTATAAACATTATAAATTAGCCACAAAGATCACAATAGTTAATTGGTATGATCCAAAGATTAAGGAATAAAAGTTGGAGTTGAGATGTTTGGATTCCTGCACTCTGCCAATGATTTCATTTAAAATCTTAAGTAACACTTAACATCTCTTCATCAGAAATTTCTACTCTAACATTAGATAGCAATTCTTGTCCGTATTTATGATGCATATTAAGATTAGAAAATAATCACTAGATCTTATCTTCCCAGAAATTTTCCTGTACTTATGACATGAACCCCACAAGGCATATTTCTGTGAAAACATAGTGCAATTATTGCATTAAACAAAAAGGTCATTCACTGACCCAGCTCTGGCTGTTTAATAAGAACTTTTCTGCAAAGATAAGACTACTATTTTTTTATATATTACTGCTATTTGTATTTAGCAACAGTGTGCGAGGCTGTGAGATTATCCTTGCCTCTTTACACTGACCAACAATTTTTCTTCTCCCAGAGGTGACAACCATGAAAAAGACTTGCCTTGTAATACAAGACATCCTTATGATTTATTTATTATTATTATTTAGCTTTTGAAAAAATACTATATTAGCCATAGGTTATATCATGACTAGCAGATAATAAATACATAAATCTGAAAGCATGAGATTTATTAAATTCATTATGTTTTAACTGATTGATTTTCTAATTGCAGCAAGAGTAGATAGGAGCAGCTGGTTCCAGAATCTGCAAATGAATGAATCCATCATGACACAATTGTTAGGTTCTGAAGAGGCTGCTTACTAATATAAAAATCTTTGTTTATTGGAAAAGAGCAAACTACGTTAAGAAGAATGCAGAATAGGCTTCCTTTAATTTTGTCCCAACTTAATCAACCAATCATTAACCTTTCATTTTATGTAGCTGAATATACTTTATCTTACAACTGATAAAACAACAAGAGATACTTTGTTTGAAATTCAGTCCAATAAAAATGTTACAAGAAACAAAATGTTCATTAGGCTAAACTGACAGGACCAAAAATGAAGAAATTTGACATAGGAATACCAGTCTAAAATATCCTTAAAATGACTTATGCTTTTTGTACAACAAAAATAAACACAACAAAGGTTTTCCATTTTTATGTTTATCAATATCTATTTTTTATTCCCAATATCCCCAAAGCAGATAAAGAAGTAGTTTTGATTTGGCAGATGGAGAGATGTGATAATGAATAAACAAAAACTATAACAAAAAAAGAAAACGATCACACAAAACATTAAATTTCCTAAAACTGTCTATGACTTTGGCTTCCCAAAACACAAGCACACCCCTAGTCAACCACAGTCTTGCATTTTTAAGTCCAAGAACATGCGAATACAGTAGTACACAATTCTGATCTACACTTGACTATCTCCTGCATTCGTAAGAAGTATGCTCAAACTCTGGCTGCTTTGAAGAAAGCAATGGCTCTGGAGACAACTGTCTCAATGTTCAAGCAACAGGAGAAAATGTGCAGGTTTTGTTTTATTAGCAACAAGTTCAGGTATTTATTATTATATTTAAATTCGTAGACTGGTCTATTTTATCAACTGACTTGTATTTTCTTGTATAGCCCATTGTTGATTCCCTGATGTCCCCATAGCAGTATATCAAGTATATCAGCATATATCTGTAAAAGTAATAGAAATTGTTATGTCCTCAGCAGAACTACAATATCTTTGCAATTATATTTTTTATGTAAAACATTTTCTTCTTCAGAACACATTTTAATTATTTCATCATGCATTGATATATTAAATTTTAATCTTCAGCTCATAATCATGTCAAACAGATTATGCAAGGATATTTATTGTTTCTCGGTTTATAACAGCTAAACATTCCACCCTACTAATCAATTTTTCTCACTAGCAGTCCACCTATTTATAGAACCTAAGTGAAATATAACAATTTTCTTAAATTGGATAATTCTTATTGTCTCTGTCATGCACAATTTTGGAATACACTTTTGATTTTGATAACTTATTGAAAAGACTAAATCCTGCTGACATACATAAAACTGCATGGTATAGATGAATTTGCATGAAGAAAGATATGACCTTAAAACTCATATATATATATATTCCTGTATATTTCTACTTTAATATTTACCACCAGTTGTTAGTGAAAACTACATATGGATTTAGCTCAAAGTCCATCTGCTAAATTTTGGTTTGATGTAAACTATGATCTGCCATGAAAATGAAATAAAGAGATGCAGCTGAGACTGGAAAAAGCCTTTCTTTCACACCTGCCCTTAAAAAATACTGGGTTATTAAATACTGTGTTTCGTTAGAAAAGAAGATCAAGTATGCTTTTAATATACTGAAATTTTAGTAAAAGTATATAGTGATTTCAGTGAAAACGTAGAGTTCCAAAAGATGGGCTTTGTAGTTCTATACCATGCCCTGAGGGTGAAGACCAGTTTTATTAGATTTTTTTTTTCTTTTTTTTTTTTTACATTAGAAACTTTAGTATAGAAAGGATCATTTTTGTCAAATTTCATTACACAAGAAGAGAACACATCCTTTAAATTTTCATTATATTTAGATGCCACATAACGATTTTAATAATTAAGTGCTATGATATATATTTTTTCTTGAAAGATTAACATAAAGCACAAATTGAAAAATAATAAAAAGCGGGACTGCCTTTCCAGTTATCTGATTTATCTATAGTATACTAAACTGCATAAATGGCAGCATAAAAATATTTTTAACAAAAGTTTGCATACTTGTAGTAATGCTCTGGAGCCAGTATTGTCCAACACAATAAGTAAAGCCCTGAAACAGCATTAAAAAGCCAAAAGGCAAGATAACAATAGGCTTACTGATTCATATGTCCCCAAAAGAACTTGGTCATAACTAGGACCTAATCCCACTCCTAAGGGGTTCCACATGTCTCCACACACTGTATCAGGGAAACTGTATTTCCCATCCTGTGGCATTAGAAAGAATCAAACGTGTGACAAACCCAGTGCCTAATAAAACATCACAGCTGTTTATCTCATAAAGCATTATTGTCTCACCGTCATTAAACTTGCATAATTATAACTTCATTTTATGTTCTTGCCCTGCCATTGGAGTGCATGAGTGCATATGAGCTTTAACATAAGCAGATATGTGCTTTGAAAAGATACCTCACCTATTGTTAAGGTGCCTTTCTGGCACATTTTAATTTTTCCAAGAGTGGACTATGATGGAAATTGGAAAGAGCCCCAGGAGATGATAGCTGAGGGAGGCTTTCTGTATTAAAGTCTCCAAGGATGCCCAAAGGTAAGAAAAATTACTTAGAGTTTGCACAATACTTCATGCTGTTATTTTGTTATTAAAGGCACTGTTACATTTTAGTACACTGTGCATTCACAACCCACCAACAAAGAGGCAGGAGGCATCACTGGCCATCCAGTAAAGCAGTTTTGTTCTCTTCAGATGGTAATTTATAATACAATCATTTTATATGCCCAGAGAGATACTTTTCTTTGCTACCTGTGAAATGACAACAAATGAAGGAGTCTGCTTTGGAACATCACATGACAAAAATGACACAAAAATTTGTTGCTGCTTAATGAATATAAACAAATGAATCTTCACTTCCTATACATTACCCCAACACTACTGGAAGGCTCCTGGTACAGATCACTGTCGTGTCAGCACTATCCAATGTTGTATACTATGAGCATGAAGAGAAACACACTCAATTTTTCTTCATGGTCCAATATGAATTGGACCTTAAATATTTGGGAGGAAGTTGCATGAAAAGAACAATAATATTGGGAAGAATAATCCCTCTGTGAGGGAAAAAAAAAATAAATCTGAAACTGTTAATCTTCTAAAAATATCTAATTCCAGAAATATTGTTGAAATCAGGGGTCCATATTCAGCCCAGATATAAATGTATGAGATGTTATTAACCTAAATAGAGTAACATCCCATGTTGTCATAAGATTGCTATATGGTCTGGGCCACAGAAACAGTACATTTCAGTACACTTCTGTCACTTGTATATATTAGGATGGCCCTGAGGTGTTTTTTGTTTGTTTGTTTTTGTTTTGTTTTTAAATAAAATAAATAAAAAATAATTAAAAAATCAAGCTTTAAGTTGAAATCCTTGTTTGAAATGAAATTTCAGTATCTGAATATGTCTTCTTCCTTTGGACTTCCTAGCACAAGGACTCTTTCCCCCACTGTTTGTGCAGTGCTTAGTGCCATGGGATAGCAAACCTCATTGTGTGAATTAGGCACAACTGTAAAATCACTATAAGCTACACAAAACCATTCCTTTGGTTCCTCACTGTTATTGATTTGCACTCTCCTCTATCAAACTTCCAGATGAATGTTCTCTGTGAAATAAGAGACTACATCAGTAAATATGAACTATGCAGATTCTGAAATCTGCCAGTAAAGCATACAAGATAATTAAACATCAGCAGATGTGTGTTATTTGCTAACTAGTTCTTAAACATCAGTATATTCTGGGTTATATTCTGCACTCCTCAGACTATTTATTAAAACATAGTAATATGTTTACCTATTTTGAAATTCTTTTAAAATTATTATAGTTTTAAATGTTTTACTTACCCCTGGATTAAAATGATCCCTATGAGGCCAAAGTATTAAAAATTAAAGAAATTTGCTCTTAACTGATCTAATGAAGTATCATCTCGGCTTCCAGTCATTGCTGCTTTTTAGCATCTTTGAGCCTGACATCAGTTTTGGATGCAGCTAAATGCCAACTATCCCGATAAACATGTACACTACCAGCTGTGGCTCCATCTGCTCAACTAAACATTTTCACACCAAATCTGCAGGGGAAAAAAAATATTGTTTTTGGAGTTGGTTTGTAACAACTGAAATATTAAAATTTTAACTCCAGGTGGCCCTTCACTTTTCTATTTCTCTGATGAATATATTTAGAAGAAAACAAAGGAAAAAAACAAAACCAGCTATTTATAGCCTGCCTCAAAACCACAAAATCCAACTGAAGGAATTTGGTGCAAAAAGAACAAATTAGCAAAAAAGAAATCCAGAGCTGGTAAACATTTACTCTGTGTCTCGTAGAGCTCCTCCCATATGCCTTCATGACTGTGTGACCTGACCACTGTGCAGCAGTGGCTATACATAGTTCCCACCCCTCTGCCCAGGGTAGACAAGGCTGGTGGTGCGTCCATCTGCCTGCTCTCAAAGTGCTGCAGTTTCAAACCCAGTGCTGAAATCATCAGTTTAGTATGTGATAGCTGTGGTGTTTCAGAGACGTTTCTAAGAGAGCACCCTCAACGATGAATCACATAGAGGTCTAATTAACTAGTGTCCCATTATTAATTAGTGTCCCATAATTAATTAGTGTCCCATTTTTGAATATTCAAATCTTCTTGAGAAAAGCAATGGGAGTTCTCAAGAAAATGTAAACAACACAACACTGTGAGTTCGGTTCTTGCTTGAATGTTCAAAATCATGTTATAAAGTTTGGCATGGTAATAAGAGGGTACTGGGAATAGTACCTGCTCCTGAGTTAGGAAAATAACTCAGATCTATCAAGACTAAACAAGGACCAAGGTTTAAACTGCACTAAGCCAATGCTTTCCACTTTCTACTCCCCTGCTGGGAATCCAGCAAAAGGTGTTGGGTTGCTCTGACTCTGGCAGTGTCAGTGTGCAAGCCTGAGCATCTGTTGTGAAGCTCAGGTAGCACAGTGGCTAAGCAGAAGAAGACTAATCTTAGCCACGTGACGCCTGAGAAGCCCAAGTTTTCTTTCTTTTTTTTCCTTCTTTTCTCTCTCTCCTTCTCTCTGTATCTATCTACATATATATATATATTTATATATATATATTTTTTTAATTTTATTTTATTTTACTTTTTTGCTATACCTGCCAGGGTCTGTAAACTGCTCCTCCTGGGAATCCTTGACTACACATTCCAGACTACACAATCTGGAGGCTAACCTTACATTTTCATGAATAGTTTAAAAATAATGGATATAAGTCTACTTATCTTGAACCACCAGTTGATGCAGACTGGCATTTATTTTATACGGTGTCATCTTAAAAGCAAAAGCTGAGCAATTCCCCACTCCAGTTAGGGCTTTTAAACACCTTCAGTAACATAAGAATTAAGAAAGCAACAAAACAGTAGATAAGTAGATGGCTTAAAATTCAAAGGCATCCTAGTGAAATCTCAAGTGGGATGAAAAGATGTGGTGCTTCTCTAACTTACGTTAATGAAAGCTAAGAGTAATTTTATTGAAGTGAATGTTTTAAAGTGAGTTTTGCCAAAATTTTCATACTAAAGAGACATCAGACACATTTAGCTCTGAAGTACTCCTTGAAAACTGAATACACTTCTGCTTTAAAAAGTTTGATTGTATTTTTCCACATTCTTCTATACTATTATGAATGTTACTTATGAAAATGAAAGAAAAAAAAATTCGCTGCATCTAATATTTCCTTCTAATTAAAAAAATGTCAGTCAGGTCGCTTCAGGATTGCTTCAAGTTGACATGACAAGCAATCAACAGTTTAGACTCTACATTAGAAAATTCTGAGCCTTTTTGATTCAGCATTCATATGAGCATTCATAAATCTTTATGAGTTTGTTCTCACTACAAAACTCTGGTAGACAGGAAATCCATAAAGTTCTTCCAAATGCTGGAATTAAATAATACAAATGAAAACAGTCACAAGAAGGGTGTCCAAATTCTGCATAAAGATTTACATCTGAATCCTTCCGGTTCGATCAACAATATCTTGTCTATCTGCACTAATACAAATATATCAGTAGAAAAAGAGTTTCAGCTTGTAAATGTTATTATATTACACTGAATAATTTTATCACCTGACAGCTCTTACTATGGAACACATCACAATCTAATACTCAGTGCTGTGGCATATAACAAGTTAATACAACTTATATTATTACAAGTATTCAATTGTATTCAAATTTTTGAGTGAAGAAACATTATAAAGAATCTCAATAATAACCCAAGTTGTGAGAGACAAGAGTCTCAAAAATAAGCTGACTACTATGTAGGTGTGTATGGAGACATAATGTGTACAAAACCCACTTTACTATGTTTTATATTTTGAGGCTCTCCAAAAGAAGTAAAGGGAAACAGTATAGTCAAAGAATATGGAAGAATGGAGCATGTTCTTTTTTTCCTTTAATATCATTAATAATATTAATTATCAATTCATTATTATCATTATAGTATTTATACATTATTAATAACTTACTATTTATATATTATTCTAAATTAATTACATTAATTTAATATTATTATGTAATAATTATTAATTGTAATTATAATTATTAATATTTTATTAATAATAGAGAAGAAAATACATTAAAAAAAAAAAAAAGAAGAAAAAAAGATGAATATCCAGAATTGGATATAAATAAATTTGGTTTACTATTGTGCAATATCTAACATATCTGGCCTCTGGCTAACAGGAAACAATATTCTAAAAATAATCATATTTTGTAGTATTTATTTTAGTATTTTGTTATTTAGCTTCAGTATAGATATTGCATTGTTGTCTACATCTGTTATTTACAACAGAATAAAAAGCTCTGTGGAGGAACTCTCTGTCTGAGGAAAAGCTTATGAGCCATAAAATCCAGCAAGATCTTGTAATAATGACTTCCCATCCATATATTCATATATTAGAATGTGGCATATTTTAACTTTAGTCCTTTGAGTTGGACTAGTTTATAAAGCTGGGGATTTTTACAAACACAGAAGCATTCCAATAAAAATATAATACATGTTTATCATCTCTTCTTAAGGACTGGAGGAAAAAGTAATATACCATCCAAGTTGGAAATTGCCTTTTTTGTTTTAACTATACATGTAACTGTATCAAGACAGAGGCAAGTTCAAGAAATTTGCATCACACAGAGAAATAAAGCAATATTTTGATAGTCATCAGATCCTCCAGGAATTAATTTCAGAGACTTTGATGCAAACTCTAATGCTGTATGCCCTCTCCTACAGATAAGCCTTATGTTTACTGTGAAGAAATCTACTGGAGAACTTCCAGCAGTGAAGCTATAAAGCACTAGGGTTTGAGATAGCCTTTTAGATATCTGGACCCAGACCAGAGAGTCTTGAAGATAAGAGCAGAGACTGAAGTTAAGAATAATTCTCTAAAAAGCCAATGTCTGATGTGCTCATGGTAGTCTGAGTTGTTACAATCTTCTGTATTAGATAACTTTCCCTACCCTATGAAAACACATTCAGTTACACTGTGTAGCTCTTATCCAATGGAGAAGCAGTAAATGCATGAAGCCTGTTCAACATCCATTGGGATGAGGTGGACTCTCCTATCCAAACAGGAAAGATGGACAGCTTTATTTACCAGATGTTACTGGTGGAAGCTTTAGTGTCAACACTGAATACAAAAGTACTCCTAAATTATGGACTGCAGTAATCAAAAGAGGATATGTACCTTTCACTAAGAGCTACTGTACTGGGCCTGGAAACTCACTGACATGTTTTCTTCTTACTAGTACCATCTTGATCTCATCTGGGTTTACTTTCAACTAACTGTTCTTCATCTCTGAGCTGTTTTCTTTCAATCAGTTGCCACCATAGTAAAACAGGAATGGTCACAGGTCACAAAGTATAAAAGGAAGTGCATATGATCTGCATATTTTTCAAACATACTATCCAAGATGTTCACACAGTAGCTCAGTACAGATACCAGAAAGAGCTAACAATAAAACTGATTCTTGAAGAACACCAGAAAGAAGAACAGAAAGGCAGTCTGCCCTGTCTACTTGTTGGATGTGTTTATCTGGGAAGAATGCCAATCATTTTAGTGAATTACTTTGGATCCTGCTACTTCTCTCAAGCAAGAAAGTATTGTCTTGTGATCAACCATGTTAATTGACTCAGATATGTCTAAAGGGATGAGAATAAATGTCTGTCCTCTCTGCACTGGCAGGAGTAGATTGCCTATTACACATGACACTATAGCCATTTTTTGCCCTAGTTTAAATTCAGATTTTGCTGGATCTAGGATTTTATCTTAATTTAGGTAATGCAGCTGGCCTTTGGCTAGCTTCTCTATGAGCCTGCAAAGAGTTTGACAATTATTCTGTGTCTGTATATCAGGACAGACAAAAAGAGATGATTACAGTTAGCTGTAGGGTGAAATGTGGAAACTGTTATAAAGCACATGGAAATGCTATACAAAGGTTTCAGACAGGAAATGAATAGCTAATCCAACTGAAGCTACAGGGAGAATGAGAGGGATGTGAGACATAATTATTCAAACTGGAATTTGTTCAGAACACTGAGGTTAACACCTCTCCTCTTGCAAATTGTGTCAAGGCTACAGCTGACAGGACTTCAGGTTCTTATTTCATTTGAAAAGGAACAAATCCAACCACAAAATTCTTTTTCCCGCAAGGGACAATGGGTTCAGTATAATGCAGTGAGAAAGAACTATCTTCTGAATCATCCTTAGCACTTCTTTCAACATCTGGATCTCACTGCAGGTATCCCATTTAAGTAGTTACTCAGCATAACCTTATCCTGTTTGATAAGTGGAAAGAAACAGCTTAAAATTCTATAACTACAATGAGCATGAGTCAAATATCCATGTAATTTAATCCTGACAGCTAACTAGCTAAGTAAATAAAAAGACATAGTGAGTTGAACATTGGAGAATACACCCCAGAAAAATTCTAGGTTGTTTCTTTAAGCTTAAATAGGAACAATAAGTAGACTAATGCAGATTATTAAAACTCATATAAATATACACAGTCACACATATAAATAATCAATTTTATACTGTATGAAACCTACTATATTTCTGTGGGATTTTGCTGATCTTTCAAGAATGACAGATCAATCTGTTAAAGGAAGAAAAATGGATAGAAAACCCACAATATTTTAAAAGGTAATTCCTTTCAAGCTTGACCTTTTTGACACATTAAGTATGTGCAGCAATGGGGAACTCCATTTTCTTTTCTATTTAAGCTTTAAGAACGATATGTAATTTAATGTACATAAGCAACTTGTGTTAATATCCACATTTTTCAG